>NW_009953726.1:1365374-1389330 GCF_000747805.2 Chaetura pelagica
TTAGACAGTTGAAATACCCCCCCCCCCCCCCCCCTTTTATAACATGTTTTTCTTTTCTGTCAGAGAAACATTAAAAAGAAAAACTAATGGCAATGACTGTACAAGCCCAATTGCAAATAATCCTGGCTCAAAAAGGGATGCCCACTTCTGTGCAGTCTGCAGTGACTATGCTTCAGGATACCACTATGGGGTCTGGTCATGTGAAGGTTGCAAAGCATTCTTTAAAAGAAGTATTCAAGGTAGGAGAATCAGCCTTTGATATCTTTGCTCAAAGAAGTTGTTTCATATGATCAGGGGCTACAGCAGTTGATCTAAAATCCTGGTGCATGCTAAAAACAGAGCAACCCATGATTTGACTACTTTATCTTTTGCCTCTTATGTTATCAAGATCTGGAAACATTACAAACTAGGGAATTGATTTATTTAGAGAAGAGGTGGAATACATAGCATGGAAAGGTGCTGCAGCAAAGGCTTCAGTTGGAAGGCACTGCAGACCTGTGAATCTGCTTGCAGTTTGTGTTCCAAAGTGACATAATGATTGAGAATTTGATATAATTCACACGGTTAGAGTAGGTAATGGTCTGGAGAGCTTACTTGCCAGGAACTATTCTTGACAAGAGTATATTGCCTGGAGCTGTTGAGTTATAGCATAGAATATCTACACAGTATGTAGGATATAAAAATATGTCTAGTAAGTGTTAGGCACAAATCTGATTATTATTTCTATCCTCAGAGTCTGCCTTGCAGTATCTCTGCCAGATCTCTCCATTTAAGATTATCACTTCAGTGTTTAAATTCTTCAATCTAGTTCAAATTTACTGAGTGACTACAGCATGAAATAAAGGCAGGTCTCCATGTTTATTGTCACGTCCTATGGGCAGCTACATATGCACTATATTGTAACTCTGGACCACTTGATTTCTTTAACCTTCTCTCTAGTTATCATGTTCTTTGGCCTCATCTGGGGCCTCCTGGTAGAAACTTGATTGGACTGACACTGGATACCACATGCAGTTAGTAACAGAGAAACTCCTGTCATATTTTGGACTGTACTGTTGCCTTCTTCTTTTTCACACAAAGCCTTTAGCAGCCTTCAGATATTTTCTTTTGGCTCAATATGGCAGAGTTTGTGTCACAATTAGAATAAAATTGAATACAAGTCTTGTTTTCCCTTTCAACTTATTGTGCAAATTCTGCATGGGTGAGTAACGCTTTTTAGAAACTGGTGTGAGTACTTTTGATTTCTGAAATAATTGAAGAGAACTTTGTCTCTGGTTTGTCACAAATGGGGAACTGAATTTGAAGTGGAAGTGTTTTCTGTCAGAAAAATTATTTCCCTGGTCACATGTACCTTTGCTGTGAACAAGTTACCCACTGTGGCCTTTTGTAAACCTTATTGTGCCCTGTCAGGTAATGTCTGTTTGTAATTCAAATAAATGAAAGTGAATTTTTGGCAAGAAACACTACCAAGCACTCAGTTACAACTGCTGTTATGAAGGATATTGCTTATAAAAATAAAAAAAAACTTTCAGGCAAACCAGAAACCAAAATTTTGGGCTAATGTCTAATTAAAATCAGCTGTTATGACTGACCAACTGTGTGTGGTCTCCTCTGCTTGTCTAAGTTTGTAGTTTACTGTATTCATCCCCCATATCTGACCATCTGCCTGAAAGCTGAATTATCCCAAGGCCACAGGAGTTTTAAACCACTTTATGCTCCTGTGTGATTGGGTTACAGTGCAACAGAGAGCTTCTTCCTGCTTTCCCCCCATGTTGTGTGAAGAGTGATAAACAGTAATTTGTTTTTCAGTCGTATCTGCCAGTAGGAAATGGGACAAAATGTAACCTAATCTCTTATTTTAAAAATTGTCAGTTCAAAAATTCAAGGTTAAAATTATTTTAATTTTGCAAGGAAATAGTCACAATGGTTCAGTTAAATAATTACTTTTAAGGACATGAACTTTTGGACTTGCATCAAGTAAAAAAAAAAAAAAAAAGCCTCTAGTAGCTGTATCTTTGCCTGATCTATTATTAAAGTTTGAATAAGTAACTTAAAAAAACAACTTGAGAGAGAAGACATTTAGAAATGTAAATGAGTTAATATTACAAGAGAGATTTCCAGTATTTGGCAGCAGATTATTTGACTGTATTTTCACCAAGGGCATGCTCAAGTCCAATTTGCAGTAATAAACCTTTGGACCAGATTATTGAGTAATGAAATACAATTATATAAAGGAGTTTTAGTGGGGGTGAGGTGGGAGAGAAGGAGAGGAGGCTGGAGTGGGAACTGATGACAATAAGAGAAACACTTGTCCATAATATCTAGCAGTTATAAGTTCTGCTGGTGCTTTTCTTTGAACTATACAGTATAGGTTATATTATAATAGTTTTCTTTCTCTCTTGGGCTGCTTGTTTTATTAACTTTGGTTCAGGGTCAATCCTCCAAATGCTTCTTCATTCTTGGAACTCACCACATCAGAGAGTTCAGTAAATAGAGCTGTAGTTTACTAAAATCTTTGCAGGATTGAAGTCTGCTGTTATCAGCTCTGATGAGGAAAAAAAATCTACTCTCTGCCATTTGTTGAGTCCCATTGTACAGTAAACATTTGGAAGTTGGGAGCAAATTCATACAAGAGCATTATGTCCCATTTAAAAAAAATGGGTTGGTATTAGAAGGTACTTGGTTATCTAACAGTCATCACTAAATGCTGGTCTATGTTGTCTGGTTACTTTTGAGGCCATAACCAGATGTTTCAGTATAGGATAAATATGCATTTTTGCATCACTGAAATTAATGGAGCTTAGGTAGACCCACCTGAAAAAGTGGTCATACTGAAAATAAAGAAGACCCTGATTAGGGAAATAACCAAAAGAGACTGTTGGAGATGTTACATTTTCTCTTCTCACTGCTGCAGGACATAACGATTACATCTGCCCAGCTACCAACCAATGCACAATAGATAAAAACAGACGCAAAAGCTGCCAGGCCTGCCGGCTGCGGAAATGTTATGAAGTGGGAATGATGAAATGTGGTGAGTTTTGCTTCTCTGTCTTGTTTGCTTGGGTTTTGCTGCCTTTTTTTTGCCAGCCCTCTCTCAAACCCACCCCCAACCCCCAGACTGTTATGTATAGCCTTCTCCTTCTTCTCTCTCCTCCTCCTCCTCCTTCTTCTCTCTCCTCCTTCTTCTCTCTCTCCTCCTTCTTCTCTTTGCACTGCTTTGATATGAAGGCTGTTTGCACAATATCATTCCTTTCATTAGGAATGTTCTTTAGAATTCCAGCTTGCATTTATTGCTGGACAATTAATGCCTATTTGTTCCTGTGGTAACATTGTTTGGTAGCTGAGAGGCTCCTCTTTATTGTCAATGGTCTGGTTGTGTTTATGGACATCATACCCCCTTCCAACCTTTCTTTTATTAGGCTAAATAAACAAACAAAAAAATCTCCCCTGTTATGAAACAGAAAAATAGGCAGAACCTGTAAGTAATCAGAGTAGCTTGTCCCTCAATCTGCTCCAGGCTGAAATAACCCATTTTCCACTCAAATATCCAGAATCACGGTCAACATTCCTGTGGACTCTCCTCACCACAGTAGCACTAATACACATCTGTCAACCCAGAATCCTATTAGCCTTTTATCATTGCATCATGCTGGCACTTCATAATCATTCTACATTTTATTATGACTGCAGCCTCCCTCTTCATTTCTAGTTGATAACTCCCAGCTTGGAGCTGCAAATTCTATTGTTCCTTGTATTGTTTTTGTACTTCTGCAGTACATTTTGTTTCTATTGCTCAAGTCAACTATTTCTTTCTATATGAAGCTACTCTCTTCTTCTGCACTGATGATGCATCTTGACTTTATTGGTCTGTTTCATTAATATGGTCTTAGAATCATAGAACTATTCAGGTTGAAAAAGACCCCTGGGATCACTGAGTCCATCCATCATCCCTACTCTATGAAGTTCTCCCCTAAGCCATATCTACCAACGTCACATCCAAATGATCCTGAAACACATCTAGGGATGGTGGCTCAACCACCTCCCTGGGCAGCCTATTCTAGTGTCTAACCACTCTTTCTGTGAAAAAAATTTTCCTAATGTCCTTTGCTGTTTGGCCTCCAGAAAGGAAAGCCTTATGCTTGCAAATGAAATCCCTTTTGAACTTTTCTTCCTGAATGGGGTCACTGTCTTTTGTTCATCTGTATGACTGAGAATTCTACTCAGTTTTTCCAGTAGAGGTTTCTATCAAGCCCAACTCTGGAGCTGGAGAGCTTTGGTAAAGATTGAGTCCACTATGATTTTATAAATGGTCCTCCACAATGTTTTCCTTCAATGAGTCCTTTTATTCTGATTGTCCAGCAAGTCCTAGTTTGTGACTAGACCTCACAGGCACTATGGCATTACAAGTAATAAATAAAAATACTATGTACTTAAGTGTTAGTTTGTGTTTCTTTTAATCTCGTCACACTTTCATGAACATTTTCCTATGATAATTAATGTTTATAGCTCATAAACAATTATGCCAGATGAAAAATTACACTTTGAACCTATAACAGGAATAATATTTTTTTTAATTGTTATTAGTAGCACTGAAATTTGAGCCTTTTGAGAATTTAATTTGAGAATCTTAATAATTTAATTCCAGAAAAGGAATATAAAAATTACTCAGTATTGTCTGAGTTGCCTGATGAGTTAAGAGGCACCAGTGAGTAAAGCTGATGCATGAACACATGGTGACAGAGAATTAAAACAGACAGATTTTAACAGTTTCTTGCTGTAATGAAACGTAAATGCCATTTCCTGCAGACCAGAGTGGTTATCTCTCAAAGTTCTTGTTAGAGCTGTGTTTTAATACCAGCTTTTTACTGTAATAAGCCATAAAAGAGTATGTTTTCTTTTTAATGAAAGCTTTCCCCCATCTCTGTTCCTTTGCCAGGTCATTTAGTGAATGCATTGGTTCACGTCTGCTAAAATCTGAATAGGATAAAGTGGTTTGTAAGTGCATTTTTGCTCAGTGGAAGCTTGTTGTCCAGTGAAGTGATAAAAGAACCTCCATTACCACTTTGTAGTTTATGAAAGCTCTTGATAACAAATGTGCTGTTTGCATCAGATCTTTAAATCCTCATCAATAAATATCTTGTGAAAAAAATACCCCTCTATATGTGTGTGCACATATATCTAACATGCATTTCTGTGAGTAAATGTGACTAGGTGGTACATGCCATCTTTAAAACAGTTTTCTGCCCTGAAATTCTATTGGATGTCACCACATTCATAAACTTTGAGAATTCAACCCAAGAAGGCACAGGTAATCCAGTGGTGGCAAGCTTGGGGTGCTCTGTATGAAGCTGGCAATGGATTTTCATACAAAATATGCCATCATTGCCAAAAGCACAATGAGGGGCTTAGTCACTGAGTCTGCAAGTTTCTCTGCAGGAAGTCTGTGCTGCCTTCTGTTCCAGTCTAGGAAGATGCTGCTAAATTTTGATGCTAGGACTACCAGGAATGGTAGAAAAATAGTTGCAAAGCACTGTCACTGGGAACAAGGAAAACAGAAATATTGCACTAAACTCTGCCCAGCCAACTCAGATAAAGCAGATCAAGATAAAATTGATCTTCTCTTGGAGCTTCCTGGTGTTTACCTGGGGAGCTGGAATGGACTGGGCTGTTTGCTAGAGGTGGTAAAGAAGAGGAGAGTTGCTTCACCACTTTGCTACAGCTGCTCTGGGAGCAGCTATGTTCATACTCTTGCTTCCTGAGGCTCAAATAGACCTTCTTCCATATGGAGTGTTCAGTTTCCCTATTGGGCCAGACTTGCCTTTTTTTCTTTCCCCCTCCCACTGCCCTGCTCCTGTATCTTTTCCCCTGTGTGCCCCTTCTAAACCTGTTGACAATGTTCCCAAGACAAAGCTCCTTTCTGCCCCCTCCCCACCCCGAATGAGAAGGCTGAGGGGCCACACTAAAAAGCAAAGGAAAGATGTTGCCCTTGAATACTGGTATCATTCCACAAGTTTGCAGAAAGAAAAACAGATTTTTCTGTAGGCTGATAAGGTGCAGGGTTTGGCTCCCTTTTTCTCCTGTGCTTGGCTGCTGCTTGCATTCTCTGGATAGCACTTCAAAATACTGCAAATTACTTTCCAAACAGAAAGGCAATGGGGAAAAAATGGCATTTTCTGGACATCAGATGTCTTAATTGTATTTTAGCTATCATAAAAATTACTATAATTTCAGCTTATATTCTCCTGTGTGTATGGCAGACAGCAGCTTCTTTGTCAGTGGGTCTGCTCTGTGAATACAAGAGTTCTCATCTGAACATTTGCATTGGCTTTCAAAGGTGATTGAAGTGATAAAGATTTACTAATTTCTACTTGAGCAAGTTCTAAGCTCAGATGCTTATGAAAACTAATTATAATGCATTCAATGGTAGAATCTGCACTTGCTGCTGAACTGGTTAGTTACATATGCGGTTGCCAGGGACCAAAATCAGCACTAAAAGGTAAAAACATGCCATAAAACTGCCCACCATCCCAGGCAGCAGAGGCATTCATGGTTTTCAAATAGTTTGTTGCTTGTTTTTCACTGCCAGTAATACCTGTTGTGGCTTATTCATAGGTAAGTGAACAGGCTCATTTTAATGACTTATTTTATTGTGATCATGTACCCATGTGGTTAATGATGATGTAGCTCAAGGTCTTGCCTTTGGTCCAGCATTCTCAGCTATTTCTGACTCATAGAATAGCTCTAAATAAGGAGAGTGCTGGGATTTTGTAATCTTTGCACTTCTCCAGTTGCCTGAAATACCTTTATATGAATGAATATTAGCTATGAAGTGAAGTTAGGCAGTTTGTGGTAAAGATGGAAATTGGCCTTTCTTTGGGAAGCTGTAAGTATTTTATTGCTGTGCCTTTATGCAGATTGATCCACACTTCTGTGTCTACTTAAGCCAAACATTAAGCTGGTCTAAAATTATTTGTAATATATATTTTCATAAGTACTTATGCATGCCTGTTGGATGCTAATTGACATATAAGTAAAATTTCTCAGTCCTGACTAAGCTTTGGATTTGAATAACAAGCACAGAAGTTTCTTTATGTTGTAGAAATGTTGTTTTAATTGGAAGCTGCTACTTTCTGATGTCACCTGACTAGCAAGGTTAAATGTTGTTTTCTTAACTGTGTAATTTTAGAATGCACTCTTTTTTCTTTTTTAATTCCAAACAGAATAAAGTCTAATGTGAAAAGAAATGTTATCTTTTAAAATTAATGACAAGCTGTTTTTTATGCACACTACTCAGTGATTCAGCCTTTGCCTGCTTTGGCAATACATGGTGATTAAAAAATACAAACAATAATTCAGAATCTGCCTTGTTTGGGGTTCCCCTCCACTTCTTTTGTCACCAACTATATATTTTTTTGTAACAATTTTTTAAATGCAGAAATGTCATATCTTTCCTATAAACTGTTCTTATGTTTTAAATGGAGAATTTTTATTTTTTAAAAAGTACTGGTTATATATAAAATTATTCAGTTAGAAAACCTGAAAGTAACTTAAAGGGACTTGATATTTCCCAGCAAGAACCCTCCACAAGTATTGAAACCTTTAATGCTGTCAGTAAGTATCACAACCTGACTGAACCATTCCAAGACGGAGCACAGTGTGCTGCTGCACAGATGAAAATTGTACAAGATTGTATCAATTAGAACAGGATGCTGGACTACTGATTTTTCATACTATATTTAAATGTTATTGATTTATTTGAACTCCATTAAAGTACCTGATCACTCACCTGCCTGTTTATATTTTGGACAGGCTACAAAGTGTTATATAAAAATCTTAAGAGCAGTGAATTGGCAAGGATAACTTGGGTCTTGGCACCAAAGGCCTGATACTTTCTGTGCCACAAAGGTGTCTGGGTGACAGTATAACAGAGCTGAGGATGTGGAGTCCCACAAGAGTGCTCTAGGTTCCCCTCAGAACCAGGAACTGAACTGGGGTCAATGAGCTGGTTGCAGGTGCTTGCTTGGCCACATGTTGCTTCTGCCAGGTGTGTCCACACTGCTCGAGTTTCTTCCTCATTGTATTACCAGGCATCTCCTCCCCTCCCCAGCTTCCTCTTATACTAGTAGTTTTTCTGACTTTATAATTATAGATATTTTCCCTAACTTAACAAATTTTCCATGTGTTTAATTAAAAGACTGCTATTTGTGTGCCTTTTTGGAGAGGGCTTCACAGCTCCACCACGTACCAGAGAAGAAAAACTACACATCTTGTGGGATAGATCGTATTTTTTGATAGCCAAAGAAAATTCCTCCTTTGCTGTGCAAATCCCTATGGCTTTTAGTCCCTTACTGCTATCTTTCTTGCTCTGCTCTTCCAGATGTCCATGTTCAATGTGCTTCAGCTTTCTAAATAGTGGAAACGTGGTGAGATGTTGCTTCTTGATTTAGTTCCGTTCTCCCCTGATGGTTTCTGTCTCTACTGTGCACATCCATAGGGAAATCAGAGCCATGAAGATCTCCATAGGTAGACCACCCTGATGCCTGGGCATTTCCTCATCTGTCTCCAGTTGTACTTTTGTTCCAGTTGCTTATTTTGCTGTCAACCTTTCCTCTTTCTTCCCTGATGGAAAATATTTACATACTTTCTGTGCATGACTACAGAGCAGTCTGCAGCCCACTCTGCCATGCTGATGTTTTTTCTGAGGCTGACAAAGCACTTCCAGATTTTTCTCTTGACCTTGGTGCATTAGTTCAAAATGAAGCTTTTCCCAGAGTTCACTACATCATCTAAGTGGGTTTTTTTAGCAGATAGTCTATGCCTCATTGTCCTTTGACTCTCTCAGGAGGAAAAGGATTTGCCTAGACAGATGATTGAAGAAATTGCTCTGTGGCTTGTGTAGTTCTGCAGATAATCTTTCTTTGGGTAACAAGTCCAATTTCGTGAATCTGACATAAGATAATATCTCCAGCTCTGATTGTCTCTGCTGTTACCTATCCCTAGCTGGTGTTCAGCTGCTCTGGCAACTTCTAGATGTCATTCAGCTAAGCATTTGGCTCTGAAAATCATTCTTTTCCTTCAATTGTGCTAATGTCCTGTCAGTGTTCAACCCATTTCATCCTTCCCACATTCCCATTAAGGATGCAAAACCATCCTTGCCCAAAATAGTGCAAACTTTTAGCTGGACTTCCAGCTGATAATGCTTCTAGTGCCAAATGCCTCGTTCCACTTGAATTGCTCCATGCCTGAGGGCTTTGTATTCTCCAGTCTCTTGGGTTTCCAGACAGAGGATGTTCTCCAATATTGAAAACTTTGGTGGTCATCTTGTTCACTTTTACATCTGAGGTGATTTACTGTACAGGCTGCAAGTGAGGATGATAGCAATGGGGAGCTGAACTTTCTACATCCTAAAATTCCTGGATTGTTAGTCCTTCTCCAGTCTTTTCACTGCCTTCAGTTTATATCTGATTGGCCTTTGCATTTCACCATTCTCATGGGTTGATTCAAATGGTGCTTGATAGCTACTAAAGACAAGACAGGACTATGACCTGAAAAGACACCTCATCTGAGGAACCTGCACCACTGAGAGTCTGCATGCACTCAACATTTTATTTAACAAGACAAAGCCTTGTCAACAGCATTGGAAATTATTTTTTGTGCCCCTACTCCCTTTATTTTTAGTTTGTCTTATGTTTGGAACTCTTAGCTGCCTGAAACCCTGAGCCAGAACTGCATTGCCTGGTTGGAATTTAAACAACTCAGGGTGTATGTAACTGTGATGGATATGGATGAAAAATGGTGGGAATTGCTGAATCCAGTAGCTTGTCAAAAGGGAAATTGCTGCATGACACTCATAAATGTAGAAATGTTCAGATAGTCGCAGAAAGGGCACTTTGTCAAATTTCTTGTGAGACTGAAAGCAAGCGAGATACATTGTTATGCTTTAAGACTCCATGGTCTCCATGTATGCAATAAAAAATGCTGGTCTAGTATAGACTTATGCTAGCAAAGGCATTTTCATATTTATGAAAATTTACCTTTGAGTATCATATGTCACTAAAAGTATGGACAACTAGCACAAAAAATTAACTACTGAAAGATTTAGAGGACAATTTAGATGGGAAATCAGAAATGCTACGTGCTGGAAGATTCCAGCCCAAGGATCTCTTCAGTGATTTAATACTCTTAAATATCCTGATTTTTAATATGGTACATTCTTGCCTGTTAGTTATTGCCAAAGATTATTTTTTGAATCAGTGAACACAGTCCTTGATATAGAACATGCTGAAGAGGTGAGGGAAGTAGAAGCCATGGCTGAATGTTTTAGCAAATCCCCAAAGCTTTTTTTGGAGATGCTTTTGAACACTTTCCATGGCAGCTATGCCAGAACAAACAACAGAAGCCAAATTTGGTATTGTCAGAATGGAAAATTAAGTAATTCCAGAAATTGCAAGGCCTGCTTTTTGCAACAGCAAAAACATTCTGCATGCAGAACTCCAAACAGGAGGCCTCAGGTATCTAGCTGTAGACACCTGAATTCGTACTGGGGCAACTTCTGCTGCCTTAATGGGATGTAGGGACAAAACAGGTTACATCTCAGTAAGTCCCACCTAGGAGAGAGGCCCAGCTGTACTTCTGGATGAGGTATTCACTATGTATCACATCCCAGACTTTCAGAAGTCTTTTCTTCCACCAGTTTGCATATAGAACAGAATTTAAGAGGAGAGTTTACAAACAGCTATCTTATTTGCATTTAAATACCTGATTTATCTCTTTCATGTCAATGGGCAATTTCCCATGCACTTTTAAAGTGAGTTAACTGAAGTTCAAAAATAAATATCTTTTTGACATTTTTTTCTTGTTTAGTAGAATAAACAAAATCCTCAGCTGAATCAGTGGGAACAAAATTCAGTCAATGCTGAATGTTCTAGAAATTCTGAAACTGGATGTTCAGTATTAGAACATCCAATACTGAAGGGCTTTTCCCCTTTGCAATTAAATATTTCAACACCGAGAGAGAAATAGTTCAATGCAATCATGTGCCTCTCATGTCAGGTTCAAGAAGAGAACGTTGTGGATATCGGATCCTGCGTCGCCATCAAAATTCAGAAGATCAGGTGCATTGCTTTGGCAAAGCTAAGAAATACAACGGGACAGGAACCCGTGTGAAAGAGATCCTGCTCAGCACAGTCACTCCAGAGCAGTTTGTTTTAACACTACTCGAAGCAGAGCCTCCCAATGTCTTGGTGAGTCGTCCCAGCAAACCATTCACGGAAGCCTCCATGATGATGTCCCTGACAAAACTGGCAGACAAAGAGCTGGTTCACATGATTGGCTGGGCAAAAAAAATTCCTGGTAAGAAATTTAGTCTTTTTTTTTATTTTATTCATTGCTTTTACCATCAATCTATCATTTTCTACCCTGAATAACAGCACAGCACTGTAAATGTGCAGTATGAAAATATTAAGCTTTTTATTCTGTAAAGTAATAGACAATTTATTGCTCTCAGTAATTCACCTGAATGTCTTTTGATTTAAACAGCCTAGCTCATCATTTGCTATCTGTTGTTAGCAAAATATTTGTTCATTTAGCTAAAAATCACAGCTGATGTTGCATGTCTCATCATCTGTAAGTATCTCATCAACATCTCTAAATACCTCATCGACTATAAATACTTGATTAATTCAATTTAGAAGGTTCATTAAAAGGGGTATTTACTGGATTGCTATAAAAATGAATTCAAGACCAAATTATTTCCTTGAGTCCTGACTGAAGGTTTCTAAAATAGTTGATGAATACTCAAGTGTGTCCAAGCACTGAGTGGCTGCAATTGCTTCATGTGACCAGATTGCAAAGTGGTGCCTGGTGTGGCTCTCAGAGTCATCCTGTGCTCTCCTTCAAAACAGAAACCACAACAGCAACACAAGGGACACACACTGAATACAACTGCATGTGTAATTGTCTCAAGTGTCTCAAATGTGACCACCGTATGGTGGCAATGTGCCATTTCACTTCTTATAAAGGAGGTGGCTGGAGGTGCTACCAGCTCCAGCTGCCACATCTCCTTGTTGCAGATGACTGTCTCCTCAGTTCAGCCACTGTGTTGGAGGGTTCAGACATGACAGTGTTAGGGTGTGCAGATCCCAGGTCACCTGCTGAAATGCTGGGGAGGAGATGCTTGTGCAGCAGGAGCATCTTAAACCACAAGAGCCATTTGCAAAGTGATGGTGGTTTTGCTGTTAATGTGGAACATTTCAAACCAAGTCCTTATTTGTCCTGACTCAAGAAACTCCAAAAATAACTGTAAAGTAAGTACCCATAAGGGGTTAAGTGCTATCATTGATATATTTTGTCTGGTCAGAAAAACTTGATTAAAAGGTACCATTTCAGAGAACTCTATATAATTATGTGAATCTGGTAGGAAGTGAATTGTGAAGGAAAATCAGAGAAAATCTTAGACAATTACCACATTTTAAGCAATACTCGAGTGGGGGAAAAAAACACCCAAAGAACCTTTTTCATTTTCTGATTGTTCTTTATTTTTTTATGTCGTCTTTTTTCAAAGAAAAACCCAGCTACACCCACAAAACCTCAGCTAGTTAAGATTAATTTTTTGAATGTTTTAAAAGACCAGTTTCCAAACCAACCCCAATTTTGATACTGATCAGTTTTAGTTTATTTGCAACATCTGTCAGAAGTAATTTTCTTGGCAATAAGAGAACTGTGTGAAGATTGAAGAAGTCAAACTCCTTCAAAACACTTCCTGGTAATGTTGACACTTTATCATGTACATTTCTTTTTTTCTGATCACTCCTGTTACACAGAACAGAAGTACACACCATTTTAGAACAATGCCAAAAATAGATGTGATATTTAATATGTACCTAATTATAACTAATGTTGCCATATTACACAGTAGGCAGAGCATTTATTTGTATGTGGAATTTTTGTTTCCCATTACAATAACTGATGACTAAAGCTTGGGACATAGAATTTCAGTTTTCGTAAATTCTGGGTGGTGATGTGCTGTCCTTGATCTTTAAAACATAAGATTGTTAGGAAAAGGAAAGGTACAGTCCTTCTAATAGCTGTACTCAGTGGTCACAAATCATACTGCTGGTGCTGGTAAGGGGAGTTTGGCAGATGACATCTGGGATACATCTGGATCTTTAAGTGTCTGTAGATTGAATGCTGGGACTTGGTCTGACATCTTGCTCAGCTGAGATGGTTTTTAAATCCAGTAATTGGTTGTTTATGCTGAAGACATCAGCACATGCCTGTGTAAATGTTTGTTTAAAGGAACTTCTGAAATGTCTTTGGGCTGTAGTTTCCCAGGAAACTGCCACTGTCAGTTTGTACTATTCACACTTCCATGATTATTTTTCTAAAAGCACTTTAGAAATTATGTGTGTGTGTGTCTGGCAGTTAATCTGCTGTTTTTGGGGATTCTGCAGTCAATTCTGTGACAGCAAAAGTCAGGAGGGAAGCTGCTGCTCATAGGCTCCTGTGTACCCATAGAAAGAAGGAGCAAGGCTATCAGTTTTGAAAGATGGAACTTTCAGCAATGATAAGAGACTGTATGTGTTACCCTGTTTATGTCAGCCAGGGGCTGTCACCAATTGTCTTCCAGCCTAATAGTTTAATAAGATGAAAATACACAGACCATTTGTATAAATTGCTCACAGTAGATTCTTTGACAGCACAAACCTACTGCATGAGGTTTAACACTTTGAACAACTGGCAAGAATTATAGAAATCTGTCTCCCATGGCCAGGCTGTAATGATTTTCACTAGGCAAAGCTGTAATGATTTTCACTAGGCAAAGCTGTAGATACCAGCTCAGCTGAAAAATGAAGCACCTTTGCTAAGAAACCTATCTCAAACAACTCTACTGTGACCTGTTCTTGGTCTTGAAAACAACTAGTGTTTGACCACTGAACTGGTTGTCATAATATCTGTTTTTTATTCCTTGGCTGAGAAGTGTGCATTTTGATAATTCACACTTCTTCTCTTTCCTGGGGTTTAGTTTTATTTTATTTATGTGTTAATTTAATTTCTCTTTATTTGGCTTCTATGTATCTCTTTTCCCCTGCCTGTTTTGCAGGGGAAGGGAAAGGGAGGGCAAAGAATGTGCTTGTGCACATCACATTAGTTCTGTTGTTGCTTCTAGGGTGCTGTGAATGGAGGCAATGGGGACACTAATACCTTCACCAACTACTCTTTTGTTTTGATTTGGTTTTTTTCCTGGTTTAAGGCAGTACTGGGGAAGGGGGTGGCAGGAAAAGGATGGGCTGGGGTCAACATATGCCACTTACAGAGGGAATAATACAACAGAAGCACCAAGATGTGGATACTTTCAGTTAACCCAGTAAACCCAGAAGAGATTAAAAGAAGAACAAACACAAGCAACGACCATATGCATCTTGTGGAAAGAACAGACAATTTTTTTGAAGTCAAATAATCTCTAACATATACAAGTTTCCCAAGTGATTCCCTGGTGCCTCTCAGGAGGCTGTGGGACCATCATCTTAAGAGGTGGCCAAGCATAAGGCAGGTCCTATGCAGTCACTTGAGTTTCACCTCAGCCCTGAGATACAGGAGCAGTTGCACTTGAACATCACTCCGCTTTATTTCAAATGTTTTGCGGAAGATTTGCCAATGATAGTAACAAATATTTATGTTCCAATTTTAGACAGCAGCATCATCCTGCTGATGTCAGGGCTCCCTTTCCTGGCTTTCTTCACAACTCATAATTCTAAGTTTCTTCTTCTTTCTCATATACTCAGTCTTATTTATCAAGACAGAGAAATAAACTGATTTATTTTACACTGTTTTCATCATTTTAGGCTTTATTGATCTCAGCCTCTATGACCAAGTAAGACTCTTGGAGAGCTGCTGGATGGAAGTTTTAATGGTTGGTTTGATGTGGAGATCCATTGACCATCCTGGGAAACTGATATTTGCTCCAGACCTTGTACTAGACAGGTAAGAGAAGCAAACTTCTTGACGACACTTCATATGAGCATATTTGCAGGTGAGATGAATGGTGAGAGGGAGAGAATTAACTAAGGGAAGTGCTACTAAAAATGTATCTGACAATATCCTTTACTTGCACTTGTAACAATAGTGCCTTGAGCTTCCACATCCTTATAGGGGCTAAAGAAATGCTAAGCATAAGCAGTATTTTTGAACTTGCTGGCTCTTGCATTCCTGTAGCATATGACAGTGTGAAGTTGCTCTCTATTTTTCACGTCTTTTGTTGGTTTTGTTTATTTTGGTCTGGGCCTGTAGGTTCTGAAACTGTAGATACATCAAGACAATGCATGACATTGTCAATCACTTTATTCCAGCTGATAGATTTTCTCTTCCCATCCCTCAAAAAAGAAAAAAAACAAACCCCAAACCCAACAAAACACATAGTGTCAGGCATTACTTTAATTATTTCAAGTAGATTTTTTTACCTGTTTATTTTCCTGGCTCTACTGCAGACTTCACAAACAGCTATAATGATGAACACTGCAGCACTAGTCAAAAGGGAGATTGCTTTGATGCTTTTTAATACAGCAACTTGGTTTTTTTCTAGGTAAAGCAGAATGTTTGCAGGATTAAAAATTGTTTCTCCATAACATTATGTACCAGCATGGAAGAATATGGTTTAGTAAGAGAAGTTTATTCTGCAGGAGTTTAGAAGGATTTGACCCAGGCTTGAGATAAATATCAAGTCAGGGAAACAATCTAGTCTCTCAAGTAGCTTTAAAATGCCTCTTAAACTTTTCAACCTGGGGTAATTCAGATCTGTACCAGTGCTCTGCCTTTAGCTGAATAATTATCACTACCTTAGATACAGAAAGCAAAACAAGTTAGTCAGAGAAATAAATGTAATTTATAAAAGATATGCTGTAAATTATGTTTGCTTTTATAAAATGCAAGAACATGCTGTGTTGTTCAATGCAATGATAAGAAATTTCTGGAAACTATATGATAAATTTAATTCCTTGGGAGCTAATACGTGCTGAACAGAATGAGGTTATTTGATGCATTCCTTCATCTTCACACAACACAGCAGAGTGGGAGCTAGCAAGCACCTGGGCATGCTCTAAGTTTCTGTATATTTTAAATATGTGCACATGAAACTGGTCTGTAACTTGATTGTTTTTATCTTAGCTGAACTTCAGATACATTTCCTACACAATCTTTGTAGACAAGCACTTTTCTGGTGCTTGTGCCTTTGCTTTGAAACCAGCAGCTTCCTGTTGTTCTCCAAAGCTTGAAATTCTCCTTTGGTTTGGGGAACATGAATAATATTCAGGCAGCTGCCCTTCTGCAGGCAGTACTTGCTGCACCTGCTCAGTGTTCTCTCCCTGTGCCTGCCTGGCAGCCTGAAGGCTCAGCACCTTCCTCCTGGGATTCACTAGAGGAGTAAAGTTCTTTAATTCTCCTGCACTGCTTTGCTTCAGTCTGTCTCATCTTCAAAACATTACAGAGAAACAAATGTCATGTTCCAAATAGTATAAGAAGCATCTCTTAGAATACTGTTCACAGCTTAATTGGCTTTTTTAGTCAAGTGTATGTGAAAAAAAACCAAACCCAAACCACAGGAAGTTACTTTAATGGCTGGAAATTTGCTGCTCCTTAATTTTAAACTCATTGAAATACACTTGGGTTGATGGGTTTATGGTTTGGTTTGTTGTTTGGTTTTGGTTTGTGTTTTTTTTCAGATCAGAAAATAGGACCATTTCTAATATCCAAAATGGAGAAGGTTGCATTCAGTAAACACTTGCCAACATAAAAAGAACCAAACACCCAAACCACTAAAGCACAAAAAATCTATTTATATAAACACCTTAAGAAAAAAAAAAAAAAAGGTTCTGGGGAATGGGTGTAGATGTTGTTTTATTCTTTATAAGTGTCTTATTGTTCCAATAACTTGTTTTAGGGGGGGGTTTCTTATTCACCAAGCCTTGAGGCCTCCATCAGGTACAAACAGTGTTATCAGTGGTTCTGGTATTAACTCCATGTGAAACAACTACAGGAAATGATTCAAGGTGGAGCTGTGCCCTGCACTACAGCGTTTCAAACTGGTTATCCAGAATTATACTGGCTGTGAGGATAAAGCCTCTTACGGTTGTACTTACCTGTGGTCAATCCTGCACACACTTCAAAGAGAAAATTAGATTCTTAGAGGTGCTGACTTTTTCTACCAGTGTAATTTTCAATTTAGATTTCATGAGAGAACCTTCTGATTTATCCCAAAGATGAGACAGATGTGCCTTTTGCAGCCTCCTTTGTGCTTTGACTTCTATCTGGCTGAGTCAGAGTTCCTCAATTCTACATTTTCTCTAACATTTTGCATGTTTCCATAGGGACGAGGGGAAATGTGTAGAGGGAATTTTGGAGATCTTTGATATGCTCCTGGCCATGACCTCGAGGTTCCGAGAGCTGAAACTGCAGCACAAGGAGTACCTGTGTGTCAAGGCAATGATCCTTCTCAATTCCAGTGAGTGATGCTCACCAAATTATACTTTTTATTTCAATGGTGGCTGGGAAATCAGCCTCTAAAAATGGCAAAAAAATCAAATGAGAAAAGTCATTGAAAGAGAGCATTAGAAAAGGGCTACTAACTGTCAGATTGTAAGAATTTGTGCTTAAGAAACTTCTGTATCATTTGCTGCATTTAGTGTCTATGTCCTGTTGTAAAAACTACCTGTAAGACCCAACACCTCAGAGCTTCTCACAAGGTGGGGCTTGTGGCACAGGCTGTGGCTGTTGCCCTTTCCAGCGAGACCTTTTCCTCATCTCTTTGTGGATCCTGGTAATGTGCAAAGATGCTGTACAGCTCTACAAAGCTGTCCTTAAATCTAGTAAAACTAGTTACTCCACTGAGTGATGATTCATTTGGCTTAATGTTCCTATTTAATGGTAAGTAATTGGTAGCAATTATAGGTTCTGGGGAATGGGTGTAGATGTTGTTTTATTCTTTATAAGTGTCTTATTGTTCCAATAACTTGTTTTAGGGGGGGGTTTCTTATTCACCAAGCCTTGAGGCCTCCATCAGGTACAAACAGTGTTATCAGTGGTTCTGGTATTAACTCCATGTGAAACAACTACAGGAAATGATTCAAGGTGGAGCTGTGCCCTGCACTACAGCGTTTCAAACTGGTTATCCAGAATTATACTGGCTGTGAGGATAAAGCCTCTTACGGTTGTACTTACCTGTGGTCAATCCTGCACACACTTCAAAGAGAAAATTAGATTCTTAGAGGTGCTGACTTTTTCTACCAGTGTAATTTTCAATTTAGATTTCATGAGAGAACCTTCTGATTTATCCCAAAGATGAGACAGATGTGCCTTTTGCAGCCTCCTTTGTGCTTTGACTTCTATCTGGCTGAGTCAGAGTTCCTCAATTCTACATTTTCTCTAACATTTTGCATGTTTCCATAGGGACGAGGGGAAATGTGTAGAGGGAATTTTGGAGATCTTTGATATGCTCCTGGCCATGACCTCGAGGTTCCGAGAGCTGAAACTGCAGCACAAGGAGTACCTGTGTGTCAAGGCAATGATCCTCCTCAATTCCAGTGAGTGATGCTCACCAAATTATACTTTTTATTTCAATGGTGGCTGGGAAATCAGCCTCTAAAAATGGCAAAAAAATCAAATGAGAAAAGTCATTGAAAGAGAGCATTAGAAAAGGGCTACTAACTGTCAGATTGTAAGAATTTGTGCTTAAGAAACTTCTGTATCATTTGCTGCATTTAGTGTCTATGTCCTGTTGTAAAAACTACCTGTAAGACCCAACACCTCAGAGCTTCTCACAAGGTGGGGCTTGTGGCACAGGCTGTGGCTGTTGCCCTTTCCAGCGAGACCTTTTCCTCATCTCTTTGTGGATCCTGGTAATGTGCAAAGATGCTGTACAGCTCTACAAAGCTGTCCTTAAATCTAGTAAAACTAGTTACTCCACTGAGTGATGATTCATTTGGCTTAATGTTCCTATTTAATGGTAAGTAATTGGTAGCAATTATTGAAAGCACTCAATGGTTCTGCAAGATGAATTTCAGGATAGAAGCTTTGCTGTGCAGCCTTTTACACAAGGCAAGTAGGAGTGTGTGTGTTTGCTAGTTTGGAGTAGTCTGCAGTAAAATCATTTTACTCCCCAGAACATGTTGTAATTAATGTTGCTTAAAAACCCAATCAACAAAATAACATCTAAATACTTAAATCTACTGCTTTCAGCAAGGAGCTGCTGCAAAATTCTCAGCCCAGTTCTGAAGGGGAACAGGCCAACTGTTATCCCACTTGTTCATTTTAACAGACAGCAAAGCTGTTCATTTTTTTTCTTAGAAAAACCCACAACAACAAAAACCAACCGGACAAACAAAATAACCAACAAAAAACCCCATGTTAATCAGTCGTATTTTCTTCAGAGCCTCACATCTCAAAACAATCTGTCCTTTCCCCTCTCCCTTCTCTCCTGTCCAAGGTAATCTTTTACTCCTCATTTTCAAGGTGTTCTGAAACTCTGTCCTTCCATAGCTATCTTTGGGAGGATTTTTTCCCAACCCCATGTCTCTTCTGCCCTCTCAATAATGTTATTGTGTGTTTCTAGACCTTCCTAGTGCTGATTATTTTTTCTCTTCCTTCTCCATCCCCTCAACCACCTGTTTTTGCTTTTGCTGACTTCTAAGGTTTCTCACTGTAGGCAAGTGCTGTATCATGGCACCCTGAGTGAGCTGTAGGGAGATCATGGCAGGCTGGTTCTATGAGCAAGGTCTTTCACCATGTTCTCTTCCCTTCCTAGTCTATACACAGAGAAAAAAAGGGCTTTTTCAGCAAGAAGGAGTTAGAGGAAGCATAATGCTATAATTCATAGTAGTTACTGCATTACAAGGTAAAGAGTGATTGAAAGGAGAAAACCCTGGAGAATGGAGAGCGTGTCTGTTCTCGGGACTGAAGGGTCTATGTTCAACGTGATGTCTTGGGAGGAACTGGGACAGTTGCTCATTTTGCAAATAATGTACTGGTCAAATTTTGGTGGAGGAATGTAAGTCAGAGCTTGGTGTGGCACACGAAGCATCATTTTTGTACAGTCCTGAGAGGGGTGTCAGGAAAAGCATCTTTCTAATCTTGTTGAAATCTTACATCAGAAACCCCCCTTCCTCATAAGCAGGGAGTATCTCTTTCTCTTCTCTGGTTAGGCATGTTTCCCTTGTCAACAGAAGAACCTGAGAGCAATAGGAAGCTGCATCACCTGCTCAATGTAGTGACAGAGGCGCTGGTGTGGGTTATCGCGAAGAGCGGGATCCCCTCGCAGCAGCAAACCACTCGGCTGGCCAACTTGTTGATGCTCCTCTCTCACGTCAGACATGCCAGGTAAACTTCACAGAATATGTGTAAGGTGTCAGTGTTTGTTTACTACAGCAACAAAGCAAGGCTTGAACTCCAGAGTTCTCCTGAGGGAGTCCTGGTACTGCTCCTCATCTCGACTCATTGTAAGGTTTTCCTTTCAAGCACATCTAAATGGGCAATATACTCAAGTGCTTTCTGGCACTCAGAAATATGTTGATATTAAAATGCTGTCTCAACTGTACTACACTAAATTGTTCATTAGGTACCTGCCTGAAATGTTTAACAATAATAACATAAATTCAACCTTTCAAAAAGAACCCCACCCAGCCATCCAAACTCTTCCACCCAATATAAAATTCACTTTCAAACCCAATCTGCAGTGTTGGCTTTGGTGGAGCAAAGACTTTGGGTGCCATGCTTGTCCCAGGTCAAATTTGTTGCCTTTTATTCAGAACCACAGCAATTTTGCCAAGTGACTGGTGCTGCAGCAATGCCACACTCCTGCTTTCCACATGGGAAGCAGCTCCTCTGCTCCCTGTCCCTTCCTGGACCTCCTTGAGCTGCTCATCTTTGGTTGCAGCTACAACAAACTCAAACACAGGGACCTACAAACAGATGCTTTAATTTTCAAGCTGTTTGTTATTATATATTATTACCCAGAGACCAGCTATTCGCTCTGATTTGGCTTTGGGCTGCGTACCCAGGGCAAAACAGTCCTGGGACCAGGCTGGAGCATGCAAAGGAGAAATGGGTACATCTGACTTTGTTCAGGGACACTGGAAGAGGGACAGGCCCCTTTCCAACTGCTGGGACAGCAGGTGGCAGCAGCAGGGACTTGACTGTGCCGACAGGCAGCGTTTAACAGCCGGTTTGTGAACTGGGGTGAGTTTGAGCTCGTCCTGCAGCTCCAGCCAGAGCTGAACCCCAGTCACGGCTCTAAAGCACTGATGTCACCAGTGTGACACCACATCCCAGCATCACAGGAACTCTTGTTCCAGCCCAGCATGAATAGACGTGAATCTTGGCAAAATTTTTTTATTTTCTTAACAAAAGAAGAGTTTTTATGCTGTGCCTGCCTCAAACAAAGTCTGGAGGCTACTTGTTGTGACCTGTCTCTATGCTGCTTAGCACAGGTCAGACAATTATACTTAATTCTGGAAGTAATTGATGCTCTCAGCCTTGATTACCAAATGATGTGGAAACCTCAAGAGCTGGGTGTAGGAGGAGAGCTGCAATTTCTTCTTTGCCATTAACGTATTTATAACTCTTGAATTGCAGCAGAGCCTCATTTTCTGGAAACATTGCCCCTCCCAGTCCCATTCACCACATCAGCTTGAAGCTATGAGCATGTTTTCCTTCTCTGCATTGTCAGAGCCAGACTGCTGACTTGTTCTTTGTTCTCTTTCACAGTAACAAGGGAATGGAGCATCTCCTGAGCATGAAGTGTAAGAACGTGGTGCCTGTGTATGACTTGCTGCTGGAGATGTTGAATGCACACACTTTCCGAGGCCAAAGGAAGTCCCCGGTCACGCACCCTGAATTTGGCCCCTTGGAACAAATGGAGACTGGAGACAGTCTGAGAAATGGGGCAGCCCAGTAATTCTGCTGAGAGCTGGAAATGGGATGCTTGTTCCAAGCTGTGGGAGAAAACAAAGCTGCAGTGATGGGACTGCTGAGGTGTGAAGAGTGTGAATCTTCATCCCTTCTGGCTTTGCACACTGGTGTCTGGGGAAGGCTTGTGGGACACGCGCGTCTCTCCGTGTTTCTGACATGACAGTAGCTGCACTTTTACAGTGCCTTGTCTGAGACTCTTCAAAAGCACCTTATGACGTTAAGCCTCAGAGCAGCACTGCGAGACAGGGAATTACTGCCTCTTCTTTTCAGAGGTGGCTGAACTGAGACAGAGAGATGAAGGGCCTGGTCCAAGAAGCAGAAGTCTGTGTCCGGGCTGGGAGTCAGCACCGAGGTCTCCATCTCCCGGACAAGGTTTTGAGCCCTGACTAGATGGTCTCCTCTTTCAGCATGAGATTCTGTGGTATCTAGAGCAGCACTGCTTGGGACAGATCTGACCTGGGTGTGCTGCTCCCTGGGGAACACCTACTTTGCTGAGGATGTTCTTCTGTTCTTCAATATGCAACGGCTGCAAAGACCTTTGTTTGGAGGCCATTCAGAAGAGATTCTAGGGCCAGTTCAGAGCCTCTTCAGAAATGTTAAACCAAGCTTAAGTTTGTATTTTGTGAGCCTGTTCTTTACACTCACATTATCTCTGTGTAATACTTCAGTGCTTTAAACAATGACCAAACTGCCTAAATATTTCAGTGCTGACCTTTGAAATGTGTTTTGTCTGCGAGATTAACGTGTTGGTTTATATATTTATTAATGATGTCCAATCTAGTATGATATTTAGGTACAAGAGGCTGCTTTGTGAAAACTGTTTGCATTTGTATATGATCTGCTAATCAGGGCTTGTGAAATCAGCTAGAAACAACCTTTCTTCCCTCCGGTTTTGACTCACCTGGGGAATGATGCCCTGCCCACCTGAAACCTCTTGCAGAGGGTGAGGCAGTGGAGGGGACCCTAAGCTGGGAGCTGCTTTTGCCTGCTGCCCTCAGGTTTGCTTCTTGCTTGTTTTCAAAGTGCATGGCACCTTCTGCTGTGGTTTTCACCTCTTGTATCAGATCCCTCAAAGAGGAGGGATTGATAGTTCTGGCACTTCTCCTGCTTCACTAATGTGGTGACTTGTTGGAATTTCACTGAAGATATGGGTTTAAACCTCCCTGTTGTGCTGATTTCTGCATGCCTTTAAGCTGCACTGAGCAAAACAAATCCAGAGGAAATATCTTGGCCAATGACCTCAGTGAGGAGCAGGATGGCATCTTTCATTCTGGCAAGTGCCAAAATTGCATTTGGATGAGGGCTGGCCTTGCCATCACTCTAAATGGGTATCTTCAAATATAATACATAGATGGTCTGGGCATTTCAGGTATGGTGAAATTAAATTGGCATCACACCAGAAGTTTATTTTGAGCCAATAAGTCTTTTGGATTAGGGACTTCGATTAGCATGCCATTTGCATACTTGGGATATGAGTCAAACCTTCGAGCTTGGTGTTTTTTCAAAGCCAAAGACAGTATTTTTTATAGAAGCATAAAGAGTTTTCAGTGAGTTACACAAATCTGTTGTCTTGTTTTGATCTTATACTATGCCAGCTGCTGGTCTAAATTTTTATTAGCTGCCTTTTTACTGTTTTTAGAAACTGTAATATAGCAGTGCCCTTCTGAATGAGTGCTTCAATAATATTTACAGCAAAAAAAAGGGGAAAAATGTGGGAACAGTCTGGAATTCATTGGTACTTTCGTTTTGAGGGAAAGTTTTGCTGAGAAACAGATGTATTTCAGTGTTTCCTGGGCTTGTTCACCTGGCCACAATGCCTGTTTTGCCTGTTTTATTGTTCTTTTTCTGGTTTTCCTTATTCTGTGCAGTCTTCATGTTAAATACAGTTTTTCAAAGAGATGATTAAGTGATGGTTTGGTTTTTTTGGTTGGCTGGTTTGCTTTAGCAATGTTTACTATTTCTGCAATGTTGAAACAAATCTCTTGAAAAAAATGGGAAAGAG
>NW_009953726.1:1389532-1399773 GCF_000747805.2 Chaetura pelagica
TTGCCTTTGTAAAAGGGTGATGCTGCAGATTTGTGCCACGTATTGTGATGCATTGAGGCACAGTGCAAGTAGGAAAATGTGATTTTTTTTTTTTTAACAGCTGCTTTTTGTCTTGTTGAAAATAAGTTTATTAAAAGCTACTGGTAGTGTTTTCAAATGGGCAGAAGGCAATGGCTGTTGGCTCTGGATTAATGTGGCTCTGCTCCTGTCTGGATAAGGAGATGGTGCACACCTCTGAATAGGGAGCTGGAACAAGGGCACCTTCATCTCCAGGAGTGATGTTGGGTTTGTGATGGGTCTGTATCCCCCAGACATTCTCAGATGCTGTATTCCTGGTTTGGAGCAGGTCCCTGTCCCTGCCAGCCCTGAGCAGAGCTGTCGTGCTGTGTTTCAGTTCAGTTACTGGGGGGCTTTCCAGTTTCAGCATGAAAGAAAGAAGTGCTGAGGAGCTGCGAGGGCTGTGGGGAGGGGAGCAGAGAGGGGCTGGTTTCTGGCTTTCCTTCACTGCTCTGCTCTACTCTACATCAGCTTCTGCTGCTCAGCCAGGACCTGACCAGAGGTGGCTTTTTCTACTTAAAGAAATGGTGCTGCAGTTCTGGGATGCTGGCAAAGGTGAGCAAACGTGGTTCATGCAGGAGTGCTGGTTACCATGGATTTATTTTTTTAAAAAAAAAGAACAAAAGAAAGAAAAAAAGCCCAAACTTTTCCTTACATGGGCTGTTACAAGTATGTTGATGTTTCCCTCAAGTCTGGAACTAAAACCAAATGTAAAACTGTCTTCATTTTTTGTTAAAGAAATGTGGAGCATTTCAGGCAGCTGATGCTTTGTCTCTGGTAACGTGAGACCTTTTCCACACCTCTGTCTTCTTGCAAACTACCCATTTTTAGGGCTACCCTGTTGCCAGTCAGTGAGGAGAACACAGAGAAAAGATGTGTTGGAACACACACTCCCCTGCTCTTACCCACCAAGGTAAGTGCCCATGCAAGACAGGTTGCTCTTACCTTGAGAGCTGAAGTTAAAAACAAAGCTTGGATCTGTGGGGCTTCATCTGAGGTGCCTTAAACTGGACAATCTAAGGGCCTGTCACAGGGATTACTATTTTATAGGGCTGAATACTGACCATACATACATTATATATATATTCTGTCCAGCTCCTTGGATGGCAGAGTTGCTTATAATCCTGTTCCTGGCCCCTGGAAGCAGGCACAACCAAGGACACAGCAGCTGTTTTTAGTCTCAGCCCAGCTGTAGGCTGCACCACTTCTTCCAGTGGTGCACAGTCTTGTGAGCCTTCCACACACTCAGAGCTGGAAGTCATGGAGACACTTGTTGTCGTGATCATCATCTCAGAAGAAATCATCTGTCATTATTCATGTCCTGAGAGATGATAATTTGGCAAAGCAGTGAAGGATGAGGTTGTCTGTTGTGCTGAGCCAGTGCCTAAACAAATACTCAAGAGAGTGTTGTAAATGGGAATATTAAGAGCAAGGGGATTGCTAAAATATGGAAACTAAATATTCTTTACATTAGTGTTTCACAGCATTTTTGCTCCTGGACTTGTGTTATGAGTTCAAGGGCACACTCCTTCATAGCTGAGACTTCATTATACTTACGATCTGAGATACTTTTTACAGGAGTTACCTGCACTAATGCATGGTTGAGCGTCAATGATTGCAATTTAAGTGTATGAAGAAAACAAGATTGTTATGCCATAAAAATGCCAACTTCTGCTGCTACCACCTAAACAGATGAAACCTTCTTCACTTCTCACAAGGTACTGAGGAGCTGGCATAGCCTCTAACTGTGGTTACTGTCCATTTCCTACATCTGTTTTCCTCAGAATTTTCTGTTCCCAGTCCTACTTTTTATGTGGTTTTAGTTTCAATGTTTTACCCTCACTGCAAGTTTGTCATGGCAATTTGGTTTAGGACTGAAGTTGGTGCCTTTTAAAGTTACAATAATGCAAAAAAACCCAAACCAACCCCAACCCCTCAGCTACTCTTGGTGTCAGCTCAGCTGCTCTTTAGTCCTGTGAACTCAGTGTCTGCCCAGTGATGTGAGGTTCCTTTTCTTGTAGATTGTTGTGGCTGAGTAAATTGGTACCATATAACCTAAACAAATGCCTTTCTGGTCATTCTTTTCCTGCAGCCAAGCTCAGCCTGGCCTCCTGAGAACCTAACACCTGTGGTTGCCCCAGTGCCTCCTCCTTCCCTCGGCAGCAGCTCCCCAAGCTGTAGGCTGATTGACTTCCTCAGATGCTCCAGTTTGTGGGACATTTCCCAGCACCAAGTGACCACAGAGGACTCAGGTGGTGCCCTAGTGTTTCAAGGACCTGCAAATTTAACTGTAGGGGAGGGAAGCCATAATAAAAACAGCCTTTTGCTTCCTATGCTAGCAGAACTGTTCTTGACCATTCTGGGGAGGGGGGAGGTATGGCTGAGGAAGAGATGGAGGACTCCTCTCCCTGCCAAAAAATTAAACTCAAAACTCCTCAACCTGGTTTCTCTCCTGCTTGTAAGACACACGCCAAACCATGCACATACGTTTGCTCTCACAATTGCTCTTCCCTTATTTAATTCCCCCCTTTTTTTTTTCCTTCACAGAATACTAACAACCCAGCCCTGAGCAAGAGGACAACACCTAGAAATTGGTGGGTATATATAATGACTTGTTGGAGGCAGACTTCAGTGTCACTATTTAAAATAGGTTTTGGGGAAAAAACATTTAAGTTATTTTCACAGATTATTTTTTTTGGTGACATTTTGAGATAATTTCATGAAAGCTCCTCATTTTATATATTACATCAGCTCAACAATTTGCTAGAACTGTACATAATGAAAGGAAATTGCAGGCTATGAAATTTTCTTTAGACCTTTTAACATTGTTCAGACTTTTTTCTTTCCCTTCATAAGTTCTTTAATGGCAGAACTGAATATCATCTCAGCAACTATTAGTTCTCAGCAGAAAGGTTTGCATTGGCATTTGTGACAACCTGGCAATGAAATAATGGTTAGAGTTGGCTGACTTCAACAGAGACAGACACTGAAATGAGCTCCATCTGAAAGTAATTGCTTTCAAAATACAAAACCATGATGGCAGAGGGAGAGAGGAGCATGCATGCATGGCTGTGTGCAGCATGGGGCGGGGAGGATCCATCTGTTATCTCTGGACAGAGCATGACTGGGAGAGCTGTAGCTATGAAATTGGTAGCTGGAGCACTGGTCTGGCTCTGCAGACACAGCCACACAGAGCCAAGTCCTGCCTCTCAGGCTGGGAAAGCTGCCGAGTCTGGAAGTGCTGCTGGATCTGGGTGTCTTCAGCAGGCAGGAGCCCCAGCAGTGCTCCTTGAGACTGGGGCTGAGACACTTCAGTGTGGAAGTATCTTGATCCACATCTGAGCTCAGTGTGGACATAATCCACCACACAGTGTTCTTACTAAGAGTGCCAGACAGTGAGCCTGGACCTTCCTAAACTGTGCTGTCAACTCTGCAATTTAACTGTATCCCAGTTCATGTATTAGTTTAGCACCCTGTAAATACACTAGGCTTTGTTTTTTGCCACCATGGTTGGGAAGAAGCTGTTGGTTTGCTACAGGGACTGTGAAAAATGCAAAGCAACTTGCTTCATAAATCCCGCTGCCAGGAGACTGGGAACCTGCAGCTACTGGTGGTGACAAGAACAGAAAAGGTGGGCAAGTTCCCACAGGCTGACCACAAAACCCATTTTCTGTAGGTAAGCATTACAGACATTGGCCAAGTGCTGGGGGATTTTCACTGCAACCAAACACAATTCATAGTGTCCAACCAAAGCCTTTACTATCACACTGAGCTCTCCTCGAGGTGCCCTCCCCTTTCTCCAGCACTCTTGGCTTAGAAGAACAGTTCCAGGGTGGGGAAATAGTTCAGTGCTTCCAATTAGCAACAAGCATAAGTTGTTTCAACTTTGTGTTCCTCCTCTAGGAAAAAACAGTCAGTTGTGAAGGACAGGACCTGTGCCACCCACGACAGGGGCTGCTGCTGAATTTGTATTTCTGGCTCCAACAAACCAGAGTGTGTTCCTGCTCCTGGAACTGTTGTGTCAGCAGGCAAGTAAGGGGATTTATACAGGTGTGGAAGGGGCAGCACTGCTGGAACATGTGGCTGGTTGGCCCCCCATCCCCAGGACACACTGACAGGCCCTGCAGATGTTGGTAGAATTTTAATGACAGGACTCAGACTGTACAAGTAAGAAGCAATGTGCAATGCTGACTGTACACACTGTTTCTTTAGCCATTGCCCAAGTGTCAGTTTCATTTAAAGATGAAGCTTATAAAAAAGCACAATTGTCTCCCAAGATCCTGTACACTATTCAGCAGGTTAAAAACTGAAAAAATCTTTCATTACAAAAGTCATTACACCACTTGTATACATCAGGGATAGTCTAAATAATCATGTTCATCTAGAAAATATGTGCATGATAAACCATTTCCATGCAAAGCAACAATTTCTTCTTTCAGAGGTGGTATAAAAGGACAACACAGCAGTCCTAACCACTCCAACACTGCATGTAAAACAAAACAAATGTGCATCCTTTTATTGAACGTGGTAGATGAATAAAATACAATAACAAAGACACAAAAAGATGTAGATTTTTGTTTCCACCAAGTGACTACAGTAACATGAAGTGTGTGCAGTACTCACATTCAGCAAAGTGGCTTTTCAACTGCTTGTTTGTTGTGCTAATGTGAGACAGACTGTTGTGTTTAACATTACTGGGATGTAGCTTCTGCATCTAAGAACTCAATAGTCAATCACCTGGCAAGCTGCAGAGCACGGCACCTATAAAATAGTGGATCTATTGCATCAAAGTATAAAGTGTGTGGCTTACAGTTTAAAAATCTATAGAAAAAGTTTGTTTTCCATACAAAAATGCTTCAATTTTTCTCAAGATATACATTTTTGAGACGTGAAATTCAACACATTCCCTGTGACAGGGATGAGGAGGATAAAAAGGTGCTGTAGCGGCTCATTTGGAGAACAAAGACAGCACAAAAGTTTTATTAATTGTGTCATGTCACTGCTCGACAGCAGCATGAAAAATAAGCACCACAGAGAGTGTGTTTTGGTGTCACTGGAAGTCCAAGGGCTGGTGCCTAGGTGGGGGGAGGCCCGTTGGGGTAGCGCAGCATGGGATAGAAAGAACGGGCAAAGTTGTTTGCCCGGGTGCAGCTGAAGTCTTCCTCAGATGATGGAATCATGAAAGCCAGAAGTAGAAGCAGGAGGAAGAACAACTGAAGAGGTAAAGCTGCTCGTAACACACGGGAAAAGAAGGAGGGAGACCGAGGAATTGCTTGAACAGGCTCTGGGTGGCTTTCATCTCTGAAGAGAAAAACAAAAATAATAAAAGGAGAGCAAAAGAAAAAACAAACCAACAAAACACTTCTGAGATTGAATTTAAAAAGTTGTTTTAAGTCCCCCTCTAGGGTTCCCAATACCCTTCCAAGATGCAGGGCTGAGTATCTACAGGAAAATGATCTCCATGTCAAACACTTCAATTGTAACTTGAAAGAGTGCAAGAGTGCTCAGGGGAAATCCAGCTGCTGCCTTGGGTTCACTGGCCTTGCCACTGAAGAAGAAACGTTGCTTTCTAATAGCTTAGTGCGTGGGGGTTTGTGCTATTCTCAGATGCAGATACAAGTTTTCCCAGCAAACAAACCACTGTAAGTACATGTTGAAGTCCAAAGGAAAGCCAGCATTCAGACTGATGAGGCTCTTATTTTGCCTTGCCATTATTGAGATCTACCCTTTGAACAGATCCCAGTGTACCAGGGGCAAAGTTCTCCCTTTGTCCTTCATGGTTTGATTGTAATAAGTGGCTCTAAGCTGCAGGGGTTTTGTGTCCAGGTATGCTGGTGCAATTACAGATTTAAAAGGAAAATATTCTCCCATTTGGCACAAAAAATCTTCTCTGAATAGTAAAGACAAGACAAGGTTGCACATTGGTGCAGAGGCCTAGGAGCAGGAGTGCTAAAGGAAAACCATTCATCAAGGGGCAGCCCAGAGCTGACAGGTAAGGAAACACTCCAGGTGGGCAGAAGCCATCTCCACCTGCATGTCAACCTATGATAAAGGGCTGTCCAGGTTTTCTGCTGGCTCTCAGCTGGTCTCTGCCATTTCCACTATCCCTCAAGAGATCAGGTGAATATAAAACATTACCTTGTCGAGTTGCTGCTGTTGCTGCCATCTGAAGTCCTCCTTGTGGTGAGCTGTTGAGAGAAAGAGCTTTTAGTGTCCAGGTTTTAGAAACAACAAGGAATTTCTCTAGAGGCAAATGGAAGTCCTGCTGTACATTCTGTAATAAGGTAGATGCATCTAAAAAGTTGAAAGATTACATCTGAGGAACTTCCAGGCTAAATACATCAAAATATGCTGATAGCAAAATATTAGAAAAAAATACTTGCCTTCTCAAAAGCAGGGCTGGATTTCCCTATGACTGGATCATAGGCTCCTGAGTCCGAGTCATCTGGAACTAGCAGGAAAGCACTGGGAGCCTCAAAGGCCTTTAAAATGCATGCTAAAAACACACAGCGGATGAAGTGCCAAGAGCATCTTCCATTGCCTTTTTGTAGGTGCACAGCCCATTGCCTCTCTAGATGTGCACAACCAGCAGTGAACAGATGCTCCAGTTCTCTAGCATAACGAGGTATTTTACTATGCACAATCCAAAGGACTTATGATGGAACAGGTACATACAGGTATGAACTTGAAAATATCCAGTCTCCTGCTCAAAGCAAGGCCAGCTGTGAGATCAGACCAGAAGCCTTACACAAGGCTTTATCCTGTCTGGTCTTCAAACCCTTCTTTTTGCAACTTTATGACAGTGGAAATACCAAAGTTTTAAGCCAGTCTCTTAGAAATACCTTTACTCTTAATACGTTACTTTTCAGTAGTAAGACAAGTATTTAAGTTCTGACTCACCAGATTTACTTGTATGGTTTTTAAGTCATGTGAAACTTGTTCAATAAGCTGTTTTAATTTCTTTCCAATTACATTGACCTTCTCATCAGCTTCAATGTAATCGCCATATGATTTAATTAGCAGGTAAGAAGTGAGTTCTTGAAGTGAGTTTACTTGAGGCTGCTGTTCCAGTAGCTCTTTCTCCAGTTGCTTTGAACAAACAAACAAAAAACAGTGCAACAGACTGTTATTCACAACTTTCAGGATGTTCTCATAAAAGGAGGAACTCTATAAGGCTTTAAAGAACAACTCAACCTGCTTGAGGAGCTGCAATACAGAGGAATGGCTATTACAGCTACATATGAAATTCTCTTGAAGAGACTAGTTGTACCTGCTTGAACTAACATTTAGAAATGTTAGTTTCTAGCTAGTTACTAGCAGTAACTAATCCATACAGAAAAGACAAGAAAAGAGAAGAAATTCCCAGCCTTGTTTCAGCATAAAGACCATTCATAAGGAGCTTAATTATTATGCAGAATTGCAGAAAAAAAATGCCTCATACAGGCAACGTCTTAGTGCATTTCGGGAAACCAGATGCATGCCTGAACACAGCAGGTTTGAGGACAGGCTGTAGACACCTTGAGAAATAAACACACTGCTCTTTATTTTGTGGTGAGAGCTACTGACTCACTGGGACAGCTGAGGTGCTGTAGTTAAGGCCACACTTACCATTAGCTCCTTCTGGCATTCCATTATCGTATCGAGGTCAGCATTTGGATCTGTGACCTGTGCTTCGTTCCGCCGGCTGTCAGCACTTGCCAACCACAGGATTAGGCTTTGGCTCTGACCATGGAAGTCCTAGAAAAACAGAAGATTTGCACAGAAGAGTTAAAAAAAAACACTTTTGCAGTCCTTTCACCTGGCTTTGCCTACAAACAAAATGACTAGCCCAGATTAGACAGCACCAACAACAAATCCACGATCAGTGAGGCTATGGCAGCCTAGTTAAATTAATTCCACCTATGTAATAAAAGGGTATTATCCAGTTCAAAGATATTTTTACCAAACCCTTTAAACCCAAAAAAAGTTAAGTGTTTTGGATTCTGAGCAGCCATTTCACAGATATGCAGGAATTACCCCTCTGCCTCTCCCCTAATCTGCCCCTCAATAGCACCTTATAGAGGAGTTTCCCCTGATTAAGATGGCACATGGTAAGCACCTGGCAGTTCAGTAGGGCCTGGTGTAAACCCTTCCTCCAGTTGTCCAGTGCATGAGTTGCTTTCTCCCAGTGCAAGTTCACCTTCCGAAGCCTGTTCTGAAGCTCCTTGTACTCCGTGCTGTCTGTTTTCTGGAATTCTGTGCTGCTCCGGTTAATAGAAAGCACCACTGCCTTGTAGTTATCAAATGCTTTCAGCATGTCCTGGTAGGGAAAAAAAAAGAGGATTAGGAGCTTCTATGAATGATGGAAAACAAGTTGTTTATTTACAATAAAACTATGTCCTCAAAAGAATTACAACTATTGGGGAAAGCTGATTAAACCTGTTTGCTTTTCAGATACTGCTAGGAAACATATTAAGCTTGGTGGCCTTTTAAAATATATTTGTTTATGTTTTTAAAGCAAAAAAACCCTCAATTTGGAAGAAAATTAATTCGTTGGGCCTGGGCTTGTCCCCTTAGTCACAGGCATTATGGCTTAATTCATAATTGTCCTTCATTTCTCTGAGCTGTCTCTTTCCCTGATGTCTGAACAAATATTCCCATGGGTACTCACATGGTATTTTCTCTTGAACTGTAAAGGTTTGGCTGTCTCTGAATCCTAGAACACTGCTGAAAGGGACAGCTGGAGGTCTGCACTCCATCCTCCTGCTACAACTAGAGCCACCTTCAAAGTCAGAGCAGGCTGCTCAGGGCCTTGTCAGTCAAATTTTGAGTATCTCGCAGGACAAAGATTCCCCATCCTCTCTGGGCCCCTGATCTCACATCAGGCCACCTCCTCATGAGAAATTCTTTGTCTTCTCTCTAAGATTTTCTGCCAGTCCATTTCTCTGACTTGTCCAGGTCCCCCCAGATGGCAGTCCTACCTGCTTTCCTCCTCTCCCTTGAAACTGCAGGGGGAAATAATAAGGAATTTGCAAAGTCAAGCCTGTATTATCTAACCACCTTTATGTTAAGGTAGAGCCTGTATTTTTGAAGATTTTCTAAAAAAAATGAACACCGAACAATACCTTGTACCCTCAACAGGTCTAGATTGAATCAAGGGTACTCAGTCTTTTTCAAACTGTGGGCTCTTGCAGTAGAAAAGTAAAGAGCTGCAGGGTGAGCAAGTCCTGCAATCAGAACAGCTCTGATTGCTTTTCTTAGCAGTTTCTGTAACTAAGAGTGTCCATCTACACATTCTCAAGATCTGGTCCCATTTGTTGGGAGCACTACTAGTCTAAATTACATTTAACCCAATAAAGAACTCTGTCACCCTCCTTCAAACAACGAAGTTTCTTTCTGTATCAGTGTCATGGTTTGACCAGGACAATCAGACAATAAAAATGGTCCACCACCAACTTCTAAACACCAGCATATGCCAGTCTGCAGCCAGACTAGCTTTATTCTTATCCAGGGCAACTGGCATGTCCTCACATCTCATGAAATTCATGTCTTAGAGTGTGCTGGCTCTTTTAAACACTCACAGAAAGCCAAGTTGTCTGAAAAGGGGATTCACAGCCAGCTGGACTCCTCTTAAGAACATGCAGAAGACAGAAGTTAAGCTCTGCTCCTTGAGGTCAGACACCCAACTCCAGATTGTTTGCAAACACCATATTCTCAGGCCTCCCTGTTGGAGGTAAAAACCACTCCCCTGACTAATTTAATTAAAAACAAAAAAATCAATCTAGACTTTGCAGCCTGCAGACCTGGCTAATTTTCAATCTGTTTCTGGTTTGCATAGAGGGGAACAGCACAGAACAAGGATAAAATACTAATATCACTGCTGAAAATAACTAGCCCCCTAGACAAGGCTTGACCCTAGGCATCCAGGGGGTCTAAGCCTTCATTATTTAGCTTTCTTCTATGTTTATTTTCTACAACAAAAAGAGAAGTTTGGGGCTGAATGTTTTGTTTGAGAGTGAATAAAGTGTCTCTGCAAGAAAACAGAAAGGGAAAGGTTTTCATTTCAGCCTGGCTGCCTGTTGTACCCAGGCATATTGCCTGTGAATCTCTGCATATAAAGACCCTGCTTAACAATCCTCTTCAGTCCTCTGAGCTGAGAACAGCTGAGCTCCTCTGTGCCACACACACATGGTTATCAGCATTCC
>NW_009953726.1:1400102-1418276 GCF_000747805.2 Chaetura pelagica
CCCAGGACCACAAAGACAGTGATCAAGAGCATCAGCATCTTGAAATCCCACTTCTCAGTATCCCATAACTCACTTTCAATTTCTTAGCCCTTTCTTCCAAGACTTGCATGCTGGCTGGAGGTTTCATTTTTTGCAGCTCTTCCAGCTCTTCCTCAGTTTTATCAAGCCAAGAAGAGACGTCGCTGAGATCTGAGTTCAGCTGCTGCCACTGCTGCAATTTCTGTTTCATCCTGAGTTTATTTCTGAGGTCTTGAGCTTGGATGAGCTCCCACCTGTCAATAATGCCTACAGATTATAGAACAACAGTCTTTAAAATCTTTAGCAAGGCAAAGAGTGCATAAAACATGTAAGGAATTTTGCAAGTCAATTATTCTCCAGTTTACTCAAAGTCAAACAATTGCTCCCACAGACTATGATTATCCAGACACATTTTTTTCTTCAGCTTCTGCAAGCTTCATATTCCTGGCCAAGTTATCCACATAGTAATGCTATACACGACTTAATTGAAGATTTTTTTTAATACACTTGGAAGAATGGACCAAATCTAAGGACATGGAATTCAGTGAGGCCAGTTGTGGTTTGGTAGACACCAAAATTCATCATGGGACACAGTCTGATCCACCAGTTGGGACTTGGGGTTACATTTCATCAATTCAGAGCTAAAGGAGATGGAGATGCCACTATTTCTGGAAGCACATCTAAGCCCTTCTCAGAGGTTTTCCTACTCATCCCATGTATAGGACTCAACCCTGGTCCATTTGTGAGACCAGAGACATAAAGTAAGTAACTGCATATAGCTGCAGTCTTTATCACCTGATTGGCTTTGGGATGCAGTATAGATGTGTTATTAAAATCTCAAGCACCTGAAAGCAGGAATCAGGTCCTAAAAGGTTAAGAGAACAAGCTTGTTGGCCTATTTGGAAGAAAGGACCACAGTGAAGACAGTGACAGAACACATTACCAACTTTGACAAAACACTCCTGTGAATGGGAGATGTAGCACCTTGTTATACAGAGTACTGGTAACTGAGAAATCCAATGATAGCAATCTCATTTTAGACAAAGAGGCACATTTCTTTGGTTTGAAGTCTGATTAAAAGTCTCTGAAGTATTCAGTATCATACAAAAGTGACATTGTTCCCATTCACTCCAACCAGTAAAGAGATAGAAGAATATTATGAGTTATAAAACCTCAATTCTGGCAGAAAATGTAAAAGCTCAGAACAGCAAACACAGGTTGGACAGTACCAGGTGAGAAGGCAGCTCAGCCAATATTAGCAAAAGATATTAACTCAGAGGAGAACATTTTACTGCTATTTTATTCCCAAGGCAGATGTGCTGTCTTTGTGCCATTTCTGCTGTGTCTCCCTCAGAGTGAGAGGACAAACACCACGGCACCAAAGCCTCTCCTGATGCTATGTACCTGGCTGCTTCTCTTCAGCTGCTATATTCACAAGCTCTTGGTCATCCTGGGGTTCTTCATCACTCGTGTTAGCAGATGTAATTTTCTCTTTGTCCACACTGCTGCTGCTTGCAGAGCTGAGCTGCTTCACCTGGAATAACATTTTGGTGGGTGAGCCCTGCAGGTTAACAAGCCATTGAAGTTCAAGCTCCATTTGTGTTACTCTGGGGCAGCTGGGCTGCTGCTGAGCTCTTGCAAGTCAGATTTAGCCTTGGGCTTCTGCACGTTTGCTAACAGTTCATATTGACTCCCTGTGCCTTCTCAGGAAACACACACACACATCATAGTGACGTTAATCATCACAGGATCTAGTCCAACCCCCCTACAATAAGCAGGGGGGTTGGACTAGATGACCTTTATAAGTCCCTTCCAACTCAGTACATTCCATGGTTCTATTGTTCTATGGTTCTATGATTCTAAGACTAGACAATTTGCAGTTGTGCTACATGTACCACTCTCTGGACATTTGCTGACAGTCAGGTGGATTCTGGGTCTTGGCAATATTGACTCTAAGGCTCTAAGACTTGATTAAGACAGACAAAAGCCTCCAGATACCAGTACCATCTTGTGCCCGAACAGTGCTGACAGCTAGTCCAGAGCCACTGAGCCTGGCAGCTGCAGGTGAAGCCATGGCCAGCAACCAGCCACAATGGCTGAACTACCTATGAACAACAGTCATTTTGGCACATTTTTTAGTGCTCAGAAGCAGATTAAATGGTGGCTTGCATGATAGACAAGGACCCTTCAAACGGTCTGTTTAGGAAAGCAGGTACATCAATAAGTATCGAGGGGATTCACACCCTTTCCTTGGGGAAGATTACATTCTCCTAGACTTATCCTGTGACAACAGAGGAAGGAAATTCCTTCAGACACTGACTCTGATCAGGAGCCTAACATGGTTGTTCTCAATTGCTTTGAAGAAGCTTTTCTAGCCAGAGGACAGAGACATTTCTCCCCAAGACTGATCCTTGATGCTGGAAAAGGGAAGAGGATGGGGTTACACAGGAACAACAGACAGGCTGTAGTACAGGTTCAGAGCTCACAGAGCCTCCAACTCACATAGTCTGGCTTATAGGGAGTACTTGTCTCTGGACCAGACAACACATTTCCAGCCACCTCTGCCTGTTTGTATCGGTGTTTCCTGCAGACTGGGCTATCTGGAGAATGCCAAGGATGAGCTTCTGCAACAGACTTTCCTGAAACAAAGAAAAGCAAAACCATTTGCCATGTCTGCAAAAGCCAGTCTCCCCAAGGACGCTGTTGCTTTGTATTAAGTTAGAAAGCGTTCTGAATAAAATGGCATCAAGTTATGGCATAAAAATGACAGTTCTGCAGCTTTCCTTGCAAAGCATGCACATTTGCAAAACATCAACAGTGTTTCAAAGGTAATGAGATGAGAGCCATGCAGTTATGGGACATTCTGTTTTCTTCTGGAAAATGCTTGAATACAGGTATAAGTATTCAAAAAAATAAAAGAAAAAGGCTGCACTGTGGTTTTGGAAAGTTTGCATCCCAACATTACTATCACATATCTGAACACATTTCAGCAGGGACAAGTTAGACATGTCCTGATTTGGAGAATGTTTGTTCTGGATTTAACAGACAGGACAGACATGGTTCTGTCATGCACAAAACACAAAAAATACTTGAGAGTTGGAACTACTTCCTTCAGTGAGTATGCAACCAAAATCAGAACAACCATAAAAGTGAAACTACCCAGAGCAAACCACCAAGAAAGTACCAAAGGACTTTGGATCGATACAATGAAATGCACATTAGCCACCTTGGCATTTACCAGGCAAAATCTAAATGGCATGTTCTTGACTGCTTTGTAATGTACACGTGGATACTGCAGCGTAAGAGCACCATGACAGGATGAGACATGGTGTCCACACAAGGCAGGAAGTCAGACATTACGTATGAGAGAGGTTGAGGAATATAGCGTGCAGCACAGGGAGATTGCCATGTTCAGACACATGCACTAGCAGGTGCCTACCAGAAGATGCTTTCAAAGTTTTTGTGGTCATTTTAAGATATGCCTCAGGATTTTCAGTGATTTCTACATCTGAAAAAAGAATAATGTCATTTTCCTCACTATTGGGTATTTTCCAACTGTTCAAAACAACTGAAACAATGAGGGACAGCAAAGATAAAGCACAAAATAAGTTGTTGGTACCATTTTCATCAAACAGTCTTAAAAAATAAGGTTTCTAAAAACCTTATGTTTCTGAAAATATAAGCTTGCTTTAGACAATACCATTCCCTTCATCAAAACATCTAAGACATGAGACCACTCACATCTGTTAATAGTACTTGAAAATCAACTAACAAGATGGGAGCAAGACCTCAGTCCCCCTCCCTTCCCAGACAGGGACATCCTGCAGTAGTCCATGTCAAAACAAACAGCAGCAATTGGTTCTCACCTGACAGAGCACTGTAGTATGTTGCTTCTTCTTCATCTTCATGAGAGGAAGAACCTCCCACGTCACCCGTGTGATCCCACTCGAGTGGGATGGAGTCAACACTGACAGGGGTTTCACAGCCTGATCTTTCATGACCTGCAGTAGGAGGCATAAGGTGGCAAAGGGACTGTGGTGAAGAGGGCCCCTCATTGATGGCCTTCTTATGCCAGTGGTCATTCTGGATTTCTCTAGAGTCTTCTGGATCTGTCTCATTTTCAGAGGTCTCTTTTTCATCATCCAATCCCTAAAAATAAGTAACAATTACTGTATACTAATAAGGTTTACAATAGATCCATATTACTTAATAAGCAAATGATTGAGCGACACAGTACTACTGGGGACTGCTTTGCAGTCAGCTGCAGTAATCAAAGACCACATGCCTAAAATTAAAGGGAAGCATCACTTCTGCCTCCTTCCTCTTTTGCCAAAACAATCCTTCTATCAGCAGCTACCTCCACTTTTTCAACACACTCAACCACCACCATAACATCTCTCTCTAGTTGGTAGGGAGGGGTGCCCAGTTGCAAATGGGCTGCACAGGTCAGCAATGACATGATGTGCAGGTAGGTGTGATCAGTTTCGTAGATGGTGATGTTACTTCCTCCACCTGGGGTTTTAATAGATGTTACTTTTTGAGCCAAAACAAACTGAGAATCAGCTAAACATTCCAAGTGAAAAGTGAATGCCATTCCACATTCAGGGTTCCCAAAAGAAAGTGGACAGATGGAGCCTCACAAACAAATCCATAAAGTGACATTCTAAGCATGTTATTGAAATGAAAGAAAACAAAGTGATATTAAAAACACAAAAAAGCTTTTGAAGCTTCTAACTAACCTTCTATCTAAATATTAGCCCTATTAATTATTCCATGCTGTTATTCAGATCCTGCAGATGGAAACCCAACATGAGAGGTGTGAGGAGACAAGACTGGCAACAAAGACTTAGCAAAGCTGGCACAACTACTGAGAAGCTCCTGACTCCTTTGAGCTCAAACCATTCAGTTTGAGTTTTGCAGTTCAAACCCCAAAATCCTGCCAATGTACAAGAAGAACTGTTGCTTCTTACAGGATGCCTTGAAGTCAGTCTTCGATGGAACCGAGCAACTCGCCCAAACACTTCCTGACAGTATCTGTGAAGTTCTTCTAGTTCATCTTCAATCAGGATAGCATCCAAAGGCTCACTCTTCTGAATCAGCTGCTCCCCAAAAACGATCAGCTGATCAATCTTATTGGTGTTTAGTGTTATTTCCTGCTGGAAGCCCTGTTTGGAACATAGAAGAAAAATAATTACTTCTGCAATGTCCCTTTCTAGCCTAAGATTACTCCTTCTTTTCTAACTCACTGCAGTGAAAGAAAAGCAGCAACTGACGTCTAATTTAATCTGGCAAATACCTTTTTCTCAAGTGGTCTAGGGGTTTGTTTCATTAGCAGATTACAGCTCCACATGAAGTGGCATTTTCCACCCATGAGTGCAACAGTATCACTGCAGTGCCCTGAGCCTACAGATCATGACACAAGAGTTCAGCTAATCAGTTTATTTTTCTGTGGGTACACACCCTCTTTTTCTCAGCAGCAAAGAAGTTTGGCTGGTTGGGCTTCCAGCCTACACAACACTAGGTCTACATCCCAAAACAATTAACAGTGCAGGGAGAAAACAGACATGAGCATATGAGCGGATAGCAAAGAGCTAGTATGTTCTTTAGAATCATTGCACACGCCTGCTGTCAGTTTGAAAGTCCCAGCTACAAACAGTGCACTCAGAGAAGCGACCCTGCCCTAATGCCAATTCAAAAAATTTCTCACCAGAAAAGAAAGCCTGAATTTAGGAATATAGCTCTTACTGTTAATCTGCATGTGTTCCTTTCCAGGCCAGTTACCACTGTCCCTGACACTTGGTGTTAGGAGAAAATGGCAGAATAAAACTGAGCTTGAACATTAAATGTAAATTTAAATACTCTTCAGTTTGATCGTGATACAGAGGATAAGCCTGAACAATTTACTGGTGTCTTTAGACAAATACAGCCCCACAGAGCTTGATTCTGTCAAGAGAGTGCAGCCCCATAGGATCAGCTGGGCTATAGTAGGAAAGTGCTTTACAAAGATACGTACGTTTAACTGGCGCATTTTGTCATCAAAATTACTTTTTGAGAAGTGCTCCACATTTGTCAGCTGGAGGTCCATCTCTGTGAGCCAAACAAGGATGCTTTCCCTCGTCGCCTCAAACTCCTCTCTTCGATTGGTGAAGTGCTGAGCAGGAGAAAGGAGCCAGTGTTACATGACTTCAGCTACTTCAAAGAGATGGTCACAGGAACCCTCTGAAAACTGTGTTTTATTTCAAAACTGCTGCTCACCTGAAAGGCCTTAAGGACCTTCCTGTAGTGATGCTGGAACAAAGTCTCCTATGTTAGTACACTATTTGAATGGGAGAGGGAATAAAGCTTCAACATTGCAAGATGCTTCTATAAAATTGTACTCTTGCTTCCACACTGTACACCTTCTCAGACATCATTAAACCACTGCAACAGTTACTTGGATTCAGGTTTAACATCTGATTTGTTATAACTTTAGAAGACAGACAGGCAAAGGAAGCAACCCCCATTTCTAACTAAACTAATGAAAACTACGAGGTTAAAATCCGTAAAGCAACGGAGAAGCTGGATTGTGGATTACTACCAAGGTAGTAATGTATCATTTGGTGTGGAAATCAGGAGCTCTCTCTGCTGCCACCTTCCACAGAAGCTGCTAACAGACACGAAGCTTGCAGAGCCTCAAACACAACACCTCCTAACTACACAGATCAAACCCCCTCAGTGCTCTCACTGCCTCATCCAATGACTCTTGAATTCCACTAGCTTTCCTTGCCAACTGCTTGCGACACTACTGTTCTTAAAGATCAGGCAGTGACAAGTTTCCTCCAGGGCACAGCATGGAATATCTGCCCAGAGATCAGTTTAATAAGCAGGACATTCCTCCACCAGGCAGAGAGCACAGCAGGAGCTGGTGACAGCAGCATGCCTCTCCATCACATTTCCATGTTTAAAGCCTTGTAGGTGAATCATAATTTGGCATATTGTAGAGCTGGGTTGTACACGCCACACCGTATCTGCACTAGGGCCCTTTTGTCTCTGCATCTCTTATTTATTGAAAGGTTCAAGTGCATGAACACATCCACTCATGACCAGACTGGATAACAGTAGAGTGGGATAGGAGCAGTAAGGCCCACAACACACATCCCAAAATTTGCACCACTTCTTCCCTTATGCTTCTTCAACTACCAAGAACCCATCTACTAAGGACATGATTATGCTGTGTACTTGGTGACCTTTCCAGAGCTGCTATCCTACACTGGCAACTCCAGACACAAACCAACACACGACAGTATCATAGAATCATAGAATCTTAGGGGCTGGAAGGGACCTCGAGAGATCATCTAGTCCAACCCCCCTGCCAGAGCAGGGTCACCTAGAGTACATCACACAGGAACTCATCCAGGTGGGTTTTGAATGTCTCCAGTGAGGGAGACTCCACAACCTCCCTGGGCAGTCTGTTCCAGTGCTCTGTCACTCTTACAGTAAAAAATTTTTTTCGGATATTCACCTTGAACCTCCTATGCTCCAATTTACACCCATTACCCCTTGTCCTATCACTGGTCATCACTGAGAAAAGCCTAACTCCGTCCCCCTGACACTCACCCCTTACATATTTGTAAACATTGATGAGGTCACCCCTCAGTCTCCTTTTCTCCAAGCTAGAGACCCAGCTCCCTCAGCCTTTCCTCAGAAGGGAGATGTTCCACAGTAGCTACAGTCTGTCTTTTGCCCTCGAACACTTCCTACAGAAACTTGCAAATGCTCCTCACTCTCTCACCCCATCATCAACCATTACCTTGAGTCTCCTTAGAATGGCAGTGACTCGTTTCTGGAGGTTGTCCCAGCGCTGGTTGCCTTCATGTACCATCTGCTTCAACTTGCTGGCCGAGTCGGTGCGGTTCTCGCGGGCGAGGCGCCTGTACTGTTTATTGATCAGTTCCAACTGAGTGAGTCGTTCATGAATTTGCCTTTGGAATGCCTGCAAGGCAAATCAAGGGACTCAGTTCCCTTGCCCATAAGAGAAAGGATCCAGGTGACACTTTCCATCAAGACAGGTAATGATGCTTTCACCTTAACAATAGACCTAACTGTAATACTAAATCCAGAGAACAACCCATGCTCAGAATCAGCTCATTTGGAAAAGGAAGAAAAGAAAATAAAATCAACACATACAGGTCTCATCCCTATAAAAAGACAATCTTTAACTTATAACCAGAATCTCTGACCAAAAAGGTCAGAGAACTGGATTCTTCACACGGGGAAAAAAAAATATGGAGACAAATAAATCAGCCAGATAGCTAGAAACCAACACACTGGCCATATTATTTTTGTTCTCTACACCACCACTGCCAAACTGGTGTTTTCCAGTGATCCAGGCATTTCACACAGACAATACCTATTTAGCGGTCTGACCATTCAGCCTGCTGCTGAGCATAAAAGATGAAGTTAAAAAATTCACCTCAAATTTCTTCAGCTCCTCCTTTGCATGTGTGTACAAAACCTCTGAAGAATTAGGCCTAGCTGCTGTAATCTCAGATGACACCAGCCAATCTTCAAAGCGAGAATAGTCCTCCAAAAACCTCTGCCATAAGCGCCAGGTTTCCTCTATTCTGAGATGCAAAAAATGAAAGGCTTTATCACCTTGGGTGATAAATTTGGAATTATTTTTCTTTTTCAAAATTCAGCTAATGCCAAAAGCTACAGCTTTTCTTCAAAACAAAGGCTTCCCTAGGAGGGGTAAGAGACACTTACTTCATTCGCCTCTCCATAGACATGGCGCAAATGTTTCTCCAACGTCTGTCCAAACTCCTGGTCGTCTGCTGGATGGAATCACACTCTGTCTCATTAGCACATGCATCTGAATCGTGTAGCAGGACTTCACAGATATTAAACACGGATTCCACCCCTGCAGTGTGCTGCTCTATGTCTCGTTGCAGATCCTGCCATTGGCAAAAAAACAGCTTGAGTGGAAGGCAACACGCGCGGCTACGTTTCAGACATGCCCTCTCAAAATGCTGGATGGGGAAAGAGCAATTTGTGTGTCAGGAAAAGCTCTTTTAGCTTTAGAAAATAGACTTGCAGGAGGAGCTGTGCAGATGACAAGCAGACAGGTCAGGACAGAGTTGCCATGCAAAAAGAGATTGTCCAGCTTCGGTTTCTTAGTGAAAGCTCAATCATCCCATTAACAATCTGAAGAATTTTAATGTGCATTCAAAATCCAAACCTTACACACATCATAAACACACACCTATTAATTTTGACAGTACGAGATGACAGTGTCTCATATCAGCTTACTACACCACTAGAATTGACAGAGAACTCACAGTACAGACCTTTTGTATAATCTACACCTCAGGTTTCTTCTCCAAAGCCTGCATCTCCATCATAGTCTGGCCTCTCATTCTGTACCTGCAACTACTCCTAAAGACAATGTAACTGAGTAACAGAAAAAGAAAGCCTTAACTAAATATTTATTACTGAAAAGGCAGCTCTCTATAATGCTACCAACTGTAAATATTAATGAAATTACCATGCCCACTACAATTCCATTTTTTCAACCCATTTCTGTCTTTCCTAATGAAGGATATGGAGACTTCTGCTTGAGTAACACTAGAGCAACGATCACAGATCAACATTTTACTGACAACTGTGAACAGGAACTCCCATTAAATGGTATTACTGACTCCTGAACATACAAAGCAGAATTGGTTTTGCTCTAGACTTACAAAACTAAAACAAAATAAAACAAATGAAAAGCCCCAGAAGAGACACAGCTTGGAGTAATACAGAAGTTGAAGGAAGATCTTCCCAGAAGTCAACAAGCTGCAAAGAGCTGAGTACTGCCCAGTGCAGCCTTCAGGGCCACCTGAAAGGGCTGAGCCATAAACGGTCAAAATTTGGCTTTTGGATTTGTGGTAATGCACAGCTTTAAGGAATGTAGAAGCCAAACTCTGTACATAGATGAGATACTGCCAGGAGACGCAACATAATTTTTGACAGCTTATTAAGGAATCACAGCTGTTTTCTGAGCAACAAGCAGCAGTATCTTTTTGACACAGGCTCTACATCTGAGGGTGTGTTCTACCCCAACACTGGCACCTGGGGAACTCTTCTGTAATTATATTACACTGGATTTACAGCTGTTTTAGTGAGAATGAGAATTTCGACCACAGATTACAAATCCACTCTCCTTGCACTATGGTAATGCTGCTGACATGATCTCACTACTTTTGGTCATGCCTGAGTTCATGGAATAACCCTAGGCAGAATCCTTGCTCCTTTCCCAGCTGTTATTCCAAAAGACCTGCCTGTATTACAGTAAGTCAAACACAACAAACTAAGAAACAGGACCACGAACATACACTGAGCCAGAAAAGGAACTTTTCATTCAACTCTGCACAACATTGCCCAGAGAGCTTTAACAGACTACATGCTGCTAGGCTTCTGCATTAGTGAAACAGCTTTGAAATCTTAAAATTAATATTCATGTTTTAATTTTTGTCCTTTAATTAACCAAACATGCCATAAAACATCTCTGTGGATGCACAATGTTTTTTTAAAAGTCATTATTCAAGACTGAACAGGTAAACCTTTTCCAGTCATGGATGTCAAATAAAAGAAACCTGTAGGGCATATTGCTCACCATCACTCTGCTCTTGCTGAAATAACTGTTCAGATAAAACCAGGAAAGATCTTTTCACTTGTTGTATTCAGATAAAGATTTCTCTAATGCAGAGCAGAAGAAGTTTTATTTTATTTTTTTTTACAGTGGTCTTTTTAGTCAACACAATCTTCTCACACTCAGCCTTCTAAAAGGTTACAGTAGAAGGAGCCTAGAGGTGTCCAGAGGTCTGTATTTGAAACATAATCCAAACAACAAAGCAGTACGTAGCTCTGAGCAGCAAATGATGACTCTCACAGTGAGCTGAAGCTTGAATGCTCATAATAACAGTAAATTAGTTTGGACACAATTCCTTTGTGCCCCACATTCCTCTCTGCCCAGCAATTTGTCACAGCCTTTGAAAATGCAAAAGATTTGATGGGGAGAAAACATTCCTTGTGTTTTATATGACCACTCACAACACAGATTGGAGGCACTGGTGTTTGACCAGTGCCTGTAGTGGAGCCAGTGGGAAACATCTCCACTCCTGTCAGAGGAGCTGGCCCTTCCTGCAATGTCTGGGACATGACTGGATGCAGAACCTTATCAGCCAGCAGAGAACACAGCCCTCAGGTCTAGGTCACTCAGAGATCTTTCCTTAAACACAAAAGCAGAAGCCAAAGAGAAGATGGGAAGAACACCCACAGATGGTCTTAAAGGGAGATTCCATAAAGCTTCTTTGACTGATAGCTTTATTCTTGATCCTCAGTTTTAGGGCAAATATTCTTTAACATTAAGGCTAGATGACAGTCACTGTCATTCTCAGCCTTCCCAGGGAGTCACTTGGAATATCAGCAGATGACAGCACAGCCCTGAGCAAAGGCTGACTCCACCAGCAAATCTGCTTTGGAAAAATTCCTTCTCCTTCCCTGGCTGCTGAAGAGAGAAATTTACTCCAGGACTATCCAGCTCATCTCACACTTCCACTTGGCTGGGATGGCTGGCACGTTCAGCTGTGCCCAATTCTTGCCATTGACAGCACTTTAAAATCAGCACAGACCCTGAAGATCCCCTTGGGAAGCCACTGTCTTGGATACATGCCCACATGCACTCAACCAACAACCAAGGGTGCTTGGCTGGTTCACACTTATGTCTCAGCAGGATTCACACACCATCTCACCCAACCCTGAGGGGATCTTCAGAGCCTGCCTACTGGATCAGACCTCAGTCAAAGGTGTGTCTGCACAAGTCCACCCTCCAAAGCTCAAGCATCCTCTGCCAAGCTTGCTCTGCAGACTGCAAGGAGGGGAGGAGAAAGCTAGTGAGGGCAACACAACAAATAGCAGCACTTAAAACTGTCACAGCCAGTTTGCAAGAGACCCAGCATGCACACCTTGTCAGCCTAAGACATCCTCATAGATTTTGCCAATGTATGTGTCCTATCTAAACCTTCTGAAGTCTGCTGTACTTAACTGAGCAAACGACCAAATGTAAAAATGCTTTTGCTTGTATTTTGCATGTTTTCCTTGGGTAAAGGGGGGAAAACAGAAGTGAAGCTAAGTCAATACAACACTGAAAATTACAGCAAGCCAAAAAATGTGTTCCATGTGATGCGTCTTGGCAGGAACATGCCGTGAAAAGTAAGCAGTTAGAAGGCCTTGCTAAAGAAAAGAACAAGGTGATTTTCAACCAGGAACAATTGTAACCAGCAGCATTTTAGCTCATTTACTCTGGCTGCTCCTATTTCCCACCTGCTGTTCTGCCAGTCTCTTCTGTATTTCTTGGTCATCACAGATGTCATAAACAACAGGTTTTGAAAGCTCAGATTCAATCCGGGCCAACCAGGTGCGAAGATTGCTCATGTTTTTGTCCAATAGTTGTATAAAAGCAAATGTTTCCTTCAGTTTCTTCACCCTAAGCAAACCAGGAAGAACATTCTGTTACAAAGATCTACAATCAGTGGAAAGGATGTTAGCAGAAGGTGATGACTGGCATAGCTTTATGAAGCACCTACTGTCACACCAAGCTGTTGCCCTGTAAATCAGAGCCACATCTTAGCCAAAACCTACCTAAATTGGCTCAGCAAGCTCCAGGAAGGTCTTATGTGAATTCTTTAATGAAACTATATGAGCAGAGTGATTTTTTGTAGCCTCATTCATCCGCTAGTGAGCTCTTCAGTCAGTTAATGGACATTTGTCTAAGTGGAAGTTTGTACCGTAACATGCTGCAGTTAAACTACAAGTGGTACCAAAGGTCTGGTTTCCCAAACATATTCAGTATCTTCTTGAGCAACCAACAGGTCAATCCTCCTCAGCAAGATACTGCTCCACCAATGGAGGCAGTATCAGCCCAAACCACAGGTCCAATACCATGGGCAAAAGGATGCTGACAGGAGAGGAGAAGGCCTGAACAACAGCCACTGTAGAGCTTACACCACAACACTAACAGTTCATCTCAACAACACATTGAAATGTGTGGAGGTGTGCCAGACTCTCCTGGTGGGTGAAAATGAAAAATAAACTAAAAACAATTCTGAAGAGGGAGAATATCCAGTGTCTAGAGAGAGTTGTATAGCAGAGAAAGAAATGAATGGCAGAGACAGTTTACTTTTTTAACAGCTGTTTGTAGCATCGCTTTCAAACTGCAGATGAACTTCGCTTTATTTCCAGCCTTTACACCATATTCTTGTGTCAAAACCCCTTATCAGACCCTGAAATTATCCAAGTAGCATGTCTGTAGATCTTGGCAAATTTATCCCCATGTGTTGGAGGAATATCTGATAAACTACCTCACTGCTCTCAAATCTTTCCTTGAAATTCTCATTTATTGCAATTCCCAACAAAAATTACACAAAAGCCAAACACTGGGGTGACATCTCTTCTGACTTCAGGTTACAGTTGGAGATTGTCATCAAGACCTTGGTAGTTAATGAAGGAAAAAAAAAATAAAAATCTAGATAATTATTTTGAACAGACCTGTCTTAAAACATCCAGATCACAACATGAGACAAACTGTACCAAACAGCACGTATTTCTCTACCAAGAAGCATGTATTTTTCCCCATGAACTGCAATGTTCTATAAACATCAACACTTCTGATGCTAGAGTCAGGTGAAATAATTAGAATCATAGAATCACAGGGTTTAGAAGGGACCTCTGAAGATTATAAAGTCCAATCACCTGCTGCAGCAGGAACACCTAGGGAAGACCACACATGAAAATAAAAATTCCCTCTCTGTTCTAGGGAGAACCCACTTCTTAGCCAGCATCACTTCCTCATACTGTCCTCCTGGCTGCTTGCATCCCTCTGTTGTTTAGTTCTTTGCCTGTGCCTTGGAATGGATTTCCTGACCTTGCATGTCACCTTTCAAATACAAATTTCCAAATTAAACCCAAAGTTGCTGCCTGGTCTAGAAAATACCCAGATGAGCCTCATCATCTAAGTCAAGTGCAGCACAAGAAGTTAAAGTATGCATCGTGAAAAGGCCTGAATATTTCCATTCCTTAGCCACCATGACCTGTTAACTGCAGGGAACTGTCACCAGCTAAACAAAACAGCAGTAGGGACAGGAAGGGCAGCTTGTACAAGGGGATCACTGTATGTTCCAAAATGCAAGGGAATGTTGAGTGATCTGAAATGAACATTAACATACTTGACAACACCAACAGTGTGCAAGCTAGGACTGGGGTAGGGTGGGGGGATGTAATATCATCTAGTGCAGGCAGGAATGGATTAGACCAAGACAGATATGTCCTGACAGGGTACCTGGGTGCTGGATTCATGCAAAGGACCTGCCCCTCCTTGTAGGAAAATGAGTTTCCTGGCCCACCATCCTGCCTGCTGCCATACCATCCTCATAGGCTTCAGAGGAAAGAGGTCTGAACTGCCTGTGACTGAGTGTCTTCTGCCTTTGCCTGTTGTGGCATGTGATACCATGACAGCAGCTAACCCACGAAGAATATGCCACTTTGCAAGGAACAACTTATAACTGATGTTAAGTTAATCAGAGAGGATACATCTAGAGGATACAAGTATCAGAGAGATACTTGATTCAAGATAAAGCACTTATGGAGATGTGGGAATGATCCTGATGAATTTTTCAGTCCTATTAGTTACTGTCAAAGTATGGAGTAAGGCCAGCAAATCTGGGGTCTCATATGAATTACCAGCACAGGAAGCTCCCCCAGGGGGAGCTGGTCCCCAGGGGACCAGGCAGTACCTTCAGTTGTTTTACAAGGAAGACAAAAAGCACAGTCCTACACTAGGATTCCTGGCAGATACTTAGCAATTCTGCACACTCCGAAACATAAAATTAGTCTTATCTGCCTGACGTAACCCTGCAGGCCAGCCCAAAGGATTTGGGCCAAGGTCATGGTCCACTTTGTTCCTGTCCAGCACCCACAAAGACAATGACATTGGTGTAAAGTGCAAAGCAGCTGCCTCTAACTGTTTACACTGATGGCACTTAGCACTGCTGCAGCTGAGAAAGAAGCCAATGGATGACAACAGCATTTAGCTGTTTTTGCTTTGTGTAAGAAGCTCTTTTCCGAGCTCTGCTCTAAAGTTCAACCCTGTATGCAGAAGGCATCTGGCTCCCAAGCAGACAGCTGCTATATAAATCTTCCTGGTCTGCTCTTATTAAGTGGTAGTCAATGAACATGTCACACTCTGGTACTAACTATGCAGCACTTCCTTGGGCTATCATGGGCTGGCAACAATTTAGCCAGGAGATCTAATTCTTCCTCTACGCTATCCCCTGCTTCTGTCCCATCAGTCAATTTGGATCCAGTTTTATTATGATGCTGTGCAGGTTCTGTGACTCCCCAGGGCATGTGGCCCACCAAAGACAGGTGTCTTGGGAACCCTTCTCCCTGGAGAGATGGAACAATAAAGCCTCTGCATTGTGCAAGGGAGGGGAGGAACAGCTAGAAGAGCCAGGCCTGAGGAAGAGTCTGAGCATAACATCAACACTGTTTCACTGTTAATTCTGCATGACTTCAGGCTAGCTGGGAGAAAAGCAAGGCTAGATTGCTGCACTGCCCCTGACTGTATCCAGTGGCAATTCATTCTGTGCAGATTCTATGACATCCCCTGTGAGTCCTTTGGAAATGTCTCTCTGGTGACTTGTAAGAGATGCACATGTCAGGGCCATCTGATGCCAGAGCTGAGCCACGCTTATTGTGCTGCTCAGTATCACCTGTCTGCTTCCCTGTATTCCCTTCCTTGTGTGTATCTACTTGTGTCCCATCCTGAAGTTGCATTACAGAAAAATGCAAGGGTTACAAGACCTTTCTTCAGTCTGTATGTTGAGTAACTGACAATTGAACAAAGCCAAGGAAGTCCAAAGCAAAATCAAGGGATATTACATTTTGAGTAAATGTCTCTATAACTGACAGCATATTCAAGAAATGTAAAAAGCATCAATTTTAGAATTCAAGTGAGGGTTTTTTCACCAAAAAACCACCAACCCAGGGATATTACTTTGGCTCAGAAATCACTCTAAAACTTGAGTTATGGATATCACCATAAATACGTGGGTCTTTATCTACTAGTGTTCAAAGAAGCAACAGTCTCAAAACCAGCACCACTGTGATACTGTGAGCTTGTATTTACTTTCTAGCAATTGCCATTACAAACAACATTGTAATTAAGTAACTTAATTTGTTACATATTCTAGATAAAATACTGCATTTGTCAGTCATTTAACCATCCTTAATACTCTAAGACATTAACGTGAAACTTGAGCAAAGCAGCCAGAGAGTAAAAACCTAAGACAAGTTGACATTACTGCAGTGTGTAAATAGGGAGGCAGCCTTGCCGAGGTGTTTACATTGGCTGATCTACTCGTTGCAGTCAGCAGACACAGAGCCCAAGGTACAGGGTAGAGCTCTACGTTGAAGGTACAGGTGAAATGATGAAAAGTTTGAGCATCCTCTTGAGCACTCTCAGCTTGCAGAGAAGTCACAGGGAACTGCCATTTCTCTGGCTACAGCTCGAAGAAAAATGTCAAACAAACTAATTACATCCATAAAAGTCCTACTTTGCAACAACCATTCTCAGATGCATTTCTGAACACTGCAAGTATTCTTGGAAATTATTGGCTCCTTGCATGAAAGAAAGATTATGAACTCTTTTGAGATGCATCCTGAAGGGACTATTTGTCCAGAAAGACAGGCCTCCTGGGAACTGGGGAGGGCTGCACAGTCCAAGCAACCTTGGGCCAAAGTTTCCCCCATGTCCAGATGACCAATCACCCAGCACGCAGTGAATTTCCAGCGTAGCAAACAGGCTCCTCCCAGTTACTCAGAGGGTGGAACAGGTTACCACCACTGCTGACTGAATTCTTCCTCTATAAAGTGTAATTCCAAGTTATTTGTTCAAAGAGATAAAACTCTCTGTTTACCAAAGGTGTACCTATCCATAGTTCACTTCCCAAAGAGAACTCACCTGCCACCATTCAATGTGAAGGTTGAAAGAAAGAAAAAAAATAAATAAAAAGAAAAATATACAACAAACATCACCCATAATCTAAAAAGTCCCAACAAATTGAAACATCCCTTGAATATCACAGTGGGTCCAGATTAAAAGCTATTCTGGTTCAAAACAGTGCTTAGACAGATGCATAAGATGCCTGGGATAAGCCAAACAAAAGCCAGTTCCTAAATGTCTTAACACCAAAATAGAAGCGGCACAAAAAGAACAAAACTAGCAGATTATAACTAAAAGCTGGCAGCAAAAGTGAACAGAAGGACTAACTGACCTGACTCGAGATGGGATTTGGGTCTTAAAACCCTTGATGAAGTTGCCAGCATTGGGCTACAAGAGAAATGCATTAAGTTGTTTCAGGCTGAATCCCTGCACAGCCTCACAAATACACATTGGTAGTAACTGCTCAGGAGGCTTCTAGCAGTAGAAGGCTCTTCCAGGTTGACTGAAATGTATCCACACCAACCAAGAATTGCAAAATGCCTGCCAATTGCACTGCATTAGCTGTCAAATGCTGCAGGAAAAGGCACAGCAAGGCTGAAATAGGGTAATAAGTAATATTAAAATTTGGATGTCTGAGGGAATGAAAAACATCTTGACATATATTCCAAACTCTACTTCACAAGCAGAAATGTAACCAGAAAGAGATCCAGAAAGAGATACTACCTACATTTCTTTTAACCGAAGAGGAGCTGCAATTGCCCTGACAGCTGATAGGATTGTTTACAACTGGGGAAGGCAAATGAGATGCACAACCAGCAAACCTTTGTTCAGCAAGACGCAGGGAGAGCTTAACCATGTGAGGGACAAAAGACTCGAGTTGGAGAGGTGATGTCAAAGGCAAATTTTAGGCCTCGGTACGAAACGCCAAGGACATTTCTCTGCACATCTGCCAGCCCTGGTGTGCTGACAGGAAGGAAGCCCCGTGTTTGGGCTGCGCCAGCACCGGGCGCACAGCGCACGGCGGGTGTGCAGGGAGAGGCAAAGGTCATTGTCACACATCTCCACCGTTTTGGGTGCAACACCCCCAAAACACAGCTGATTTTAAGCGAGAGTGGCCCCTGGGCACTGCTCCT
>NW_009953726.1:1418360-1492809 GCF_000747805.2 Chaetura pelagica
CACCCCCCGCATCTCCCAACTCATCCATCTGTCCAAGGCGAATTGCAGGGAGGCTGCGGCGCATCCACGCTGCGGTGCCCTTCCCCCCCACCCTCCCTCCGGGCTGAACAAAACCCACCGCAACCAAACCCGCAGCCACTCACCAACATGGCACTTACAGTTCGCAAGAAAAAACCATTCCTCAGCTTGCAAATCCCAAGCTGCAAAAGGGGATCGTCTGTGCAACCACGGCAGGCATGGAAGAGGAAACCCCTCCTCCACAGATGCCCTATTTATTCGCCGCTTTAGCATCCCGCGTTGGGGGGGGAGGCTTGCCCGTCCTCCTCCCCGACCCCTGAGCTGGGGAACCACTACAGCTCTCCCCCAGTTTTAACCCCTACGTTTTGAGTTGCTGTTTTACCTGGCAAACGGCCGCATCCCTCCTCAGAACAAAGCCACCAGAGCTTTATTTCTGACACAAGAGAATTAGCACGCGAAGAAGCGCACGCCGAGCAGCTGCCCGTGGCTGGCAACAAAAAGGTCACAGGCTGGAGGCTTCGGCTCCCAGGAAAGTAGACGCGGTGCTCATTTCTTGTGGGAAAGTGGGATTGGAGCCTCAGACCCGGATGATTTGCAGCAGTCAATTGGAATTGAACCCAAAACCTGAGAAAACGTGCATCCACGCACAGGCACCACGCACACACACACGGATCCTTAATTCCCCTGCATTCCTCTTCCCTCGCCTTTACCATTATATCCCGGGTATTTAAGTACGAATTAAATCTCCCACGCACTAACCTGTCCTGTCTTTAACCTTCTAGTGCAGATGGAAGGCCTCCAGTGCAAGTAGCCTGCTATGCCAGAGGACAAAACAACCCCTAATCCTCATTTATTATATGATTTGTGGCAAAACACGCTGTCATGATTTCTGTGTGTTGTGACTGCCAGAGATCATGGGGTGAGAAAAAAAGGCGGAAGTCGGAGAACCTTGGACTAAAAGTTACTCTGAACCCAGCCAGTGTCAGGAAAAAAAAGAAAAGAGTTATACTAATCCCACCAAAAAGGCAAGGAATTATTTTGAAATCAAAGATTTTTCAGGTCATCTTCTGCAGACCTGCACTGGATTGCTAATCGCCCACAGTCAATACACAGCAGCGTAAAAGGTGCCTGGGAAGACACTGCACACATTTGCACAGGTAAGTCACACCCGGTCACCTCAAGTTTAACCTGAGTACAGTCCAGGGAGGTTCAAAAATCCATTTGAAATGTCAGGTCTGAGAAAACTGGGGAATAACCCTCCCAGCTGGACAGGCGGACACCAGGCATGGCGACCGTGCACAGGTGACAGGGCCTGCCCTTGCACCACCAGCTCCCCCTGCTCCCGGCACACACTGCATAACCAAAATAAACCCAACCATCCTGCCTGATAAAATAATCAATTCTGTCACAGGTTGTGCACCAGATGGAAACGTAATCCCTACAGGACAGGGAACCTGGAGAAAAGGGAAAGAAAGTAGGCACCTTGTGAGTAAAATTTCAACTGGCTAGATATTTTTAAATTTTTTTTTTGCACTAAAATAATTACAAGAATGAGATTTTCCAGTGGTACTGCCACAAACCAGTATAATTCTGCTGAAGGGGGCTGTGTTGTTTACCTGGGGGCCTCACTGCAGCATGCTTTGCTTTGCTTCCCTTGCCATGCAATCCCCACCTGGGGCAATTAAAAAAGACCTTTGAACTCCTAGTGCAGCCACACAGACTGTGGGCTGTGACAGGGCAGGAGAGCACACCAACGTGTGGTGCCTGACAGTCTGCCCTGCCAAACGTGGTGGAAAATAAATAGAAACCAGCTGAGAGGCCATAGGAACTTGTTTCCTCTACACATCTACCAGGCTGGGACCCACTGCCACTGGAGCAGCTGTGGGGAGAGCCCAGTTGGAGTGAGGGTCCTGGGTGGAAGGGGAAGCACAGAGGAACTGCTCACTGGAGCTCCCCAATAAAACCTCTGTGGAGCCCCTGCACAGCACAGGGTGGTGCCACTGGAGAATTTCAACTCCCTCCTGTTTTACTGCAACCTGAGCAGTTTCAGGCTGTTTGGGAATTTCAGCCAGAGTATGCATCAAATCAGCTAAAACCTCCTTGAATCTCCCAAGTTCAACGTGATAAGGAAGAGGCTGATTATGGTTGGGGCAGTTTAAGATTCCTGGACTCTGCAATGAGGACTGTCAGCTTGCAAGCAAAAAGGAAAGATCTAGCTGCCAAGGATTCATATTTAAAGAATAAGAAGGCACATTTGGTCTTGCTAGCTTCCCTCTATTTTCATACTGGCATTAAAGGTCACAGACATTTGAACCTATTCCTGCTACATACACACAACCTGGTCTTTCTCCACAAGGCTGAAAACACAGTTCAGACCCAGCTGAGAAAAAACATCATAGCAGTGTGCCCAGAGCCAGAGCAGCTGAGAAATGGCATCCTCCTTCCACAACTTCACATCAGTGGGAAGATCCACAGGATACCCAGAAACACAATGTTTGTTACTGTAGAGACTGGTTTGAAGGCCCAAAACTACTGGAGGCAGCCCCTGATGAAGCGGGTGGCTTTAATGAAGTCTCAAGCACTGTCCCAATGCTTGGCACAATCCAGGGCAGCACAGACACCCTCAAGTAACAGGCAGGTGCTCCTCCACTCTGCCAGCAGACACTATGCAAACAGCAGCACAGAAAGCAAACACTTTCCCCTCGGCTGGGAAGCAAACGTGGAGTTGGCACCAGTGGTGGATGGGCCAGGGAAGAACACCAAGAGACATGGCTGTGCATGACACAGTTCCCTGGCAATTCTGGCCAGTTAATGTGTGGCCAGAGAGTGCTGCTCCAGAGTGTGCTGGGGATGTAAATCCCACTCCACGTGTTTTCAGTCATCTACCGCCCCTGCGCTCGTCCTGCTGTTTCAGGTGTATGTGCAAGAATGCAGCTGTTTCTTCTGGCAAAGTGCTGCTATGAGGCTTGTGTTGAGAGAACAAAAGCAAGAGATTCTCTGTGTCCGTTTTTACAGTCATCACATTGCTTCCTTTCTGCCTGTTAGGATGTTTGTATTCCCTCTCTGTCAACAGAGAATTCAGCATGAGAACCTCCTCTGGTAAGAGTATCTTCTGACCTCAACAGAAACTAATTTTTCTCCTTTCCAGGCACTCTAGTATCTTGATGGTTACTTTATATCCCAAGAAAACTAACATTTTGAGACTATTTCAAGTATGCATCAAGCAACCTTCGGGCTGCAACAAAGCTTTTGTTACCACACAAGATGAGCACAAGGTATATAATGACAGTGCTAAGTCCTGCAAGTGCAGCCAGATGGCAAATCTAAGCTTGTCATCATGAACTAAGAGAATCACTTTAAGGACTAAATGTAGAGCTCATCTAATATGCCCATCTGTCCCAAGACGTTTATTGGTTTAAAAAAGGTGAAATGAGTTATCAGGAGGAATGTTCCGTATTGATACATTGGCACCAGACTGGTTTGGTCTCATGTCGGTATCACACAGCCATACAGTGCACTACAGAAAAGATGAGATGTTACTCAGGTTGCAGGGTCAGCCATGGAGGTACCAGAAACCACAACACTCAAATTGCCTATAAATCTGAATTAGACTCCTTTGGATACAGGCTATTTTATACCCTTTTAACCACAAGATATTAAAGTGTTTGACTACTAGAAAGATTCAGAGCCCCAAACAGAGGACTGGTGGTGAACACACAGATATTCAATTTATGTTTTCTCCTCCTGCTCAGTGCATGGCTCTGTAGTTTTCCTCCTGCCCAAATCTTGGCCTGCCATGAGATACAGTGACACTTGGTCCTTGTCCCTGTAACTGATGGCCACTGGGGGGCCAGGGAAGTGATGCTGTGGGCTGTGGTGCACTCACCAGTGGGAACAAAGGCAGCAGCTGGTTATGTGTTTAACACAAAGTGCTTAAGTCATAATATTTGTCAAAAAAAAAAAAGGCTTCAAGCGATCAGATTCAACACCCATAAACTTGGAAAATTTCTACTTCCATTTACTTTCTGCAGCTACTGAGCTGTGAAGTCAGGAGCAAAACCATATCCTCATTTCACAGAGGTGCTGCAAAAATAAGTACAAGTAGGTTTTTTTCAGGAGCAAGATGAGACTGCGTCCCCACAACAGTCAAGATTAATAATTTCCCTCCAGGCAGCATTCTCCTGCCTCAATTGCCTCAAACCTTCCAAGGCCCTCCTGGAGCCAACCCATCCTATCCACGGGATGAAACTGGTGATGGCAGATGTTTAAGATCATTTGAAGATGCCTGGATTGTGAAGACTTCATGCAAAAGAGCTAACACTAATTTTGCCACTGCCATATTTTCATGTACCCTTTCAACACAGCTTAAATACAGTATTTTAAAAAAGTTTTTGCAAAAGCAAAGTGAAAAGGAAGGATACAGTCTATCAGCATGGGGCATCACAACCCATGCTCGCAGGTCATCTCACCACCAGCCTAAGACTCCTTTCTCTACTCTGTTCCCCCATGAAAAGGCCCAATCTGTGCTTTATCTGTGGACTACTGCCTCCTCCCCATTGCCTGAGAGTAAGAGAAGCTACCCAAAGCATGAGAGAAGCCTCTTAAGTGCCTCAAAACACACCTGTGAGCAAGGTGGAAATTTTAGTCTAATTTAATTCCTTCAGAATTCAAACCTCAGCAAGTTCCCACCACAGCAGCAATCTCAAAATGGGAAGCTGCAAGGTTGTAACAAGAGTAAAATAAACTCTTAGGACTATACTCAGATTATATTGTGAGTGTCTAGCCTGGTGGTTTTTATCACTGAGCAGTTGGAACACTGGAGCTGTGAGCCAAGCCCAAGCAAAGTGGCTTAGATAAGGAGATGTGCTACACCCATGCTGCAAGGTGCTGCAATACACTGAACCTCTGCTACCATTAAGTCCAAGTGGACCAGCAGAGCCTGCTGGGCTGCCTGATATCCCTGAACCACTGAGGGAGCTGCTTAAAACCACATTTTTTTCAGGTCCTTCCAGTTCATTACCCCAGTCCTGCACACAAAGTTGATAGAAGTAGAAGCTGGCATGTTTCAGACCTTTTGGAATTAACACAGGAATCACACCAACTCCCCAGCAGCTGCAATATCCACTTGGGAAGCAAATACTAGGAGATGTGTTGATGCTTCAGGCAAACCCACATCACTGTGCCTCAAAGCAGCACTATACATTTGCCTGAAGGTAAAGATTTAAGACATTCCAGAGAGACAAACAAGTTGCTCTGTTGCCACAGACTACCAGAATAAGACTGCCAGATCTCACTCTAAATATCTCATCAGTTCCTTAGCATATTTACCTAAATATTACAGGAAATAAGCCCTGTTTCCTCTGTTTTAAAATGGTACATCTTAATCCGCATTTTAAAATTGCTACCATTCAAAACTAACAGCAGAACACAAATTATTATAAAAGTGGTTTTGAAGTGGCAATGTTACCATAAGATGAGAACAGAGAAAGTGCTGTTATAAAAGACACCTTGAGACAAACCATTGCAAGATGATCTGCGAAGTGTTAGATCTTAAGAAGGCAGCTTCTGCTTAATCATTCACAGCTCATGTGTCACCATTAATTCAGATCTCATTCCTGATTAAGATCCAACACACTTAGCACTACCTTGTCACAGCACAACTGCCTGCCTTATCTGTCCCAAATGCTGAGCCAGAGGGCTTCTGCAGGCTCCGAGAGGGGGGTTACAGGCCAAACACAACCTTGGGAGAGAAGTTTAAGCCAATTCTAATTTGATGTTAGCCATATTATTTCTGGATTACTATTAAACTCAGGCAGGCAGTGAGACCAGCCCAGCATTCTCTCCTGAAGCTGTGGCAGAAACTCAGAGATAATAGTGAAAAGGGGATGGCCTCAGCAAGGCTGATACTAAAATCATAATGTTTTTCTTAACTCTGTCAAGTATAATAAAGATGTTTAACCATTTAAGAAGAGGTCATTGCCTAGACTATGCATGGTTTAGTTTAAATTTAAACTGATACTATTTTTCATTTCATCATCATGCAGAAGATTCTGAATTTAAAAAACAAACTCATGGTATGGTCTTCCAGTTGTTTCTAGGAAACAGACTAAGAAATAGCACTAATATTAAATGAAATTGAATAGATCTTTGTATGTAAAACAGGAATATTGTAATTATATAAAAGTGACTGTCTACACAGATAGGCCACCAATCTATTCCCAAATTCTTTGCATTCAGATAAAGAGAGGCATGTCTTAAAACAGAGGACTCTCTTAAAAAGCACAAATGAGCTCCCACCACACTGCCTTAAAATTAAGTTGCAAATCAACACATGCAAAAGAGAAATAATTTTGACTCTTCCTTTTACATAGATCCCATAATTAAAATTATATTTTATATTAATTCTTACACCCTGAGCCCTCTACAATGAGATAAACTAAGACATTTGATGTCATAATGCTACAGGAAGTAAGCAAGAAAATAGCAACCACTTCAGTTTAATTTGACACAATAATAAATTTCAAAAGAACTGAAAAGTCGAGTCAGTCTGTTTCTGATGGTCAAGGACACTAGTCTCTAACTTTTATCTACAGAAAACATTGAAAATCATTTTCTTACCGTGCTCCAATGACATCAAAGAGATGCTGCCAGCGATCATTGATTTTGTTGAGTTTATCATCTATTTCTGCAACTCTGCTCTTGTTACTAGCCTTGATTAGCTGATCACCCATTTGTTTCAAGTGAAGCTTATTTTCACTGAACAGGTTTATTTCTTCCATGCAATCCTGACAAATACACAAAACCATTGCTTAATTCCTGGGCAAATCAGACTAAACCAACTAAAGCAAAATAAAAGTGTTTCTTTTCCCGCTTGTGTAATGTGAAGTCAGGTTTGGCTTGACACTGCATGAGGTTTCTACATTAGTATGTCAAAATCTTTCACTTAAAATAGAAAAAAATCCTCAATACAGTAAAGCCATGAGGAAAAAATAAGCAGCTTAAAGACTTGCAAAGTCCAGGAGTAAGTACTCATAAAAATAGCAGTGTAGTGTTCTAATTTTGTCTCTACTTTCCTTATTTAATGTAATTTTTCAAACAAGCTAACTCAAAAGAACCCAAATTCAAGTTTAGGATGGCTCAATTTCTTGGTATTCTTATCCAGAGGAGATCTCAGATTAGATACCAGGATCTTTAAGCCACGGGCAGAAACACTGCAGCAAAATAATGGTCCTGTTTAAAATCAATCTAGTATGAACGTATCAGAATACACCACTACACTGACTACCAAGGAGAAGGGGCAGAATCAGGCTTTATTTTGGTTGTGATAACTTCTTACTGCCCTAGCTTAAGACCTACCCCATCCTACAATCTTTTCTTTGCCCTCTGACTACCAGTTTCATAACTGCTGGTAGTGAGAGCAGTGAGGTGCTCCCAGGACACCAGTGACCTGCAGGGAAAGCCCCAAGCATTGTGCATGTGTGCCAAAAATACAGATCCCCACCACTCACATACAGCTCACTCAATGCCTAAATGCAATCAGGTGCCATTTCTGTTTTGCAGTATGCTTGAAGTCTGAGCATGAAGAAGAGCTGAGGCTAGAAAAGCTCATCGTCTCACAACAGCCTGTTACGTGCTGGTTTTATATCATGTATCGCTTCCGAGAGGCAAGGAAGAAATGAGAAATGGTGTCTCTATAATGAGCTATCAGACTGCAATTGAAGAAAAGTGGTGCTGCTACTTACCTTCTGCAATTTGTCTATCATGTCTTCAATGCTAACATCTGCAGTCTGCAACACTTTGCTTTCCATTTGTACCAGCCAGGAGCACAGTTCCTTATTCTTTTCATTGAACATGATCCAGGCATTGAGCCTGTCCTCGATTTCCTGCTTTCGCAGAGACACCTATGGATAAGCACACACATCAGCTGCTGGCAATACCTTCCTCAGGAAGGAAACCAGCAATTATGAGCCTTCTAATTTCTAGTCTGCATTTTATCATATTCCATCTTGCAGGAGAATATCTTTATTACATCTTATTTTGGATAGAAGAGCCAAAAGTTGACTAGCAAACACCAGATTCTCTCCCTCAGAAGATTTAAACTGAGTGACAGCTTTATAAACAACAAGCTTATGTAACAATTGAAATATTACTCTGTGAAAACCTAAAAATGCCAAACAAAAAAGCAATATAAATATGTTATTACCACGTACTGTTTAGTGTGGTCTCCTACACAACACAAGAGAAGTAACATTTAGGTAAGTCATTCTTTTTCTGCAACTGTAAGAAAAATTTTGCAACTAATGACTGCAAATATTTTACCTATATAAAAAACACCCTTTATTATTTCCATTTGATCACCAGTTCTTGGAGAACTTAAAAAAAAAAAAAAAATTCATCAAGAATCTATCCTTTTTATTAAAAACTATGGGCTTTTTCTGTTCAAAATTACATTTGCCAGGACAGATAAACAAATTGTCTAGACAGGAGTCAAGGTCTGATGCTACCTGAACCAGCAAAGCTACTATCACTGCTCCAACATCTTGGAAAGAAGCAGGGACCAGTCTCTCTAAGAAGGTCCCTCCTCTGGGATGCTCCCAGTGTCAGAAGTATGAAGGGTAAATCCCTCATCCTTCCACTACCACTTGCAGCATCTCCCATGTGTGGAGGTGAGTAAACTTGGTCAGTGGAAGAAGAGATTATGCATGTCAGCAAAATCATCCTTAAATCCTGAAATGACCTTAACTCCATTTTTGCCTGCTAAGCATGGGGAAAGGCAGGATTTTAAGAGAAGGAAGCACCTTTTAGCTTGTTAAGCAATACAGATTGAGGACAAAACAGGATTGAGCCAAACAATCCCAGACAAGCTTCTGTAACATGACCCCCTCAAGCTAGGCCTTGCTTTGAGCTCCTGCCTGGGATACCAGCTCCAGTTCTTCATCCATGGCATGATGCAGGAGCAATGTGGGCATTCCCAAGGGAGGCTGAAAGAATATCAAGGCTCAGCCATCCAACCCGTACTCCAGCATTGATTAAGACAGGATACTTCCTGATACGGACAGTTAAATCTTTGACCTACATGTCCCTTGCAAGGGCTGCTGTGTAAATGCTAATCCCCTGAGTTCATCTGCTCACTCAGTGTGTTTGTGTCCCTGCCCACTCGGGCTGTCCCACTCCCCTGGCCCTGCCACCTCTGCCTCTTAAAGCCTTTCACCTCTCTGCATTTATACTGCAGATTGTTGTCGGTTGTTTGGGGTTTGTTTTTTTTGGTCGCACAATACATCTTGACTCCTCTGATTTGTTAGCCAAAACAAAGCAGTCATGCTAGCAGCAGAACCAACAAAGTCTGTTTCCCTTCTCTCTCTGAGCATCACCCCTGGCTCTCCGGAGGCTCATTAGGGTTGTGGAAACATTTCAGCATGTCCCTCTGCTGCAGCACCCAATAGATTCCTCCCACTATAGGTTTTTGTGTGTCTAACACAGTCACACTAATGGCACCCCTTTCTTCTCCCCAAGATAGACTGAAGTAAATGTTGTTTCCCTCAGGAAATTAAAATAGAAATTTTGAATAAAATCTGAACTTAAATTACTACAGAAAATTAGTACTTGGATAGCCTGTAGTGGGGTCCCTGCAGCAGACAGCTCAATTTTTAGGGCTGCTTAAACAACAGGCACCAGAAGGTCACCAAAAAAGGAAAACCAAGAAGTTCTCTCATTTATAATCTTTAACTACAGATTTCCACTAGGAAAATGGTCCAGGCATTTAGATTTAAAAATAATGACCTATATTTCTCAGGAGGTGGGAGGTCGCCTCTGGAATTATTTTCAGAGTTTAGAAACAAGAACAGAAAACACTGGTTGTAGATTAACCATCCAGTTTGAGGCAAAGTTATTAATTTTTTTCTTTCTCGTAGCAACGCAAAAATAAACCCAAATAACTATTTCATCACACCAAGGTTCATGAAACATGCACAGCTGTTCATTACTATGCAATATTCTTACCCAGATTACTTTATTTTGTCTGAGTAAGGGTTAGATGCGAAATACTAACTTGCTTCAATACTTCTTTACAAACTAAAATAAAAACTATGGACTTGTGAGTAAAGAGAGGCAAGAGTTTGGCTTGCTGGCATGTAGAGGCACCCAGAGTAACTTAAGACCCCGAAGTATTTTACTTCTTCCAATCCTGTTAACAGGTCAAAGTAAACACATTCAAACTGCATAATAACCTAATGAATCAAGTTCATGTGACTTCACTGGTAAATGTTCCCCAGCAATTTCACATGCGGCATTAAATTAAGTGTAATAAAGCAACAAACCATAAAGAATGCAAATGCTGCACAGTATTTTACTGCTACAGAAAAGACAAGTCAGTTCTTAATGTGTTTAAATCTAAGGAGTCTGTATTTAAACACATGTAAGTTTTTTTCTTTACCAGCTCTCCCGGCATTTTTTGTAAACATCAGATGGCAAAGACCTCCCCCTTCCTTTCCCAGCTTCATGCCCTCAGGCAATTCCTGTGTTTATCCCTCTCCGCCCCCCTTCCTCCCTTTGGCAGCCCAGAACAAAGGCACCTATTTCAGTAAGCAGCTACATTTGAGCTCCAAGTGCAATTCAGGCGCTCAATACTTACAGAGACTTAAAAAAGAAAGTCATCTCAGTAGCCTGAGTCCAGGAAACAAAGGACAAACTTAAGCCCTGCACCAGGAGAAGCCCTATCCAAACCCAAGACTGCAAAAGTGAGGCAGCCCCAAGAGCAAGCCCGTCTGCTAACCCGCTCCCCCTTTTCTGCCAGGTCCGAGGAATATCCCGCTATAAAAGCCCAGAGGAGGCATGAGACTTACTCGCAAGCAGAGCTCTTCCCACTGCCTGTGCAGATGTTCGATTTGCTCCCTGAGCACCATCATGTCCTCGGTGAGGATGCAGTGAGCCAGCCCCACCTTCATGGCCTGCACCTCCTTCATGTTGCGGGCCCAGTCTGCCAGCGACTGCTCCAGCTCCTGCATGGAAAAGCACCCAGAACAAGCCTTGGCACTAAGCTCCTCCGGTTTCCAAACCTGCTGGCTAATCCCCAGCCCGGCCTGTGGGGGAGGAGAGGAGGGGAATGTGCAGCCGCCTGTGCTGCGCTCCCGGCGGGGCTGGACGGGGTCCCTGCGCCTTTGGCACCCGCCTGGACTCGGAACCCCCTGGATCCCAGGGCAGGACTCGGCTGATCCAGGGGCTGCAGGAGCAGCCTCCGCTGCATCCAGAACTGCTGGAATCGTGGCCGCCCCCACCTCTCCCCAGCTCCCCATGCTCCAGGGCACTGACTGGGCTTTCACCTCCAAGAAGGAACCTGCCAGCTTCTTCGGGTTTTCTTTCTTATTATTTTGACCAAGTTGCTTTCCACCTGCTTTTGTTCCAATTTCAGGTTATTTAAGTTTAAAAAAATCAATACTTAGTTCCCTTCCCTAATGTATTATTCCATAGACTCTTCATCAAGTTTGTCAGAAAAGTGGAGCTTTTAAACTGTTCATTCACATGCACTTGCTTCTGCTTTGTTCTCCTGACTCCCTTTCCCTTTATAACAGGGTTATGTATTTTACTTAGAGGTGTTAAAATGTTCACCTAAAAAGCAGAGACACCACTGCCATGGGCTGGGAAACAGGACATGCACACTAGGTACTAGGTCCCATTTTGCAAGGCAGCTGCTGGGAAGGGTCCCTGGCTTCTCTGACAAAAAAAAGGCTCTTACATAGGATCCAATTTTTCTCATTTGAAAGGGAAAAAAAGTGTTTTTATCAGGAGAAGTGTGCTGGGCACAAGCCCTGTGAGCACTTTCATAGTTTTTCGATCCAGTCACATATCTAAATCATAAAAACAAAACCAAAATGGATCTGCATTAACACTGGAGGGGGGAAAAAAAAGCCAAACCTGAAACTAAAATTTACCTGAGCTCGCAACAAATTACTCCCTACAGATGTGCACACGTGGAGTTACATATCTTAACAAGGGTTGAATCCTTTATTAATGGAGCTAAGAATGGAATTCCATGGGACTTGCTAGCTTTGTGTAATGTCCAGGCCTCAGAGAAAAACAGCTTTATTCCACAGAAGAGCAGAATACAGAGAGAGGAAAGGAAGTGCCTTCTCCACCATTCTATTTTAGTCCTTTATTTTATTATACTGTGACACCCATAAGCAGCAGCTGCATCGGAACTGTCTCACCTGACGCACTTGTGGCTGAATTTCTCGTACTGGAATAAGAGGCAGGAGCTGTGTTGCCATCTCACAAATAATTCAGGGCTACAGCAAGGCTGCTGCCGTGGGAAAGGCAGCCAGCACTCACAAAGAAGATTTCAGACAGCTGATAATGAGTTCAAAGCCTTGGCTTGTTAATAAGCTTATTTGTTCCCACTACATAGGTCAACAATTTACTTCATAAAAGGATGATGAAAGACTGGCCAGTCCAGACAAAATGTCTCCTATCCCTTGGAAATACTTTCTTGCCATTTAATTTTCATGGTGCACTATGGGCTGCAAGGGCTTTTGCCACTCCCTTACTCTTAATTTTCTTTCTCTTTAATTATTCTCAGACCCCACAGGTATGCATGGTGCTTCACAGACTTACAAGGTCTCCTGCCTGAGGAGCTCCCTGTCTAAAATGGATTGGAAAACAAAGATGGAGTTTCAGCCATTAGGGCAGCAGCAAATTGAGCTGAGACCAGGGAGTTTTTCCCCCTTTTTTTTTTTTTTTTTGAGGAACTGCTTATTTTATAAATTCAGACTGTGGAAAAGGAGCAGGAAAAAAAAAATCTAAACACTACTACTGCTCTTTTAATCTTCTTGGCCAGCTCGACTTTGTAGATTGGCACCCATCAGGATGGTATAAAGGAGAGAAATTCAGTGTAACAGAAGAGCAGGTAAGAGGGAAAACTGATTTTGTAGGGATGAGGAGTTGTGCAAAGACTTCATCTATTTAAATACAGTGTGGCTGTTCAATACCTTAATGTGTTCCTTGGCTTTGTAGAGCTCTTCATGTTCAAGTGGAAGTGGATCTTTTACTTTCTCCTTCAGCTCTTGCAGCCTGCTTTTTAGCTCCTTGGTTTCTTTTTCACAGCAGTCCCAACTCTGTTCAAGCAGACCCAAGGAAGTTAGATTAAGATACTTTATCATGACATATTGTAAGCCTGGTTATGTTACAAAATAGCCTCTTCAACTCACTGAAATTGATAATTGTGTGCTGTGGTTATTTGGATATTCTTTTTGATATACTGTAGCACCCACAAGAATTTGGTGCAGGGATTTGCAACAGAACTTAAACCCTCTCCTTGTATTTAAGGTTTGTCTTACAGAGCATTTCTGCTGTTTTTTTTTTGTCCAACCTGAGAGATTTTTTGGGGTGGGGATCATTATCAATGACAATAATTCAGTTTTAAGACATACCTATGTGCTGTCTAGCCACAAAAGCAAATTTATTGCTGTAAAGAAATAAGTATGACCTACCCTTCTGTTTAGAGTTGCAAGAACAGGAGGAGCAACAAATCATGCTCACTTCTTCTAAGCTAAATCTTAGTTCAGGATTCACAGGAGAGAGCTCCAGGCCACAAGGAGCATGAGAATAATCAGAGGCAGAAATGTCCATTGTAGCAACAAAGGGATACCAACTGCATTTGCCTTTGGAGAATCAGGGGACAGCAGTTTTAGCTTCCCACAAGACCTGAAGGAACTTGACAGGCACTTCCCTCGAGCCCCCTGCATGGAGCAGCAGCCCAGCGTTTGCCTTGTTGCTACAGACTTCAGCCCTAGGGATGGTGGGACAGGGAAGCTCTGGAGACCCAATGCCAGAGAAGCAGGTGCCACTCCTCCCTGGGGAGGGCATAATCTACCTGTATTGTGCTGCTGAGCTCCATCTTCTTCTTCTCCAGCAGGGCCTGGGTGTTCCCCCAGCCCTCCTGTAACTGGCTGAGCTCCTCCTGGAGAGCAGTGCTGGTCTCTTGGTCGGAGACACTGCGCAGCTTCTCCCCGACATCGACGACTAAGAAGTACATGGTTCTCCACCTCTGAAGAATCACTGCCTTCCTCTTTAAAAGAAAAATAAATCATTTCAGTTTCTAAGCTGCTCCTAGCAAGCTTTAGAAGTGCATTCCTGGCATTTCACTTGGGAAGAAAGGAACACTCACAAATGGAGTTTCAAGGCACTAGTTTCTTCACATTCATGAACAAGTAGTGAATAGATCTTCTATCTGCTCTTTTACTTTAAAAAAAAAAATCAGATTCTTTGTGATCTTCTGATTTATAAAACTCCACAATAGCTTTTTACATCAACAGAGTGAAAGTGCAGCAATTACAACAAAATAGAAATTCAGTTGTACAAGTCATTCAGAATAAAGAAAAAAAAAACATGTTAAGTTCTGTTAGCACCTCTGGAATCAACAGCTAAGAAAAACTTTTAGAGATAACAGCTTTGAATCATGACATACTCCAAGTGAAGTAAGACATCAATAACAATTTGCCTACAACACAAGCAGGTATGATAATTGTTTCTTCCTGTAAAACAGCAGCAAGCGGGAAGGGCAGTTTGGAGTCGGAGGGAAAAGACTTTCTGGCTTTTCTTACTAAGGAAAACTGATTTTTTTGTTCCTTCAGGCAAACTGCAAGGCCTGCATTCAGCAGCCTTGTCAGTAAGATGCACACTGACCTAGAGGATACCTGCTGACCAGGGCTCCCTGGCATCCTGCATTTCCATGTTCATATCAGTAAAATTTTAAAGCATACAAGGCTACTTAAACAACAATTTTGATCAGGAAGTTTCCTAGTATAACAAGCCTTTCACAATGTCACTTTTTTTTCTCATCTCTGGTCAGCTTTAAGAAGAAAGTTTCATCGGGTGGTTTTTTTCCCAAAAAGCATGTGATTTTAAAGCTTTTTACCTTACTGGACAGAAGTTGTTTCAGTCTGAGGAAAAAACCCCACAGATTTTAGATTTAAGAGAAACAAATACAGTACCTTGCAATCCTGAATTAGATTTCTAAGCTGGTAAAGGCTATAGCAGTCCTGGCTCTTCATAGCTTTGAGGAAGCTGTTTGTATCATCAAGAAATCTGCTGAGACTCCGCAGGGAACTCCTGAAGAGCTGCCACTGGCTCACGAGCCCATCGATATCTTTCTTCCTCTGCTGAACTGTCCAGATAACGTTCTGCCACTGCTCCTTCAGCAAAGTGAGCTTGGAAATAAACTCCGTTCTGAAAATGACAAGTGTTGAGTGTCAATGGATTTTGACCTCATGGCTGCATTTTACAGTAATTGTGATGAATTTCCATTTCCAGTTACAATACCCAACTATGCAAAAAAACTCTATGCAGCTCAGCCCTACTCTCCATATGCCATCTTATAAGCAATACAAAAACCCTTTTACCTGATAGAAGAATGACAATGCAAGTCATTCTTGCTATTGTGGTATAGCAACATGCATAGTATAGAAACCACAGAAACAACATGCACTAAACACTTCTCTGAAGGACAAGGTCAGTGCAAGTGAGACAAGGTCTCTGATTATGCTACAAAATTGATCTGTGCTTTTCCCAGGCTGTAAGCAAGGGTTCAACCATCATTGTATCCTGCAGCAGTAGGACCTAACTGCAAAGTGAAAAGGCTCTGTGTTGTTATTGAACCTAGTCAAGCAGTTTTTTGGCCTCACAACATGGATCCAGCAGATCTAGCTGGAGTGATTAAGACAATCACCATCTATCAATTCTGCTCCTGTGCAGGAGGCCATGGCCCACACATTAGCTCTTAGACAAACACCCATGTTTGTGGGGCTAGATTCAACACAAAAATCCAGCAGCTTTGCTTAATTTAGCTCTACATTCCTGTGCAGCTTTAAGCCAACCTATGGACCTCATACTGAAGTGGCTGAGGGGAGTGCACACACTGTCCTGCCAACCCTCTGGAAGCAGCAAGCTCTGGCAGAGAGGAGTCATGTCTTGACAGAAAAAATGCTTGTGACATTTCAACCTCTGTTCACAAACATTCCTTGATGCTTCTCACTCTCTGTTGATTAAAAGAAAAGTGTAAGTTCATACTGACAAAAAAAACAGATTTAGCTACCACATGGGTTGGGTTGTGTGGCCAATGATTCAATGCTCTGTCATGTGTGCCAGGAGCCACATGGACAGTCTCACACCTCTGTACTTTAAAAAGTAGAGGGGTTTAGGAAGAGAAAAAAAGGATCCTCCTCAACAGTTACAGTTTCAAAAACCACAGCATAGCAGAAGACAAGGAAGCCTCCTGTCCTGGAGCAATTATTTTTGTTAGCCAGAACATCCAGTTCCTATCCACAATGCAGTGGGTTTATGTCCTGATGGGAGCAAAGATTCAAGACCAACTCCAGGGAAGAGATCGTATTCACTGAATTACCAAGATCTTAGGGAGAAAATAAAAAAGGTTACCTTTTCTCTGCTTCTCCAGATTCCAAGGACAGTAGAACTTTGTTTATGATAGAATCAAATGTCTGCTGATTTATGGAAATCTCAGTTTGCAGCATCTGAAAATACCATGAGAACAACAGTTTTAACTATTCACTGAAACAGCTTTGCTGTGAAAGTTGGTTCTGCTCCTCACAAGTGACAGCTTTTATATAATTTTAAATGCTGAAAGCTCTGTTATTTTTAAGTGCTAGTGTCAAACGCATCCTAAAAGATTCCACATTTTTTGGGTATCAGGAGGAATTTGCACATATGTGATAGCAGAATCCACTGGGAGCTGTGTGTTACAGGTAATCAGTACAAAGCCTAAAGTTTGCTGGACTCAGGAGAAATGCAGTCCAGACATAAGCCCATAGAAAAGGTATAAAGAAGCTACATATAAGGGTGAATTTAGTCTTTATTACAATAAACAAAAGTTTATTCTATCAATAATTTCATTGCCATGAATGAAGGAGAGGTCTAAGTTGTCCTGATTAAGGGAAAATAACTTTCTGTAGGTGCTAATGAATATCACGAACATGCAGAGAGATAACACCCCATGGAATTAGCAGCAGCACTTCAGGCAGTGTGAAGCTCTGGCCCACTGCAGCTGCACAAAGTCCACCCTAACAGTTCATGAGCTGTTGCATTCACCACGTGATTTTTCCCCCATATTTTGGTTGTTTTACCAAACTCCTGCCACTAGGACAAAGTCTATAGATGGACTGCTTAGAACTGCATCCACATGCTACTGCTAGCACGCAACGTACCTTCTCTGAGTGGATACTGCCACACATGTATAAAGCACTAGTGCTCTCTGTAACAAATTCCAAGTGTTTGGAAAAAATGCCAGTGAAAGAGACTGCCACCAAAATCTAACAACTGGTCAAAATGGAAATATGTTGTCAAAATATTTCATTTTAAATCCAGTTTTTCCAGAAACTGGTAAGGTTCATGCCAGATCACCAGCAAAATGCCCAGCTAGTTCCCACAGGCTTCAGCACTGTAGGACAAACAGACAGGCAAGTAACGTCAGGGTTGGAGAAATCTAGGACTTCCATGATACAGTACTTGAGAATGTACTCCTAAATGTCTTTTCCATCCATTTTGGAAAAGAATTTTCACATTTCAAGGTTTTCTTCTGAACAAGCACAAGGCCACATTTCAAAAGAGTGAAAAACTCTTTACAGAAGAACATCTGTAAAACTCTGTCCAGATGTAATTTCAAAAGGCATAGTATTTTCTAGTGATTTTGTCCCCACCTTCACCTTTCAAGAAGATGCTTCAATTTTTAGACTTATCTGTACCTCATACACTCTCTGTTGCTCTTGAAGTTCTTCAAACTGTCCTGGAATATTTGTTTTTAAGGCCTCTTTCATTTTTTCTAGGAATTTCATCCAGTTTTCACATTTCTCAAAGAATTTCTTTTCATCTTCTTGAGTTCCCTCAAGCACACTGCAAAACAGAAGAAATAATCAGAAACTAATGTGTTGAAAGGGCAGGAATTCAACTTGGAAAGCCCCTAAGAAAACTAAGAACAGATTGTAAGACTTCCCATGCTTTCATTTGGCTTTGATTTTCCTCACAGAAAAGGGAATGGTTAGCAGTGTTTTGCCTTTCAGACCTGCAGCGTTCCAGAGCAGTTGCTGTTTTCTGACTCCACTGCCGAGTCAGGCTCTGCATTTTCTTCAGGGTGAAGTCACTGAGTGGTAGCCTAATGCTTGCTTCATTCAAACTCTCTATGCTTGGAGAAAGTGCAGCAAGCTCCAGTGTGTGATTCTGGAAGAAAAAAACCCATAAATTTAAATAAATTAATTAATTAATTGCAAAAAATGCTGCCTTTCTTTCATCGCAAAGAAATACAGAAGCAACTTCTGTAGGAAGCATCTGAAGGTTACGTATCCAAAACACTAACCCAAAAAACCCTAACATTTCTGAGTTAACTTCAAAGAATACAGGAAACAAAGAAGTTAAATTCCCTTATACTAGGCCCCTATTTCCAACAGAACTGAACAGATGCTCAAGAGCTGGTACTTGCAGATTTGTTTTGCACTCTCCACTGAGGGCAATAGGGTGGCTCCAGAACAAAGCTAGGGAAAAGCATCTCACGTCAACTCCAAATCTATGATTTTCCTCCCCACAATGCAGACATTTGGCCTGCAATGTGTATCTAGAGTTTTTATGAACTTAAATAATTGCTTTTTGTGCTTTGGATGAGATTATAGTCACTCTGATCAAAGTGCTGTAACTATGATACTTATAACAAAGAGTTTCTTGAAGTAGACAAGAGCTGGTATCCTATGAACACTTAAATCCTGAGAATATATCTTTTTGCACTTAGGAATCCAAACCTACCATGAGCAATTCTGAGTTGTCTGTTCCTCCCTCTAGACAGAGACTATCAAAGGCATCTGTGCAGTTCTTGACATGACCCTCCAGTGTTTCAAGGCAGTTCTCAAAATCCTCCAGTTGTGAAAGGTTGAACTAGGGTAAATATTGCATATTTATGGTTAATTATTATTCAACAGACATATTCAGTATATTAAAAAGGACCATAATCGTATTTTCAGGAAAATAAACAGATGTTAAATCCAAATTCCAAAGCATTTAAAACCCACTAACTGAACTTTTTCAGTTTTTGCACTGAATAAGGGGAAGATTTAAGCCAAAGCAGAGAGCAAGAAACCGGATCTCGAAATCCTGAGAGATTCATGCATTTACAAAAGGAAATGGCGCATCTGAAATACCTTTTTTGTAGCTTTGGGCTGTTTGATTTGCTGTGAAATTGGAAAGCCAAAACTTGGTTTATCAGAAGGAAGAAACTTGTGAAAATGAGCTTCCTTTGAGCTACAACACACAGGGCCTGCTCCCACGTGCCTACAGGCAAGGCTGTGCAGCTTACCTGAGCTTTGTGGGCTGAAATATCTAGGGCTGGAATTCAACCTTCAGTTTGATTCAATTTTATTCATTAGGTTGGTTTCTTTGAGTCAGGGAGAAGAGCACTGGGGAAGCTTTTTCTTGCAAGAATTAAGCTCCCCATCTCTTAGAACACATCATTTTTACAAGGAATGAATGGCAAAAATTGGTGCAGGGAGTGAGACAGTTCTGTGGTAATGCTGGAAAGTTATGCCAGAGAAAATTACTGGCCAGAAATGAATTTTTTCATGGAGCAAGAAGTTCACTGGGAATATGAGAAATGTGTTATATTCACAAAGATACCTGGCTTCCAGCCATTGAACTGTGCTGGTAGATGGAGTCATAAACAGCTGGCTGAACATTTTTTTTATGAATCTGGGTTTTCTTTAGAACAGAACAATTGATGGAAACCTGGGTTTTTCACAGGAACAGACTAGTTTTATATCAGTAAATGCAGAGCAGTACATTTGCTTCAAAGTTTTCTCAGGAATACCTGCAGAGAGGGGAAGTCAATTCCACAGCACTCCTGTGAGCAGAGCATCTTATGAGGAAACCTGGATCCAGGTCCCTCCCTACTCTGCCTGAACAGGGATGTGAATCTGGTCTTCAAAATTACATCAAATGACCACAGTTTTCCGTTGGTTTGGGGTACATGGTGTGCATTCTTATCAAAGCAAAATGAAGCCCTTAGGCTTCTCCCAAGACAGAGCTGAGAAACCTTGACAACTTCAAAGTTTATAGAATAAAAATACATTTCCTAATCTTTAATCATCTGGGAATCCCATACTGCTTGACTGTAACAGGCCCACTTACAAAGGCTTGTAAGGGCCACACAAGCAGGTAAGAAGGGTGAAACCCTTCCTTCATCTGTCCACCTGGCTTCACGTGTTATTTCCTTCCACAGTGGATCATACTGTCCAGCTTTTCATTTCAATTCAAGAAGAACAGGGCTCTCATCACAGAATCACACAGTGTGTCCCTGGCTGGAAGAGACCTCCAAGATCATCCAGCCCAGCCCTAGACCTAACAGCACAAGCTCACCACTAGACCATGTCCCTCAGCACCAGGTCCACATGCTGTTTAAATGCATCCAGAGATGGTGACTCCACCACTTCCCTGGGCAATCTATTCCAATGCCTGACAACCCTTTCAGTGAAAAAATGCTTCCTAATACCTAACCTAAACCTCCCCTGGTGCAGCTTGCACCCATTCCCTCTGGTCCTATCACACGTCACCAGGGAGAAGAGCTGTCCCCCTCATCACTCCAGCCTCCTCTCAGGTAGTTGTAGAGAGCAATGAGGTCTCCCCTCAGCCTCCTCTTCTCCAGACTAAACAGCCCCAGCTCCCAAATGACAAAGTTCTCTCACACTGATGGTGAATTTAATATTAAAAAAATTACCTCACATTCCTCTAGCTTCCCCTGCAACATCTCTTCCAAATAGGATGCTCTCTGGAGTGGCTGCAGCTTCTCCAACAGAATGGCTTGTGCAGCTGACCCAGCCTGCTGCTGTATCTGATCAGCCAGCAAGTACATCTGGGTACGGCATCCTACGATGTTCTGAAGGCCAGGCTGTAAATTCTGATGAGAGAAGGGGAAAGAAAATTAAGTCAGCAAATTAATCAGATGGTCATTCATGTGCCACTTTCATTTAGTATCTTTTGTTGCTGTAACTAAGCTCTTTTTGTTGATCTCCTCTGGGAGCCAAATTTGGCTTGTGGTGAAAGCTTCAGCCTTTTACTCAGAGGATAATGGGAATTGTATCCATTGACTCTAGTGCTGGGAAAGGCACAGTTCAAAGTTCAATGGAACACCAGTGACTTCAGGCAGGGGGGTATTACTGCTACGGAGGAGATTAGGGAGAGAAATCAGAATCTCTCTCTACAGAAGCGATTTACACTAGCAGATGGAGAAACTGGCCCATGCTGCAGCTGAGAAATGCTTCAGCATTATTACAATATTACAAATGCTACAATATTACAAACATGCCAGTACATTGGATCCCTTAGTGACGGAGGACTGCGGTTTTGGTTTTGTTTGCTCCTATTTAATACAAAAATGATGCTACAAAATTAAACTCTAGAGGCAGCACAAGAACAAGGGGAATAATTCTGTACTCATTCCATGTACTTGATTTTTATTTTTTTTTGACCTGGACAAAGAATAGCAAGGTGTCATCTTGAAATTTACCTATTTCTAGAACTGTCATTTACTTTTAGCCATCAGCCCCCCTGGGATTTGCCACTGTATATTGTCTTTCCTGTGAGTAATGATACCAGGCTTGTGACTGATAGCAAATAGCAGACATGTTTCCCTAAAAAGCAAAATGTCTTTTAGTTTCTGAATCATATTATAAACTGCCACCTCAGTCATTTAGTAAATATCCCATTTTGATTTCTTCCTCTCTATATAGGACATTATTTTTCTTTTTTTGTGGTGACAGAGTTCCATAAAACTGTAATCTTTCCTAATATATACCAGAGAAGACTAGAGAGGTTAGAATACAGTTTTGTAATACACAAGTATTTTTTAAATACACACCACCCATATGCCACACCACTGATTCCCATTCTTCTAGCCACTTAAATCACAATAAATAAATAAATAAATAAATAAATAAACTTCAAGCACAATGAATTCCATGTGTCCTACCCACACACCAGGACAGGATCTACAGTGCTAGTGGCACTCTAGTGGTCACACCTTGCATAGTAGGTGCAAAACTCTTCCCAAAATGTCTAAAAAATGTGATGCCTTTTTGATGACATATTGATGAATTTATGTCACATCCACTTATAGATCAAAAAACCGTGAAAATGTTTTGGTCCAAGTTTTGCTGCTGTCAGTTGTTTCTGACATAAGAAGAAATAGGTAAGTTCTCTTTCCCATAATGTAAAGCTTCTTATTTGGGCACATGCAAAATGGAGTACTTTGGACTTCTTCCAAAATGTGGCTAGAGGTTCATAAAGCATGATGAATCATTGCTCTGTCCTGAAATTAGAATTATTATTGCAGTCTGAAGAAACCAAAAATGTCAGAATCTAACAACAGCTTTGCTGCCTGAGAGAGTCAAATGCACCCTGTGGTCTCAGCATGAGACTTCATTTGCCTAAAGTTAGAAGCATTTAGAATAATCTAATGAGCTCAGAAATCTGTGAACTTACCAGACCAGGCCAAAAAAAAAGTACCAAACCCAAATAAAACAAATTTGAAAACTGTTAAAGACCTCAAGATGGTCCTGTGTTCTGGAAAACTGTTGCCCCAGCTATTGTTCCAGCAGATATTATCTCTCCTCCCAATCAGTGCTCCACAAAGTAAGTAATTTCTGGTTTAATGATTCTTTCCAACACAGGCCTGATTCTTTATATAGAGCAGAAAGGGGCAGAAATGGAGCATGAGTGTGAAGGTGGTAAGATACTGGAACAGGTTGCTCAGGAGAGCTGTGGGTGTCGCCTCCCTGGAAGTGTTCAAGGCCAGGTTGGATGGGGCTTTGAGCAACCTGTTCTAGGGGGAGGTTTTCCTGCCCATGGCAGATTAACTAGATGATCTTTAAGGTGTCCTCCAACTCAAATCATTCTATTATTAGTTGATTGCTTCCCTCTTCTCTCTTCTCATCCTATGCTAAGTCTAGTTTGGTTTGGTCTCAGGATCTGGTCAGAGTATTTAAAGGAAATATAAAGGTGCCTGTGAATGGAAAAAAACACACAGATTTTATGTTTTCCACTGACTGGATTTGGGGGAGGGGCAAGAAAGAAGAGGTTTCTTTTGGTTTGTTTCTCAAAAAGAAATCCTGGTTTGTACCAAGCAGCAGAAACATATTCACGTACCTTTATATCCTGTATCCTCTGTGTCAGGTTTTCTATCATGTTATCCTCAGGCAGGTGAGCATCCAAGAGTTGAGTGCACTGCTCTTCGTGCTGTAGTAACTTGGCTGCTGCCTCAGTGCATGAAGCATTGTAAGGCTCCCAAAGCTGCAGGGTCGCTTGGGCCGCCCGCAGTTGATCTGTAATGTCTTCGTTTACTGAGTTCCACCTGCCAACATAGCAAAGGGTAAGAACATTTTCCTAGTGGATACTCCTCCAGAGTATGACCTGGTGTAGGATTCCTGTGGGAGTTTCTCTGCATTCAAACCCAAGTTACCGAAAGTTACCAAAGCCTGCTGATGTCGCATCATCTTGTGCTTTGTGATCCATCACAAAAAAGGTTCTATCAGCTCCTCCTCACACAGGTACCATTAGACAGGTCAATCATATTAATATTGATTTTAAAATGTGACTGACCTTCAAGTCCTGCCTCAGGGACTTCATTTTTTTTTTCCTTTAAACACTAATAACTGGGGGGCTTTTCCCCAAGCTCACCTGGTGCGTGCGTGCGTGCACTTCTGCTCAATAATCTCTGCAAAGGAGGGGGAGCAGTTCTTCTTCAGGTTCCTGGCAGCAGCCTGGAGCCTGGTCCAGCTTTCCTCACTGCTCTCTGATTCATCTTGAAGAGACTGCAAAATAGATTATTGCCATTAGTTGTGGAGGTGAACAGCCCAAGAAGAGCTTCCCCTACAGACTGGAGAGAATAGGGCAGCAATAATGCCACATGTTTGCAGCATGGATTAAAATGTTTGGGAAAAATATAATACCTGATCCTAAAAAATAGGAAGCTAAGAGAGAGGTAAAATGGTCTAAATGAAAAAAAATCATTCAGGAGGCCTACTTTAAACTGATGTAATTCATTTGGTTTTAAAGCAGCAGCTCATTTAACAAACCCACATCCTTGAACTGATTATAAATTAATTAACTAGAAACCAGAAATGTTTTTATTTTAAGCCACTGTCTCAGGGATATTTCTACTGGCAGTAGAGTTGGCTTCACAACTCCTGTCCCTGGCTGTGTGTTCTCCCTCCTTATAGAGGCAATTCCAGAACTCTGCCATGGACTGTATCTGTGAACGGACCCAGATTAACAACAAATAGGGTAATGAAAGGAAGAAGGTAAGAAGGTGCCTGGTTCCTTCCATTTATTAGGTGTCCCTCTGTGAGGGTGGGAAAGTGCTTATTCAGGTTTTACTGCCAACAGACATGTACCCAGGGCTCAAAGCCTCAGTCTGGGCTGCACCACTTATGATAAAACTTGAAAAAAAAAGAAAACAGGCCTTATTTACGCTGAAGCAGGGCATGTTTACACAGCTTTTCAACACTTATTTATAGCTAGGCAAGAGGGTTTTAGCTGTACCTGTAAAATGTTCGGTCCTGGGGCCAACCTGGCTGCCTGCCCTGGGTGCCCCACTTAGACTCTAACAGCCAAGCAGAGCAGCAGGACAATCCAGAGCAATCACACCTGGCATTTAAGCTCAATCTCATTCAGAGGTTGCACGGGAAACTCCAGGTCTCTGGAGAGCAACTGAACAGTTGACTTTGCCCTGGAGGAACTGGAAATGCCAGGCTTGGGGATCCCCCTGATTTGCCCCAGTGCATCCACCCAAGCCACAGCTTTTGGGAAGAGGAATCCTGGGTCCTGTACTTGGACTCCCGTGCTGTTTATATATGGTAAGATGCTCTAATGCCAGTAACACTTTAATGCAACGTGTCAGTGGCCACTGGCACAGTGGCTGGGACATACTACCCCAAAGAGAGCATTCAAATCACGTGCCTAGAGCCAGGCTCCTTCTCCAATTTTCTCCCAGCTCCCCTTCATTTCTGCACTGAGTCCCAGAACCAATGCTCAGGCATCTCCTTCCAGGTTATGCTACAGCCTTATGGCAGGGCATTCCCCTGGGAAGCACAAGTGAAGAGGCAAATTTCCTTTGCCAACTGTATTTTCAGCCAAACTTCCCTCTGTTCATGGGGATTAGACATGGCCTGAGACATTAGCATGAGGGATGGTGGTGGAGTGCACATGTCCATCTGGACTGTGTAGAACAAAGGAGCATGAAGACCTAGTGCTTCATGCGTGGATGGCTTCCAGCAAGTGCAGAAGACTAAAATGTCAAGGAATCTTTGCAACCCAAAATGGAGGCTCTGCCAGCCTACAAGTAAGGCAGAGATGGCAGCAGCTTCTCTCTTGAACCGTGGTACCTAAATTGTATCAAAGCTGAACTTATGTACTAAATAGAGTACAAAGTCTAAAACTAGTCCTCAGTACCTCTGGCAGTAATAAAAAAACAAACAAACAAACAAACAAATAAATCCCACTGACTTCAATGGCACTATAATAAAGAGGAAGCTGCTCAGATAATTTTTTCTGTCTTCTCCTCAGTGGAGTTTGTTTTTTGTTTAAGGGTGCAGAAGGAAATACAGAACTAAGACAACTTCAGTAGATTTACCTGGAGAGTTTTGATCTGTTTTTTCAAAGCTTCCAGTGACAGCACAGAAGGTTTGCATTGGTCTGTGCAGTACAAATATCTCGTTGTCATCAGGCTGACTTCTGCATAAACTTCATCATATACTCTCCACTGCTCCAATATTGACTGCATCGAGGTCTTTAACTGGGCAACCTGCAAATTAACCACTTTTGTTACTATTTCTTGGGTAGTCCTGACATATAAATCACCTTTAAACTGACTGAAAAATCCAAGCTTAATGCTCACTCCATGACAATCCACAAGAGTGTTGCAAACTGGAGTATTTTCCTACATGGCAAGGAATTGTGAAGGCTTCAAACCAAGCAGTAAACAGCATTTAGAGTGAAATGTAAAAACTTTATAGAAATACAAGTTTAACCAGAGTTCAAGGTACCACTACTGTGTCAGCCACAACTCCAGAACCCCCAAAAAGTACTAAGTACTGAAATAATGAACAGCTTACTCCTTCCTGACAAAATCAACCTGAAGAGGGAAGAAGCTGAGAGCCTTAACCTTCTTGGAAGCAGATAGCTTGATCCAGAGAGCAAGTTTCCTTTTAATGAAAAGTTGAACAGAAATTGTTTCGTATGGAAGACAATGATACTACAATACTCTGGAGAGCTGTTATCTCTCTTATGCCATTGTGCTCTAACAATGCAGGCCCACCTGAATCACAGCCTAGGAACTTCAGAATTCTCATATAAAATTAAATGATGGGTATGCTCTTTGTTTTCTGTGTATTTTTCATTATTACAGTTATTTAATCTGTATTGGGGCAGGCATGGTTTCCATTTGCCACATACTCCTAGACATTACAAACACCAATCCACAGGCTGTTGGGGATTTTTTTGTCATTTTTATCCTTCTCTATAAGTACATAATGTGTGTCCTGGGTTAGACAAAACATTAAACTACCTCAATATCTATTTTCAGTCCTTCCAATACCAGATGCTTTGAGAAAAGCATGAAAACCAGGCAAGCAAACAAGCATGTCTCCATGCACCTGGCAAAGCCAGAGACCAGATTTCAGTTCTGACTGTGCTTCACACAATGGAAGATGAACTTTTCTACACCATAATGCATGCTGAATAGACAGCATGGAACATTGTATTCTATTATTCTAGTTCCAGGCATGCAGGAATAGATGGATTAATCACCCCTATTCTCATCTGAATCATGGTATAGGTGGGAGGAACTTTAATTGCTTTTTGTAGCCTGCAGCTAATTATTGCCCACACAAGGAAGATGGAAAGACATCATACTCATGATATGTCTCTGGGCCACAGACCCACAGTCTTGAGATCAGCCTATGGAAAATACAACACAATCAAGGTGTCATGTCTCCTTAGACCTATATTTGAAATTACAGCCTGGCTCTGCTGAGAGCAGTCACCTGTGGAAAGAAAGTTGCAGTCACTGTTTCATTGCACATGCAACAGCTAGGCTGTAAGAACATTCTGCAGTTGGTAGGTTCCATACTTCAGTCATAAAAGTACTAAAATTAATGTGACCCATGGTGATTCTAAGAATAATCAAGCACTAGGCTGTCAATGATGCCAATTTATATCCCCAGCTCTACAGCAGAAGGAAAAACTTTCATCATGTACACATACAACAATTTCTCTGCTCTTTTGGTAAGAAACAGCCACATAATTTATGTTGAAACCTAAAACAAGAAGCAGTCCATTCTGGACTGACACCTCATGTGGAAGAGTTCAAGCAAAAAGGTTTAGGATTCATCAAGTTTTTGAGGAACAAAAGCTAAGCATTTACAATAGAAAGGGAATCTTAACTAGAAACACAATCACTGCATCTCGTAGAATCCTCTACAGTAAATGGTTACTTATTATCACACATTTTCATCCATAAATGTACTCACTATTATATCTTCTGCACCTATCAAGTACATCTAGATAAAGATCAGTTCCAAGTATAAAGATACTATAACTATAAATGCAAAGTGCCAGGGAGTCAATTTGCATGGGAAGACAATCTGCCAGATTCTGCTTGAAGCAACTGGAAACTACACAGGATTTGAAGACTGTGAAAGCCATTCAGGTGTGTGGAAAAAAGAGTAGTTGGGAGATGGAAAAGCTACAGTGAGAACAAGGCAGGAGTAGGCAGCTTGACTTAAGACGAAGTTCTAAGGAAAGGTAAGATAAAGAATAAGGAATGCTTAGCATCATTTTTGTACTAGTTTTTTTTTTTTGTACTAGAAGATTAATAACATTGGAGGTAAGGATATGTAGTGGAGGAAATTTGAACAGAAACAAAACTTTTACCTGGCTTGCAACACTGTCCATCATTTCACACAGCTCAGCTATTCCAAGAGACAGCACTTCTGGAGTTTGTTCTACACTGCCATTCAAAGCCACACTCTGTTTGAGCTCATCAAGAGTTTTGGATTTAGTTATGAGTTGATTTTCTAGCTCCTAAATGGAAAAAAAAAAAAAAAAAAAAAAGATACATAAGGTCTTTTAATGAGACCACAGCAAAAACCTTCTGTGAGGAGCTTAGACAAACATTCCTTCTTTAAAAATAACTCTGCAATTCTTCAGTCATGCAACACCATCAGTATTTCAACTCTGATACAGAAGAACTGCTTTACAGGAATTAAAAATGACAGTGGCTGCTTTAGACAGTCTCCTGCAGGTAGAGCTAGAATCAGTCTGCTTAATGTCAGCATGAGCACTGAACATCATGCTTGGAAAGGAAATCATCAGAGCTAACTCCTCAGCCACCGTGCAGGTCTCTTTGTGCCTTGCTAGAAGCAGAAGTTTTTCTGTTAATGCAGCTGAACTCTCCCTTGGGCAGGTCAGCACCCCAGTCCTCCTCTGCTCCAGCAGACAAAGGTAAGATAGGAACTGTTTTTTAAAAAGGAGAGTGCCTGACATTCTAACAACTTCTAGAAAGTTATTTTCAGCTTGTCCTCTTAGTCAGATGTTTTCTCCCATGGGTGAAACCCCACTGAAATCAGTGAAGATGTCTGGGAGAATAACTTTCCTATCAACACAACAGCAGTATTTTAAGCTGGCCTTGACTTGCAGGGGAAAGTTCAGCACTAAGTTCTTCATAACATGAATAAATAACCACATGAACAATGGGCTGCAACATTTTCCTATAATACTACACTTAAAGCCATATCCTTTTCCCTCCCTACTTACCGTCCCAAAAAACATTTTCAAATTTGGACCTCATTTTTATTGAGCAAATTAATTTTAATGAAATAATGCAGCCACCTGCATCCTAGCACTGTACCTTGCTGTGATGAGCAGGTTAGTGTTTTAGTCAAAAATACCCTGTGTCTTTCTCCCATTCTGACCCCTCAGTACATTTCTGAGTGCTTCAGAGAGATTCTGTGTAACAGACCACTCTAGGCAATAAAGGCAGCCTACTACAGGAGAGACAGGTAACCATGGCAATGAAGGACCAAATATTCCATGGTAAACTGTAGAGAGGGAACAGTGCACTGAATGAAAACAGGAGACTGTCAGAATAAATAGCCAAATACTCACTGGCTGCACCTGTACTAATTTTGAGGAAGCTGATGCCTTGAAAAATCCAACAAAACCAAAGGACACACAGATAGTTGAGGCTGGTGTGTGGAGACTAAATTTTCCTGTTACAAATGGGACTGTGTTGTTTCCTCAACACTTACACCACCAGAGCTCTTCAAACTAATGGAATTGACAGCTTTTGCCATGGCTGTGCTTAACTCAGAACTACTTCTTTTGTAGGCATCTCACAATAAGATCTACAATATTGTTGCACAACACTTCAAATACCATGGAAGAACAGATCCATCTTCAGTTTGAGGAAAAAAACATAAAATAGCAATGAATATTAAAAGCAAATCTTGTCTCTTTATCACCTGAACCTAACATGCTTTAGTTGAAATTACATTTATTTATATTTTTGCTATTAAAATCCGTGCAGATCTTTTGTCTAGATTCAGTAAAGTGCTATATATGTTTTTACAAAAATACAATAAATACAATGCTTTTACCTTGCAATCATCTAATGTGTTCTGTGCAGAGATGAGACTTGCTGGGGTTTGTAAAGATCTCAGTCGATCACTCTGAGCTTCCAGCCAGCTGCGTAGAGCCTGTGATTTGTTCTCATTTTCAGTAATGTCCTCCAAAATGTGTTGCAAGTCTTGTATCTGTAAGTTACAGAACTATTTTAACTTTACTTAAACCTTGTGGTGTGCAGAAACAGGGCTCGCCCTTCCACGACAAAGTTCGAGATGACAATATTTACCTTGAAAATACTACTCAGATATTTTGAAAGGAAAAGCTAAGCAGTTTTACTGGCTCTTCAGGATCTGGCCTTTTCTCTGGGAAGAAAACAAGGCAATGTGGGTGTGAGGGACCAGCCCTCAGAACCATACATGCTGGAATTGGTGTGGAAATCCCATTGTAAGCCCTCGAACAAAGTCTCGTTTACATCCCTAAAGCCTGAGAGGATGGAGACAAAGATGATGGCTGCAGATGGCCTGGGGCCTGTAGGTACAACCATTGAGATAAGGATCGAGAAGCGGAGGTGGGCAGGTCCACTCCAGCTGCTCAGGCTCATGACTCAATCAGGCTTGCTCATCCTTGCAAAACAAGGAAACTAGGCCTATAAAATGGGGCTGCAATGGTGGGCTTGAGGAAACCAACTCTCCCCCGCTGGCTGGCCCAACGCTGGATCCAGGACTGGGGATCGTCTATTATCTATCCCTCTAATATTTTCTTCTCCTACTCCCTCTCCATCTTCTTTCCTACCATCATTAAGTAACACAAGGCCTAACCATGATTTTTTCTCAGGTTGTGCAGCTTAAATATACATACACTGTACTCTTGTGATCTAAATGTCAGCCTTTATGACTGTGCAGCCTAAGATAATAATTGAAGTATCTGCATTCCTTCTGTAGTTTTAATTAAACCTAATTCAAATAGAGACCTTGAGTGTCACTTCACCGTAACCTGATCAAGGGGTATTGGATGGTTGAGCATTTCCTCAGACTGAGACATTTTAATCACTCTCCTTGGAAGGGCCAGGTGTGAGACAATGGTTGGATCCAGCCACACCTGGGCTCCTCTCTGAGACCACTCCAAAGGTTGCCCATGAGACAGCAGGACGGAAGGACAGCAGAGAGTCTCACTGTGTTCAACAGTGTTTCCAGACTTGGGGAGAAAGGCTGCTTGCAAAATACAGAGCCCTGGCACAAGCCAGATCAGAGGAGTGAGAGAGAAAGCAAAGATAATTCAGTCAAACCTTTCTGTTCAGAGATGCCTGCAGCCTGTGCCACCTCAGGTTCATCTCCCCGAGACACTCAGCGAAGTCTGTCCTTTCATACCGCTTGCTTTCCACATCACAAGTGCTCATCTGCAAGAGTGACTGGTTAACAAAATCTACCATCCACTGTTTGAAGTTCATTTCCATCATATATTCCTGGAGGGGGAGAAATTAAAAAAGAAAGAACAAAAATGTAAAACAATTAGTTTGGCAGTTTTAATTTGATCAGTTCCAATGATGCTTGAAGGCACAGTTATGGGGCATTCACAGCTTATTCTGAACACTGGCCTAAAATATTATCCTGAAAGGGATCTGGCTGTAGGAATAATTCTTAAATTTTACCATTCAGTATTTGTGTAGCTACTTCCATCCACTGAAATTTTTGCAGAAAATAACCATTAGTCTGAGGAACCCTCCCAAGAGCAAGAAGGATATGACAGTGCCTGCAGGCTGTTTCCACCCTTGTCACAGCCAAACCCCTTGCAGAAGGCCTGGACTTACAGCTCCCCACTTACCTTGTACTTCTGAAGGAGGTTTCTGACATGGGCAGCACTACATAGTGAATCTATTGGCTCCTCCTGTCCCTGCTGTTGTTCCACATGGTCCAGCCAGGTCATTAGTTCAGCAATAGCTTCCCGTGATGAAAGTTTTTCCATCTGAAGCTGGGGGTATAGCATGTAATGAATCCTCTACGCTCAGCTTGTTAGAAATATCAAGGAAGGTGTAATCTGTATTTTTAGAAAGGCTTAGGCACTATAATTGCAATTATCAGACCATGAACCTGAAGTGAAGCCCTGGGCTTCAGAGGGGCATATGACTTATATTAAGAAAAGTTTGAGAATTCAGAAATTTGAAATAAAATTATTTCTGATTATAACAGACCTTTGTATAAAACTGTGAAGATGATAGACATGTGCAAAACAGCCCAGGAAGAACACTGCAATAATTAAACTGCAGTATAATATTGGGGATATTCTTTTTAATTAAACCTAATTCAAATACAGACCTTGAGTGTCACTTCACCGTAACCTAATCAAGGGGTATTGGATGGTTGAGCATTTCCTCAGACTGAGACATTTTAATCACTCTCCTTGGAAGGGCCAGGTGTGAGACAATGGTTGGATCCAGCCACACCTGGGCTCCTCTCTGAGACCACTCCAAAGGTTGCCCATGAGACAGCAGGACGGAAGGACAGCAGAGAGTCTCACTGTGTTCAACAGTGTTTCCAGACTTGGGGAGAAAGGCTGCTTGCAAAATACAGAGCCCTGGCACAAGCCAGATCAGAGGAGTGAGAGAGAAAGCAAAGATAATTCAGTCAAACCTTTCTGTTCAGAGATGCCTGCAGCCTGTGCCACCTCAGGTTCATCTCCCCGAGACACTCAGCGAAGTCTGTCCTTTCATACCGCTTGCTTTCCACATCACAAGTGCTCATCTGCAAGAGTGACTGGTTAACAAAATCTACCATCCACTGTTTGAAGTTCATTTCCATCATATATTCCTGGAGGGGGAGAAATTAAAAAAGAAAGAACAAAAATGTAAAACAATTAGTTTGGCAGTTTTAATTTGATCAGTTCCAATGATGCTTGAAGGCACAGTTATGGGGCATTCACAGCTTATTCTGAACACTGGCCTAAAATATTATCCTGAAAGGGATCTGGCTGTAGGAATAATTCTTAAATTTTACCATTCAGTATTTGTGTAGCTACTTCCATCCACTGAAATTTTTGCAGAAAATAACCATTAGTCTGAGGAACCCTCCCAAGAGCAAGAAGGATATGACAGCGCCTGCAGGCTGTTTCCACCCTTGTCACAGCCAAACCCCTTGCAGAAGGCCTGGACTTACAGCTCCCCACTTACCTTGTACTTCTGAAGGAGGTTTCTGACATGGGCAGCACTACATAGTGAATCTATTGGCTCCTCCTGTCCCTGCTGTTGTTCCACATGGTCCAGCCAGGTCATTAGTTCAGCAATAGCTTCCCGTGATGAAAGTTTTTCCATCTGAAGCTGGGGGTATAGCATGTAATGAATCCTCTACGCTCAGCTTGTTAGAAATATCAAGGAAGGTGTAATCTGTATTTTTAGAAAGGCTTAGGCACTATAATTGCAATTATCAGACCATGAACCTGAAGTGAAGCCCTGGGCTTCAGAGGGGCATATGACTTATATTAAGAAAAGTTTGAGAATTCAGAAATTTGAAATAAAATTATTTCTGATTATAACAGACCTTTGTATAAAACTGTGAAGATGATAGACATGTGCAAAACAGCCCAGGAAGAACACTGCAATAATTAAACTGCAGTATAATATTGGGGATATTCTGAGAGCAAAACAGACACCTAGTTAGGAAAGAGGTGTTTTGGGGGCCTCATGGAGCAGCCAAGTGAGTCCCAGCACCAGCATTTTCAAGTAATTATTTAGCTCAAACTGAGAGGTGGCAGCAGTGTATCTCCTTACCTGGTGAAGCTTTTCTTGGATGGCTGGGAGCTGTATGACCAATTCTCCCCATTTTTGCTCAAACTTTGCCAAAGATGACCTAAGTGCTGCAGTATCAGCTTGCTTCAAGTGAAAGAGCTGGTTGGCAGTGCTCACCACGGATGACTTCAGGGAAGATTTTTCATCAACTTCCTTAGAGAATGTCTGAGGTGCACAGGAGAAATTTAAGAGAGGGTAAATATATATCTATTTAAACAAAGAAGACAAACCAGATCTTCCGTCACAGGATGAACTGCCTCAACAAACAGATTTTAGCCAGTTTTCAAAGTTCAGAAAACCTAAACTCAGCATGTTCTGGCAGCAAGTAAAGCTTTTTTCTGCCTAGATTGCTCCACAGGAATTGTGAATATCCCCATCCCCACTTCACACAGTGGTCCAGGGAGTGACCCCAGTCCTTCAGCTTCTGACTAGGTCACACCTACTGGTCCCACCTTCATGATACTTTGCTTTCCTACTGTGCAAGACTCCCTCTGTCAGGCCTCATATTGGCACTGAACCTCCTGGCTAGTCATACAAGTGAAGCTCAGCACCTGGGAGCAGCCAAAGACATGAAATGCAATTCAGCATGTTTCTCTTCCCTGAGCTTGGCTCACCACCTTCACAGCCCCACTGTCTTCACCTCTGCTCCCTGAGGCCACACTCCAGTTCCAGTTGGTAAGTGGCCCATCAGCTTGGCTGAACTGCTGTCTCTGGTATTTGGCATCAGGAGCAAGACAGAAACCATGCTATTTCACTGTAGGTGCATAGGCCCTGGCTGGGCTGTGATGTGATACAGTTGGGAGCTCATTACGAGAGGATTTTTATGCACTGTGGCTGGCCACCCAGTCTGAAGAAAGGTTTTTGCTAGCCTCCCATCCTCATGGCTTCCCACACAGGTCATGGGGTGGCTTTGGGGCACACAGCCATTCAGTGCTACATTCTGCAGGCAGCTTCTGGGTCATGGCAAATACAAAAACCACTTGTAAGGGTCCTTTTCATTGGAAGTCACAATGTCTTATCTAAATCTGACAGGAGAACTGACTTACACACAAGCTGTTGATGTTATCCCTGATGGTGGGAAGATCTTGTGACACGTTGAGAGACTGCTCCTTCCAAAACTTCATTCTCTGCTGAGCAGGATCCAGCCACTTCACTAATTCCTCTGAGTCTCTGTTGTAGCTACAAGGAGAAAACAAAACACACAAACTTCTAGCTGAGTTTAGGATACATTTCTCACCCTCCAAGTTGGCTTCTGCTCTGTGAGGAGGCACGTGCTATTCTGGCACCTATCCTGCTACATAACCCTGCAGAAGCATGGCTACACCATGGACTGATGTGCAACACAGCAGTTCTGCTGGAGGTACACACAAGACTGTTCCCATCAGCTCTTTTCAGCTAGTCTGCTCTCCCTGAAAATATCCTCTTCTGTATCCACCCAGAAGTTGTCAGGACATGCCCACGTGGGTGCTGGAGGTCAAAACCACCAGAGGAGACTGTGCACACTGCAAGATACAGTGCTGAATACACAGCAAGGGTAAAAACCAACAAACACTGGCATGCTCTGTCCACAGTCCCAGTCCAGCTGGCCTGAGCTCAGAGCACACAGACCAGGTGCAAGGAGGGCTGAGCTTGGTGTGTCAGCTGGTGGACTGGGCTGCAGGGCCCCAGACTATCTCCAGGACTGCAGAGAGAGTTGGTTTGGGCCATGTGCAAGCATTAAGCATGCTTGGGTTCTTCTCACTTTGGAGAGCTTCAAAACACAAGTTGAGGCAGCATTCCAGCCAGGCCTTGAATGTCTGTGAGGTGGAAAGTATACATGCAGGGACAGGCACATGATGCCTTTGCATGGGAATCCAGGCTTGCTTGCATTTGTAGCAGGCCAAAATGCTCAGGGCAGCATGACCAGAGCTTCTGTTAACATTTCCAGTGTCCAAACTGCAGCACAGTGCAGATGACTCTCAGATGCACTGACTTTGCAGTGGCAGCAATCAAAGCATTGGTCCTACAAAGTAAGCAGGAAGTGAAGCACTTGCCCATGTGGTGAGGGGAGATCAGCTGGGTCATAAAGGGCCACTTTTCTGATCCACACTGCCTTTTTTTTTTTTTTTTTTCCCCTCATTTTTAAGTTAAAGGAGTGATGTTACTTATTAATTCACTGCCATATTTCAGAAAATACACCTAGAGGTCAGAAACTAATTTCTGGATATCTTAATTGCTTTCTGAGTTATACCCACCTGACCAAGAGTTTGAGTAACGTATGAAGTCGATGTAGTTCCTGGCCAACTTTTTTGGTTAAGGACAACCACTGCTCTTCCACCTTCCTAATCTGGTTTCTTATTTCTGGACAGCTCACAGCAGTCAGCAATTTCTTCCCTTCTTTCACCATCTGGTACAGCCTGGCATGCTTTTCATCAACACTGCTTTTGATTTGCTATCAGAAAAGGGGAAGTTTGAAAAACAATAAAATTTGAAGAACTGAAAACACAGCTAGCAAAACACCTGCCATTTATTCTGACATCTTAATCTCACATTCCCTTTGTCATGTATTTCATTTTCCAAACAGAAGAAATCTGTACTTTATTACATGTAAAAGGGAAAAAGATTATGTTTATGTTGCTTCCTCTGGATAGATCAAGACAGTTCTCAACATAATTTCATGCATTATCAGAACAACTGTGTTATGATTTGAAGGACTTTTTTGACACATGTAAACCTCAGGCTGTGGACAAACACTCTCCATCAGATCTGGCTGCACTGTCCAAACCTGTAACTGTCCCCAGCAGAAAGTTATTGCCTTTCTGTCCTCACAGGGCCTTCTGGCTCCATCCAATTTAAAAAATATTACCAGCGTTTTGAAGGAAGCTGTTGGGATAATTATTGAATAATGGTGGCAAGGAGGAATGAGGAGTGAACAATGAAGACATTAACACAGGAGTGGTCTGGTTTGCTTAGATGGGTGAATAAAGACAGAACATAATTTTATCTTCTCCGGAAGTAGATTAGTTCCAGGGAGAAGGCAGAATGAGCAATTAGGTGATGTGCAAGTATCACACTTCTCTCCAGGCAGAAGGGGCTTGTACAGTATTTATTATTAACATTATTATTATTAATAGGGATACTTCTCTCACAGGAGATTAAGCCCTGAAGAATTTTATTCTGCTCTGTCCTTGAAACGGTGAAGCTCCAGTGCTGGGACTCACACCAAAAGCATCTTGTAAAGCCTCACTACTTTGTTTCTGATGTCTTTAAAGACAAATAAAGACTTAAGAGCAAAGAGTTAAAAAAACCCAACCAACCAAACAAACAAAAAAAAAAATCTTAAAAAACAACAACAAAGGAAACCAGGCAACCTCACAATCAATGGCTTTAAACTTACTGCACGTCTTCTGGCTCAGTGCAAGTGACAGGCAAAACTGCTAATGCAGTGGGTCCTCTGAGGACTGAGAAAGGTCAAACTTTGAGGATACATCATTAGGTTCATTGAACACTGCTTCTCCTTATTTTTGTAAAACAACCATAAAGGCTGCTTTTATATCCTTATATTTACAGGTGTTTAAAAATCAGTCAAAATGTTTCCAACTGGACTTGATGCACTAAATAGAAGTGTAGCTCTGCCAACAGAAATTAAACTGGGAACAATCCAGGAGCCTATCTGCCACTCTATGCAAAAGGAATTGTATTCTCTTCGGTCAGATAGAAATCAGGCCATCTCATTTTCAAAACTCAAGATTTTAGAAGGAGCTAGTAAACCTCTAGTTTACCTTCTAACTGGTTGCAATAGAAGGCAAGCCTTCTTACCTTCAGAGTTCAGATATTTGAAGGCACTGGGTTGATTCTCCTCTTCCACAGGTTTTACATCATGGTATGAAAATAATTCCTGAATTACAGAGAGGTGACTCTGTGTTCACCCCAAAGCTCCCTGCTGTCCTTGGGATCCATGTAGCTTGTACACCATCTTCTCCCAAATATTTCATTTGAAGACCAAGTTCTAAAGTAGCTACAGTCATTACTCCCACTTAAACAAACTTGTAGGCCCTGGCTGAAATCAGCAGCCCCATCCTATGCTACTTTAAAATGTAACATATAGGTTTTCAGCATGCATCCACACAAGACATGAACACACCAAAAATAGTGCCCTGCAAGCATCTCCTCATGTTCTAACTGATCTTTTGCCAGCTCTATAGATCCACAAACAAGTCCAAGAGACAGACACATAAATACCTGTAGAAGTGCAATCCTTTCCATTAATCTTTCTTCTGTTTCTTCAACCAAATTCACTGAAGGCAACATAGAAGTAAGTGCCTCTAACTCCTTATTGAAAGCTAGGCATTCATCATCAAATTCCATCCATTCCTAAAAGATAGGTTGCATTATTAACATAGCACACATCTATCTCTGCCTTTTTGTTACACCAGACTGAGGCCTTAAGGCTTATTCTAGCATCACTTGTTCTTGCTTTAATGAAACAGAACACAAGTGTAGGTTAGTAATTAAGAAATATTCAAGTGAGATATGATTTCACTACAAATGAATGAATGAATTAATTTGTGAATATCTTCAAGATTTCTTCTTTTAAAATGACATACTTCGTTTTTTATTCTCTAGGGGTGTTTTAAGATAAATTTCTAGGTTTTATTTTAAAGTACTGATAGTATTTTTGAGCCTTAAAGGACTCTCCTTTCAGTCCTGGCACTCAAAAATTACTGCAAGAAGCCATAAAGTTCCACCCATGTCAGAGTAATGGGTTGAAATGTCCACTTTCAGAGGTTTTCAAGGAAAAAGCCAGTTTACTGACACACACAGAACAAGGAATAGATTGTTGTCATCCAGTGGAGATAGGAAAGGACAACTATTAGCCAATGAATGACTGGTGCAGAAAGGGTTCCCCTAAATGCAATTCTCCTTCTTCCCTCCAGTTTTTATTCTGGATTTCTTTTGACTCATTACCTTTAATACAGTCTCTAAGTGCAAACCATACTGGCAGGCCTTCTGCTCCAGCAACTTGACTTCATTCACCAGTTCTCTCCAGAATTCCTCTCTCTTTTGTAGGATGGAGGGAGTTACTTTCTTGGAAAATGTTTCCATGAAAGCCATGTGAGTCATGAGTTTGTGGGAAAAGTCCTGAAAAAAACAAGTTTGTTTGCTTTTTAAGAGAGATCACACAACCACAGCAGGAGTATGGAGAAGACAGAGAGACTCGAGAAGAGCAGCCATTTTCAGAGTCTTTCATAGCTGGAGTTAGGAGCCTTCTTACCCAAGTCCTGCATCACCCCAAGTTACTGATCATTTTAAAGTTAGTAAAGGATCAGAAAAGAATCAAGTATTTTCAGTTGGAAGGGACATACAATGATGATCTAGTCCAACCGTCTGACCAACTCTAGGCTGACCAAAAGTTAAAGCATGTTGTTAAGGGCATTGTCCAGATGCCTCTTAAACACTGACAGGCTTCGGGCATCAACCACTTCTTAAGGAAGCTTGTTCCAGTGTCTGACAATGCTCTTTGTTTAAATGCTTCCTAATGTCCAGTCTAAACCTCCCCTGGCACAGATGAACTGCCTACACAATTTTCATTTTTTTATTTTCAATACAAAAAGATCTACATTTATATCTTCACTTCAGATGAAATACTAAGATGTTGTGTGAAGATAATGGAAGGAACAGTTTAACTATAAATAAATTCACAATTTAGTATGAGGTAGTTATTACCAGACAGTCATTATCCAATTGGTTTCACCTGGATGGGAGGTGACTCCAGGCACCAAGGGTGTTACCAGCTCTAAGGCCTAAGTAGTAGGTCGGGCACAATAATCCTTTGGAATAACTATAAGGTAATAGTTTGATTTAGTTATGGCTCAGCTGAGCTCTTGGGAAACATCTCAATCTCAACAGACCACTCTCCTCCACAAAAAAAGCTTTGAGGGTTTAAGAGTGCACTCTTTAATCAAGATCATCTTCACTAAGCACAAATAACTAGTACAAGAATTTCACTTAAGGACCATATTCCAGGCATAGGCTGTGTGAGCATCCTGATAAACCTTGATAACCAGGGCAGAGAAAACAGCTTTTGCAGTTTTCTTTTCCTTTTGAAAATCAATGTATGCATATTTGAGCTGCAGATAGATTATTTGTTTTCCTTTGTAAATAATTTCCTAGCATTTTGCTTTACTAAGGGCAATTTGTGAGTCACAAACACCATTCCCATGACTCTGGAGTAGTAGTTTGCAGTGTTTGGCATCCTGAAGCAATTCTTAAGGAAGTTCAAGATACATGGAGCACTTAAATCAAGGTGTTGACATGGCAGAGACATCTTCAAGACTAGCATTGGCCAGGGCTTCTTACCAAGTGGCAGAACAGTGAGGATGCAGGTGCATTCCCAGCCAGCTCCCATCAAGCACATAGCAGCTGGGTACAGGAGACACTGGGCAGCTAAGGGCAAGATCTAAACTATTCTCTCTTCAGAAAAGTTGTTCTTAGGGGTAAGTTTCCTCAGTCCTCCATCAGATCATGACAGCACAGAATGCTGAAAGCAAAGGCTCAACTCCCAATTGCTAGACAGCAACTTCAGGAGCTTCACTGATGATTTATTATCAGAAATGAGAAGGACATTTTTCCCCTCACCCATCAGTATGTTCTGAGGTAAGCCAAAGTAGAGCTAGACTGGCAAAACCAAAATCCTGATCTTAATTTATCACCAATACTGCAGTTGTAAAAATAACCTCTTCCCTATTTTAGTAGGTCCTAGTTTGGTCTACTTAAAAACACTGCTTTGTTTTCTGCACGTACTCTGCTCTGCCTCCCCCATGCTATGAGCTAATTATTCTTCTCCATGACACTGGAGAGAAATCACTCACAGAAAATAGTGCTCCTGCTATGCTGATCTGAACAGTGCTGTGACAGATATCTTATACCTTGTGATTTTTCAGGTGAGACTGTAGAGCTTCTCTGCTTTTGGTTAGCTGCTTTGGATCCTGTGCAATCTTCTCTCGACCAATAGCTACCAGCTCTGCAAAGCCATGAAGTAAGTCCTCATAGTGGCTCTCACTGACAGAAGGAGGGTTCAGTTCCACATACTTTGCTTTCAGAATGCCCCACATGTCATCCAAAACATCCTACAATATGAACACAGTTTAGTGATTCACGAAGGACGGAAATGAATCCTACAAATCAGCACACACAGCAGTAGAATGCAACATAAATAATGGAGTTTGATGCTAAAAATATACTTAGAGGAATGAAACCTTGCTGAGTACATGGAAACTGTACTGTGTTCTTACCTCTAATTTATAAGCCTCTTGGATTAAGGTGATAGGTAACTGAAATCTTTCCCCATGGCCTCTCAGTTTTGCTACTTGGTTTTCAAAGTTTTGCAGCTCCAAAGCGCAGGCATCAGTTTTCTGAGTACAGGACAAAATAAGCTATTAGGAAGAGCTGTTCCATTAATTTTTCCATTATCACTAGTAGCACAGCAGATCCAGGGGCTTCCTAAGTTCACAATGAGACCCTGAGATCCAACCAGGTTGGAAACTAGACTGACAAGACACAGCTCACTGGGTTCACATGGCACAGCCAGGAAGAGAATTCAGATCTTGTGTCTCCATCCAACATTCAACACCCATTTCAGCTTACTAATTCAAGAGAAGACATTAAAAGGAATAATGGACCTAGAAAATACCATTTTTTCTTACTAATTAGAAAGACTCAGTCAGGGATGGATTTAGATAGGTTGTCTCTGAAAAAAAGGGATGCACTTCTGGCATTCCTTCTCCAAGAGTAGTTACTTGACAGTATATATCTAAGGCAGAGGTCCAGGGGATTCAGCAGGTCTGAACCCAGATTTCAGCCTGGCAGAAAGTTATGCCTGTAAACAAAATTATGAACCTGTAACAAAAAAGTTTCAGGTCACTCTCTTTGCTTCACCAAGTAAATAGATGGCTGATGACCATTTTGGGAAGGATATGCATTTTTAATTGCCTACTAATCGCTATGAAGGTTGAAGGAAATAGCTTAACTGGTCAAGTGCCATATGGTAAATTGCTCATAAATGCAAAATGAGTATATATAAACACTGGAGTCCTATTCCCACAGGGAAAAGCTAGTTTGGCATATGAAAAGCCATAATGTGTGAAATGTTGTACTTTGTGTAGCTCTTTTTCTTCTTTGCCTTAGTGTGGGGTGTATTTGATCTCAAAGGTTGTGGAGAGACTGGTTCCTCCAGTCCCAACTACTAAAAGGATTGGAATTAGATCTGACTATCTTGGGGGTGTAGAAAAAAAAAAAAAAAAGGAAAAAGAGGTGTCAAACACTGAACTTTCTCCTTCCTCCATTCTTAAAACCTAAATGGGACTCAAACTTTAGAAAATATGAAACTTAATAGAGGGCAGAAAACTGGAAATGCTGTGAGCTTTTCCTCTCCTTTTCTTCAAATGAAATTACCTGAAGCTGTTCAGAAACATTATGTCCACGTATTCCATTCAAACATTGTTGCAGAGAAGCTTTTTGCTCAGTTAACTGATCATAGAGCAGCCTGGTTTCATTCTGCCCGAGAAACAAACATCAGAAGTATATCATATATCAGGAATATAGTAATGACTGACAAAATTGCAGAGCAGACAAAATCATTACCTCTCTTCCTCTTTAAAAAACAAAATAAATCATGTGCATTACAGGCTTAAAAAAGTAATTTAGAGAGGGAAATTCTGTGGGCTGTGTAGTGTAAGAAAGGAGATTATTCTGTAATGATCCTCTATGACTGTAAAAAATCTGTGAATCTTACAGAGAAACAAATTCTCTTCTGAAAATGAGAAAAACAGCCCATTACTGGAGACTGATGGAGTGTCATCCATTCTGCTTAAGTAAACATTGCAAGACTAGGTCTGCTGCTGTTTGGAGACAACATCCCAGTGTTCTTCAAAGGAACTCTTTCATTAGTTAGCAAAAGAGCTTGGCTGGCTTGGATGAGCACTTGGAGTTTTGCTGGACATTAGAAACTGCATTTCAAAGACCAGGCTTTTCTTTCCTTACTTCAGCCTAAATACCTGAGTATTTTCCAGCAATAGCCAAGTAGATTTAGCCCATCATGAGTATCTACAAAAAGTTTCTCAATATCTATTCTTCCAAAAAAAAAGAACCAAAAAAAAGGCAAATTTGAAAACCTATGGCTTCTGCTCCTATGGCACAAAATCTAAAGGAACTGTAAATACAAAAGGTCAAATCAGCCTCCAACATATAGCTAAAAGTAGCCCAGTGCCAGACATGGCTCCTAAGGGAAGAAGCCTGCCTTTCCTGAGTCCACACAGCAGAAAGAATACACTAAGTGCCAAGACAAATTTGTTTAGTACCAAAAAAAAAAAAAGAGCCCATTATAGATTGTTCATCTGTAACCCTAATGCATTAACACTGCCAAGTCTAACAGATGCTGTGAAACAAGATGTGCATTTGGCAGTGGAGTACCTGATAATTGCTATTATGATCCAGCCCAGCTTTCATTGAGTTGCTCCTTGAAGCAGTGGCAGCTTGAGTTTGTTCCAGGCGTGCCTGCAAGTTGTTAAAGCACTCACAGAACACATCTGTGCTCCCACCAGCACAGCTAATAGACTTTAGGAGATCATCCTTTTTATCACTTAGATCAGCGTGAAGTTTTTGCAGCTCGACAGAAAGAGTCTAAAGGATTAAAAGAAAGATAACATGAATGAAAATGGTCTCTGTCCAAGGACTCTTGCCTCTAAAAGGCAGCAGGACTCAAGTTCATAATTGTAGCTAAAAGCCATAGGGCCAAATCCGTGCAACACCAAAGAGTTAGGTGGAGTTATTCCTGAATAATACCAGCAAAACAGAGAGGAAATATCAGGCCTCACATATTCTGTTTTAACAGAAATCCTTTGGGGTGCTTCCCTGGATGTTTTTAGGACAGTTACCTCATAAAGAGCTTGCTGCACAGCTGCCTCTTCAGTGGAGAGGACTGAGGTGTTTAACATCTCCTCCATGTTATTCAGACATCGGCTGATTGCCAGAAGCAGCTCAAACAATTTTCTGTCCAAATTGGAAGAGACTTCCTCTGCCACATTATCCTGGGTAAAGGCAAGTCAGAAGTTTTCAGTAATTTCACCCAAGATATTGCAAAGACTTATTCACTAGTATAATGTTTGAGGTTCAGTCAGCTAATAAAGAAATGTATTTAATGAAATACTGAAGGACAGACTTGGATGAGACAGTGATTTGCATGTAATATGTCTCAGCCAAAGCTGAGACAATGACCCTCTATGTATCGGGAGTGGCTGTGGTTTTACAGGTCTCTAATCTCAGGAATGGGCACAACACATTTTGTTCTGTCAGTTGCAATGCTGCAGAGTTACTGACATCATACACATGCTCCTTGCTTTATACTGTTGGAGAAGTTTTACCCACACTAGCAAATCTTTGGATTCAGGTGGAAGAAGTATCATAGCTGAAACTTGAAATGTTTCTTCTCAAAATCCGAACGGGATTTCTACATTAGTAGCAAAAGTTACACTGCAACAAAAGCCACCTGCAATAATATGATTATTTGCCTTATTTCCCAGTGTCCAAACAGTGTCTTGTGCCTAGAATCCCTGGTATTTTTTGCAGTGGTAGGACATGCCATTTTTACCTGTGCATGTACCACATTTGCTTCTTGGCTTAGGTCTCCCAGCTGGACAGTGTAAGTTTTCAGTTCTTCCACAGTTGGGGTTCCTGCACCAGCCAATGTGCCTCGGGGCAGCATATTAATCTTTGTTGTAATCTAACATTTGGAAAAAGAACATTGCAATTAAGTGAAAAGCTAAAAAAAAAAAAAAAAAAAAAAGGCAGGGCTATGGGCAAATAGATAACACTCTCAAAAAGCATTAAAAGGCAAGTTTTGAGGCATTAATATAAAGCACCTGGATAACAGGGTAGTTGGGGATGCTATTCCCTGATGGGAGATTGACTGAAAAAAGGACAATCTGATTCCCAGAATTAAGGGCTAAAAGTTGTAGTCTGTGTTAAGGCAGACTCTGCTACTCACTTTCAGTCTTGCCTGAAAAAGAGCTGGCATTCATGCTTTTACCTGACTGATATTCTTCCGTTTGACTTAGTAATTTCAGAGAATAGGAAATCTAGTCATAGAATCATAGTATGGTTTGGGTTGGAATGGACCTTCAAGATCATCTAGATCCAACCTGCCTGCATGGGCAGGGACACGTCCCACCAGATCAGGTTGTTCAGAGCCCCATCCAACCTGAGCTCAAACACTTCCAGGGATGGGGCTTCCACAACTTCCCCGGGCAACCTGTCCAATGTCTCACCACCTTTACACTAAACAATTTCATCCTAATGTCTGACCTAAATCTCCCTTCTTCCAGTTTTAATCCATTTACCCCGTGTCCCCTCACTACACGCTCTTGTAAAAAGTCCCTGCCCAGCTTTCCTGTAGGCCCCCTTCTGATACTGGAAGGCCACTGTGAGCTCTCCCCAGAGGCTTCTCTTAGTTACACTAATTTAATGTGAACAAAACTGTTAATCACAAATTAGTTTTGTCCAAGCAGTAAAATTGTGCTGTCTGTTCAAAATAAATAAATAATGTGTTCTTGTTGCAGTCAAAACTCTGCTTTTGAAATGTGAGAAAGAAAGAACACAATGATGAATGGCAGAAAATAAATTTAAGCCAGAGATTTTTTTTTTACCAGAATGTTCTCAGTTGCAAGAACTGAGACTTAACCCACACTCATGAAAATCAGCTGGGAGCTTGCTGGCTAACTCTCTTAGTTCTCTTGAAAGAATTAAGCAGATAAAATCTGGTATGAATGTGAGCTACCAGGTTACACTTATGTGCTCCCACACTATGCTTGGTAGTCATTACTTCAGAGACTTTATTTACCTCAAAGTAAAATTAAAAAACAATAATGAAAATGGTGTGCAGTTAACAATTTCCTCTGGAGAACACTTGCAGAGTTCATGAAGAGACATGATATGATGATGCAGGGAGATACTCTAATGGCTCTCTCTACCCCAACAAACTGTTTTACTGAACTTAAAAGAGACCTGAGGTTCCACAAGCTGGCAGAGAGGAGATTTCATCTTCGATGACAGCTCTTGTTGTAAATACTGCCATTTATTCCCCGTTTGGTCCTTTGGAGCTAAGGTGGAATCAGCCTGCTTGCTCCTTGGATCAGATTCTCCATTGCTGCATTGAGAAGACATTGTTAAAATAGCAAATGCTGAAGTAGAATAAGCTAAATTACATTTGTAAGACTTCTTGTGTAAGATAAGTTTCTATTGTTCTTGCCCCAAAAGCAGAGTGAAACCAAGTGCATGGATGATCTTTAATCCAAGCTTTGACACATTCCTGAGGGCTTTTCACTTCCCAGGGAACAGCCTCGGGGCCTGCTGGCAGCCTCCATCTCCAAAATGAGGAGCATGAGGACAATATGAGGAGCATAGTACTGTAGCAAGTCTTGGTTTCATGCTGGAAGGTGCAAGATCCCAATGGCCTCTCCTCAAAGATGCTGCCTTTAAACCTGGCTGGGTATCCCAGTGCATTTGTACAGCAATGGCTGTCAACAGATACCCAACTTGCCTCTGGATAGGCCAGCTTTAGTTTATGACAGGTGTCGGTCCTGCCTGATGTCAAGACTGACTCTAAACACTGAAGGCTGTAACATAAATGAGATTCCATTTCTTTAGATTGTTGATGACAGAAACCTCCCAGCTTCTGCAATTTTTCTTCTAAAGGCACACATCCCTGCATGGGACCACTGCAAAGTTTCAGTATGTTTAAGCAGTTTTATATCACTGAATCTGGTAACTAATTTTCTTGGTTTGTACCTTGTTTCTACTTTTTGAATCATGCTGTGCTCAAAACGTGGCTGCATTTTTTCCACACACGACTCAATGAAGTCAATGAGGCTTTTCTGCTCAGCTGCTTTTACCTTCAGATCCTGTGCAGAGAACAGCATGAACAATACAATCAGCCATATGCACTGAATTGATTTGAATCTTTAGCTTCAAGTTAATTTTCAAAAGCAATGTCAATATACAGATTCAGATTTCATGACACATCATGATGTGCTTCAAAGACAGGAGATTGGAGGGCTAGATGATGCCACCTGAATCACTACGATCCAAGGCAAGTGTCAGGGTACCATCCAGCTTCATAGTATTACTAAACCTTTTCGACATGGGATTTTAGGGGTGAGGCCTCTCTCCCTCCTGAGTGGGCTGGCTGAAACCTACCCTTGACATACTTGATCCCACTGTGAAAAATGCAGCAATTAATAAATGCAGCATTCCCCCAGGGGATGGGAAGAGAGCTACCTGTGGGTGCTGGAAACCATTATGCCAAGTGAGCGGCTGTTCAGCAAGGGCAAGCTGGGGAGTGGTGGAACCATCGGAGTGTAGGATCTCAAGGGGCTCTGGGTTGTTCTTCTCTCTGCTGTGAACCTGTAAAGAAAGACCCATTGTGGGAAGGCTTGTGGGAAGGTTTCCAGACTTGACAAGTCTGGGGAAACTGCAAAAGTGGAGCTGTCTTGGATTTATCCTTTTCCTGTACCCTCACAGAGTCTTCACCCCTGTCACTTACAGCAGAAAAGATGTTCAGAGACTCATTAAAAATCCACTACTTGCTGCAAACTACAAATAATTATACAGCACTGTAAAGGGGAACAATAGCCATTCTGTCTTTTCTGATTGACTTTTATCCCTTCCTTGCCTCAAACAGTGAGGTCTAACTGTTCTTCTGCAATTACAGCACATTATAACCCCATGACTCTCTCAACTCTTACTCTACATAGCATTCATATACTTTACCTGCTCTTCATTGTGTTTGTCTTGAAGCATCATCTCGACTTTTTCCAAATTGCACTTTACTTCCTTCAGCTTCAAGGAAAGAGCCTCTGTTTCCTGTTGGTAGTCTGCACTATCTCCACAATCTTCCAGTAAAGAAAGGACCTTTTGCTCAATCTCTGATAACATCACCTAGAAGGGACAGCAATCAATTATTCATTCTTAGAAGTACAACACTCCCCTCCTGAAAACATTCTGAAGTCAGTGCTCACATTTCTCCTATTTGAAAAGAACAGAAATAGCTGCAGATTCCCTACATTTTCTCCAACATAGTCTATTTTTGTTCTCAACAATTAAATACATTTTATACAGAGTTAGTCTTAAAACTGTTTCAAACAACAGCCCCTGCAGGAAGTTATATTAACTCAGATATGGAGTAATAAAAAAGGAAGCCAGAAATTATAGACTTCATTTGGATGCAACCAAGAAGACAAGACACCCCAGTGGTGGAGAAGGAGGCAATGCACAGACTGATCACATCACCCTTTCAGAGGAATGATGCTGAATTACCAAATGTACCAAGATAGGTACAATGGCTTAACTGCAAAGTTATCAACTGCAATAAATAAACTGCTTTACATACATATTATACATCCATACATAGAGGCTGTTTCTCCATGTTATGTATATTTTTCTGAATAGGTCTTGACTAGGTTAGAAAAAGCCTCTCCCCAAGCCAAGATTCACAGCTTAACATTGAGCCAAACTGTTCAAAGCTGACAAGAATTCAGCAGCACTTACAGCTGCCCCAAACTTGCTTGTTTTTACCATTTGGAGCTGCCCTGTTGAAGCCTCTGCTGATCTGAACCCTGAAAGAGATCCAGACACAACCAGCATTCAGGATCCTCATTCCCACAGAGTTCAGCACCAGAGCATTTGGCTAAAACACAGCCTAAACCCAGAGGCACTTCTTGGCATGGACTCAGTTCCTAGTAAAAAAACCCCATCCAACAGTAACAAAACAGCTGGAAATGTCTCCTAGGAATTTCAAATGGGGACATTTTGGCATTGGTTCCTCTCTGGCGAGTGAAGTTGGTTGCTTCAGGTAGACTCAGTGCTTGAAGCAAACTGGTACATGAGGATGGCACGGCCAGGAACTTCAAAGTAGCACGTCTGCGCATTTTCTTTTAATTAGCAGGCCAGAGAAAAAGCTGCAAGCCAGGACTTCGACCCACCCCAGCCCCTCATGCCAGTCTCATTTTCCTCCACCCATTTTCACCAATGGGTACCACCCACTCCTTTCTTTCCTCCTTTCCTAAGTGGCTGCCCTTAAAAGTAGGGCAGTAGGTCCAAGCCCTACCACTAACAGAGGGCAGAGGAAAAGCTTCTGTCTTTCTACCTATGTTGGCAGCTTTTTGCAAAATGTGCAAAAGAAGAATTTACCAGCTTGTAAGCTCTCTTATATCAGTCTTTTAAATCACTCTGACAAAAATTTTAAGTGTCAAAAGAAAAAAAACTTCTTTTTTTTATAGCTGATTTCTCATGACTGAGACCAGTGAAAAATGCCTTTTAATAGAGGATTCAAATGCTACTGAGCCACGTTTCTGAAAATAATCCAAAGAAAACCAGAACTTCAAAAATTCTCCAGAGTTCTGCCGAGGTCCCCTGGCCGCACAAAGATTCTGACTCTAAAAATAGGTATTTAAACGAGGTCCTTGGCAAAGCTGCACCTGGGGCTGAAGCCAAGTGGGTGCTTGTTCCCTGCAGAGAGCAAGGGAGCGGGGAGAGGAGCAGCGAGCGCGGCCGTTCTGAGACACACACCCCGTGGGAGGGCGACTTGTCTGGACGGCAGCAGCAAACTGATGGCTCCATCTTACCTGGGAATCAGCCAGCTGCAGTTCCACCATCTGCTGCATTTTGGGGGTCTGGTGGTCTGACCTGAGGGACACCTTAGTTTTGTCTAGCCATTGTTCCAGCTCAGCGACCTGGGCCTGGCACACCTGGAGGATCGTTTCTGGCTCAGGCTTCCCGCCATCCACAGCTTCCTCTGAATCTCCCACCTTCCCTCCAGAGCCCAGGGTGGCGATGGGGACAGGAGGCAGCTTGTCACTCTGCAGCAAAGCACAGGAGAGAAACACAGTTATCTATCTGATTGGTTTTTCTCTTTCTTTCTTTCACCTCTCCTTACCAGTGGGAAATGTTTAATTTTCACAGAGCTCCGACACTCCGTGCCGTGATCCCAGATGTAAAAAAAAAAAAAGGAAAAAAGAAAAAGAAAGGGAAACTCAGCAGCCAGGTGATCTGGGATCTGGTGTAACAGGTTCCTAGGCAGCAATTTATTTGCATTTGCACAGGTAGACCTGAGCGCACAGGAAGTAGAATGACTCACCATTAACCAGTTCTCCCCCGAGGAGAGATGTTTTTCTGTGGGAGTTGGATCTAAAAGCAACGCAGTTTACAGCTTGTAAGCTACTTGCATGTCTACAGTTCCAGCTGCCAAGCATACTTTAAACAGGCTCTAGGTTACACAGAAGAATATGACTTCTTTTTATGTATGTCTTGTGTAATTCTTTCTTCTTATTTGCCCTCTTTTAAGAAGCAACACTGCACACTTCCGTGATAAGAAGCCTAAAGTGCTTGTAGATATCAGTAGTTGCTTGGAAGGCTGCACAGGTCTGTGTATACCTCCACACATGCAAATACTGGCACATAGTAAACTAAACAAGCACAATACAACAAATACAAAATTACCTGTATGCTCCCACGGCTCTGGAACATACATTTAGGCAACCAAGATGTGCTAGTGCACAAGTTCCACATTAAAGTGAGGTTTGGCAGAAAATCAGAGACCAAAAATGCATTGTTTCAGCTATCAATGTCTTACTTGAATCACTACTGTTCTTGTTTGCCTCCAAGATCTAATGGCACAGTGCCGTTAAAGACAGAAAGTAAATCTGAGTACACAGATCCCAGAACAGTCTAAATATGTCTATTGAGGTATATGTGAATGAAGAAATAAAGAAGTACCAGTACTTCAACCTCCACCTGAAATTTTCAGCTCTAGTTCTAAGCCTGTTTGGTTTAATTCATTAACTTAAATAAACCATTACACATGTATAATACTGTGCATGACACCTGTTTCTCACCCATGAATGTGGGTGAGCATCTGGTTTGCACTTCTGGCATGCTCTGTGCCTCCCCAGCTAGACATTGTTGCTACAGTAAACTTTATTCCCTTCCTCTACAGAAATTTAGACTGGACATTAGAAACCATTTATTTCCTGAGATGTTGGTCAAACACAGGAACAGGCTTCCTAAAGAGGTGGTCAATACCCCAAGCCTGTCAGTGTTTAAGAGGCATTTAGACAATGCCCTTAACAACATGCTTTAACTTTTGGTCAGCCCTGAAGTGGTCAGGCAGTTAGGTCCTTCCTAACTGAAACAGTCTACTCTATTCCACACAGAGCTGCCATGTCAAGCTCAAGAAACTACTCCACTGAACTTCTGCATCGCCAGGTCCGACAGGCTGTGAGTACCCAGGCAATGATGGATTCAGGCTTGTTCTGCACTCTAAACCCAGCCAGAGCTGAGGCTGCTCTGCCACCAGTCTGCTGCTCGGGCCTTCCTGCAGCATTCATGTCTGTCTCCATATGCACTTTTCTATATAACCTACAGGCTGCTGCCCACTCCCCCCTTGGCTGGTGCATGCCATTCACAAAGCAACAATGTCAAGGAGTATCCATCTCATTAATTTCTCCTTTAACTGCCACTGAAAAATCCCATATTCGATATATGTTTACATCACTTTAACCCTTCCATTCAAGCAGGTATGGATGCCAGCATCTTCTTTACTCCATTTTGTTCCTAATGCAATTGCATTTTCAATGAGGAAATCAAAATGTATTTATTTTCACCCAAAGTAGCAATATGAAGAGGCCCACAAAAGGTTGCAGGTATCCTGCAACAAACTCCAGTAGCATTACTGTAACCAAAGAGGGCCCCTGCCCACTAGGTTTGTTACACAATGGGCTCAGAAGGTCACCTTGTTGAGCCTACTTGAAGCTTTCAAACTCACCATAGCCTGGCTGCCATCATCTGTGCCACAGCCTTCAGTGCTCTGCAAAGCTTGCATAGATGTCTCCTCACCACATTTACTGTTTGGCTGCATTATCTCATCAGCATCCTGTAGAGAGAGAGGCAACAGTAGAAGGATTTGACTCATTATTGCCTTGTTGTGCTAGAGAAGCCTCAAAGAGCAGCAGCCACTCAACCTATGGTGGTCCTGGAATTGTCTTATACCTGTAACATGGATATACAGAAAAAAAAAATTGCAGCTATCACAGCATTACTGAAACACCTAAACAACAGAGCAGAATGACACTAAAATTGTAGCTGATTGGGTGTCTTAGGTGCTGATTATGCTGCTCAAGAGGTCATCTCCCAGCAAAATGCACATTTTACAGCCTTTCCAGGAATTAGTGAAACTAACAGCTGTTAAAAATGTGCATTTCCATCATTGGGGGGTTTATGAAACTAGAATAAATTAATATAGAATCATAGAATCATTTAGGTTGGCAAAGACTCTTCAGGTCATTAAGTCCAACCAATATGTGCAAAAGGAAAAGGGATTCTAAATGGCTGGATTTAGTGTGACGTGGAAGATGGAGGCTCTGAACACAGCCATCGTGTCCTGCACTTCTACAGTTTTCTTGCTCTGCAGACTTCAGCAATACCCAGGACTTGTGCAGATCTTTTCCCCAAGGATGAGCTCCCATCCCTGTGGAGAAAAACCTGAGTGTATTACCTGAGCAATGCCATCTGACAAGGTACCAGAAGACCAGGAGGTTGCACTGTCTTCCTTGTGTCTTTCATCACCTCTTACTGAAGGCCAAAAGCTTGGGTATTTCTCTGAGGCTGCACTTCCCTTTGAAAGAAGCAAACAGCTCAGCATTAGCTTGTGCACAGGAAGCTCAGACATTCGTTAGGCAATGTAAATGTTTGCAAGCCTTTAGTAACACTGCTCCTTTTTTAGCCTTGTTTATCTATTTTTATGGTTTTTCCCAAATCCCACCTCTTCCCTTGCTCTGTTGTTGTTCTGCAAGATGAGTGGCAGCTGGATGGCACTGATATTTTTTTTTCTAGAGTATCCTTATTATTTTCACAGTATTTAAAAAAAAAAAAAGAAAAACCAACAAGAAATAGTATTTCTCCTGTCTGTCCCCTAAAAAGCCTGTATGTAAAGAAAACTGTACCACTGAAGGTGCAGAATCATAAACCTTTGAAACTGAAGTGCTTGGAGCAGAGTGTTAAGAAATTACCTTCACACAAGCTGGACTTCTTCACATTGCCTAACCATGGAGTTTCATCCCTGCCTAGCCTAAAGCAACCCCTCCAATACTCTGTCACCTCTTGGTCACCTTTCCTTTTGGTTCTTGTTGCAAGGATGCAGCAAAAAAAGGCTAATTCATATGCACAGTATGTACACTGAGATTCTTCAAAACTTGGTTGAGGCCACAGTCCCTCCCAGGAGATGCAGGTGACAGTAGGTGGCCTCTACTAGCCTAGGCAGTCTGTGAACTGTTGTGCAAGCAGGTAGCAAGGCTACAAGATCACCAGCACTTCTGCACATTCCTGATTACACTCGCTTAGTTTTTAGAGTGCAGGAAAGTTTCCAGAAAGTTTCATGATTTTTTTATTTTCTTTTTCCAAAAGCTACTGTCTTTATAATGAAACTTTACTCCCAGCTTTGCTCCTCTGCAGTTCATCTGGGCATTTTAGACTCCCCAGATTCAGAGAAAACTTTTGAACTGGGTCTCCCAGTTTCCCCCATAATAAAAAAAATATGTTTTTTTCTTTCAAGTTTTAGCACTTCAGAGACTGTCTAATTCTGTGTGAACCCCATCCCCACCTAGAAACACTGGTATTTAGGCTCATATTTTGCCACTAACACTTCCATAAAGGGGGTATTACTGTATAAGCAATCCCACCAAAAGCAGCAGGAGCACATACCACAGTGTGAGGTGCTGTGTAATACTGCTGTTGTAATATTGATTGGCTGCCTTGAGTGCAATTTCTTAGTATTCTGTAGTGATAACAGGTACTTCAATTTGTTCTGAAGTATTTCAGATTTACACATCTTTCATAATTTGTCCTGTACCAAAATCTTTTCTGTTACATATACAGCTGTATATATAAAATATATACTGGGCTTCACCTTGCTGTGGGAAGAACAGTCTTCTGATTCTTCATCTAGGGAAGGTAGAAGAGACATCATTCCTCTTTTTTTCAACTACAAAAACACACACAAAGAGACAGTCCAATTATTCATTACAAGAACAGTAAAAGCCTCTTCTCTTCTGGCTGTAAACCAAAAGGCAGTTACCACTTGGGGTCCACTTTTGGAGAAGCACTGAACATCTGCCACCCTACATTAAAGTAACTGAAAGCAGCAGGAAAGCTGTAAGCACTTCTGAAAATTGGGACATTTTAACATAACAGCTATAATTGGGACAAATTTAATTTTGCTCCATTAAAACAACTTAGTGAAATTCCCAGAACAACTGATAATCAATAAAAGTTTACATCAAGCATTTTGCTGTTGACTGCATGATGCAAACTTCATGTTGGATCTGCTCGTGTTAACAACCAACCAGAGGCAAGCCTCTCTCCCAGACATGCAGCACACCCAGTCTTTCTGGGAGCAGTCAGAAACACAAAGGGGAGGAGAAGTAACAGATTCACAGCTCCAGGGGTGCTCCTCTCTCACGTGCCACTCCTCTGGGAGGAAGGTTATTTACCTTCCCTCTTCATGTCTTGGGTAAGCAGTCTCAACGTATTGCTCCACTTACCTGTGGACCAGAAACATCAGTCCCCATCAAGTCACTTTGTGCTAATACAGAGGCAGTGGGTTCATCTCCTGATTCAGGCACTTCTTGCTGTAAGTGCTGGTGAAGCTCAGACATTGAATTCTTCATCCCAGTCAGGATATCCTCCTTTCTTTGGCACAGCTTTATGATTTCTTCTTTTACAGCTTCCATTTCTCCCTGAGGAGTAACAACATCTGTAAGCATCCATTTTTCCTACTTAACCAAACAGCAGTGTAACATATAATACCAGTCTTACTGGGACTGGAGCTATTTGCCCCTTTTCCTTTTTCAGGGCTTTGGGACAGTTCCCCATTGTCACCACAGGAGACGTCCAGATACATGCAACACAGCAGCAACAGATTCAGTTCAGGACAAGACTTGCCACTTGTAATGCACAAGTTGATAGCCTGGAAGGAAATGGGGAAGGCTGGATAACTAACTAACTAGGTGCTGCATAGTTATGGGAATATGAGTTTCCTTCAGGACAGAAGGAATGCAGCTGGGTGACATTACTCTGTGTGTCAGAGCAGGTGATGTTCCAACTATCCTCTCTGGAAACCTGACACAAAACACTTGAGACAGCCTTGATGGGGGAACAGAGAGTGGTAAGGGTAGCTTAGGACTCAGTCATATTTGCTGAAGTTGGGCGAAAAGAAGCAAACACAAACCATTCAGTGGGTTTCAGTGACAAAACTGTCCTATGCCTTTGAATGTGATATTGGGAGCAACAGTCCCCAACAAAGTACAAGGAAAATATTTACTGTTCTACAGGGATTAAACAATAACTCAAGTACCTCTACACTAACAAAGGGGGAAACAAATCTGTCTTGGTCTCCTCCCTGACTATTGCCCTAGCCAGTGTTCTGCCCTTAGAGCTTCTGCCAGGGCCTTTCCTTACCATCGAGTCTCCAGGTGAGCAAAGAAAGCACAACAAAGAGTAGAAAAGAGCAAGGAAGAAAATGCCCCACTCCCTTCATTATTGAAAATGCTAAAGCTCTTTGAAGCACTGTTGCTTGCTCAGAAGACTGAAATGTGGCTAAATATCCCATTGCACCCTGGGCTCAGTCTGTCAGAGCATACTTTGATGGTAGGCTTGAAATAATCCCACACCATGCTCTATCATGGTGTGAATAATGCCATGCAAGTAATAATCTGTGACAGATGAAAGCAGTACAACTGCTGGTTCTGTCTTGACTACAGACTCTTCTGTTAACAACATTTGTGTGGCTGGGAAGGTGGAGGCAGGAACTCCAGCAAATTGTCAAAGGATGTGGAAGCTCTACTCAGAAAAGTTTCCCAAAAACACAAGGTAAAATCTTCCAAAGGTAGAGGAAAGAAAAAATCATTGGAATGAAGAAATAACCATCCATGATAATTTGGCATATTTTTATAAATGCTCACTAAGAACACTATTCCTATTTGTTTCATTGCAGAAGGAGACTTTACAGCATGCATTTACCAGTTACTGCTTTGTGAACTTAACTAGCCAAAAACCTCTGTAGAAACAAAATCTTTATTAATATCACTTCTTCATTTGAAGCTTCTCAATAAGATGGGAAATTCTATTGCCCACTTCTATTCATGAAATGCTACAATTGTGAAACAGGAGCTACAAAACATGAAGTCTTACACTCCAAGACAAAAACAAGTAAGAATCAGGAACTGAGTCATGCTTAGTATTAGCATCAAGCTTCCAACATCCAGGCACCTGAAAGCAGGGCAGCTGTGTACTGAGGAGCCTACCAAGTGATTATAATTATTAGGCAAATAATATGTATATATATTAACTTCATTGTGACTGGCTGCAAAAAACTGAGCATTTCAGAGGCACTTTATAAATAGTTATTACACTTAATCAGTAATTTCCTGACTTCTGCAGTGCTGTCCTTAAAACCCATCTTATTTTTGCATTAAATAATCAATTCACCCATTACAGAAAGCAGCCAGCTGCAGGGAGAAAAGAAACACGTGTTTATCAGTTGATAAAAACACACAGTGGCAGTGAGGACATGGAAAGGATTCTAAAGAATCTAACCAGAATCACCAGAAGGACCATTGCATGGTCAGTGGTCAGAAATTGACTCAGTTCTCTCCTCATGCACTATTTCAAGCTGCTGCCTCAGCAACATCAGCAGGATGCTGAGCACAGGCAAGCTATCAGTGCTGTACTTCGTTTGACCAAAACAGCTCTCAGCTGTCATGAAAACAGTACTCTAAATTTTTGCTTGTTTTAGAAGTTTATACAGGTACAAATGACACATCAAAGTCAATAAGGAGTATATTATGCAAGATATAATAAACTCACAAGCTAATATTAATTATTGTAGTGCCTGCTGGTATGTCAACTTCAGTATGCAGAGTCACAACATGGTATTCAACTGCCTGCCTGGCTGTGGCAGAGAGAGGAAGCAAACTGCTGTTGCTCAGTGCTCTGCATCATCAGGATTAGTGTTAGTCAGGACAAGTAACAGGCATAAGTAACATAACAATCCCATGCAACACTACAGGCTTGGGGAAGAGTGGCTGGAAAGCTGCCCTGAAGCAAAGGACCTGGGTGTGTTGATCAATCAACAGCTGAATGGGAGCCAATGTGTGCCCAGGTGGCCGAGTATGCCAACAGCATCCTGGCTTGTAGCAGGAATAGTGTGGCCAGCAGGAGTGGGGCAGTGATTGTCCCCCTGTCCTGGCACTGATGAGGCTGCACCTCAAGCCCTGTGTTCAGTTTTGGATCCTTCATTACAAGATGGACATTGAGGGGCTGGAGTGAGTCCAGAGAAGGGCAATGAAGCTGGTGAAGGGTCTGGAGAACAAGTCTTATGAGGAGAGTCTGAGGAAACAGGGGTTGTTTAGCTTGGAGAAAAGGAGGCTGAGGGGAGACCTTATCACTTTCTACAGCTACCTGAAAGGAGGCTGTAGTGAGGTGGGGGTTATTCTCTTCTCCCAAGTAACAAGCAACAGGACAAGAGGAAATGGTCTCAAGTTGCACCAGAGGAGGTTTAAATTGGATATTACAAGGAACTTCTCCACTGAAAGGATTATCAAACACTGAAACAGGATGCCCAGGAGTGGGCAAATCACCATCCCTGCAGGCATTTAAAAGATGTGTAGATGTGGTGCTTAGGAATGTAGTTTAGAACTGGACTTGGCAGAGTTAGGCTAAAGGTTGGACTCAATGATCTTAAAGGTCTTTTCCAACCAGAACAATTCTATGATTCTATGAGAGATAAAACAATGAAACCCACCTCTGGGCATTGAGTCTTCTGAACCAGTGGTTGATCTTCATGTGATATTTCAACCAAGTGGTTCTTTAAGAATTGTTTCAGCTTTTCAATTTCTTGCTCACATTCTTCTGTTTTATTTACAGCTTCCTGTGAAATAGTAATTCTCATAAATTACTTTGAATTAACTAGTACAGAAACAAACCAGTCAGTAACTCAACAAACTTGAATGGATAAGTACTGTAAGCCTCCTTTGCATCTGTAGTTAAAAGTAGAAGAAACTCTGTTTGTTCTGCTAACTTAGCATAGCCCTGTCCTCACAAATTTATTATTTACTTGTTGAAGACAAATTGTTCTACCCATAAGTAGGGTGGGGTTTTCTACCTAGGAGTACATCTTTGTTTATTCCAAAGCAGAGCTATGAATTTGGCTAAAAAGCCGAAACGGAATCACATTCACTACAACTTAGAACAGGTTGGGAAAGAAAAAAAAAAAAAAAGGATAAATTACAGGGTTTCATATGAACTTAGAAAGCCTACCTGGTTTTTACTGGTGCTCAGGTCTTTACTGCCAGCTAATTCTGCACTGACCAAAAATGAATTCTTCTGTACAGCAGGCAGACACTGCAGCTCAGAGGATAAACCAGCTACAGTATCTGACAATTTGAATATTTCCCATAAAAATTAAAAGTATTTCCACCTTGTGGGAGCTTCCTCTTCTTACATGAGTTATGGGAAAACATACATTATAAACAGCCAAATTCACTTCTAGTCATTTGACAGTGACAACAAAATCTCATCCACTCCTGTGCTTTACTGTTCATGCAGAAGTGGGCCATCTCCCCACACACATTGCTCATGTTTGTCAGCCACAGCCTGTCACTATGTCTCAGGTAATTAAGAAATTGTTACATCTACAAGTCAGAATATTTTGTGAAAACATTTAATTCACAGGATGTTTGATGTCTTTATGTTTTCCAGTCTGTGGGCTGAGAACCAAAGAATATCTAAGGACTACTCCTCATGTGTCTGCAAAAGGTAACGAAGAAAATGCAGTCTTTTGTCACCATGTTTGAAGTTAATTCTGCTGATGAGCAGCCTGACAGGTCAAAAAAATCTCTCAGCAAAGCATGCACAGACTCTGCCTTCCAGAGCAAAGTCCCTCCTGCTATGATCAGTAATGGTGTTATTTCTTCAGTCACTCCCTCACAGCAGCACTGCCTCTCAATCAAACACAGCCTAATAAAATTCCAAATGATTTAATTTTTTAACTTACAGGTTTTAAAAGGAAGAAAAAATTATTTCCTCACTTAAAAAAACCCACCAATTGGAGAGGAAGATAGTCAATTGTGGGCTACAAGCTAATGCCATAGCTGAAGAATCAAAAGATGATAAAAAAAGAGTAGGTCTCCTGCTCAATTTTAATGAGAAACTAAAAGCCTTTCTAAAAGAGATAGTCTTAGCCACACCTTCACTTCTGCATGACCAGAGCTGTTTAGTAATAGATAAAATGCATCCTGCCTCAAGTTTCATTGATTAAAGAATATAAATTCTCTGTATAGAGACTCCAGTATCTTCTCTCACAGGCCAATATGTAAATATAGCCACTTGCTTGAAGATAACTCATCTATTCCCTGCCTTCTACTGAGAGGCAATTTTATCCTTTTCCTAATATAACATAAGTTATTTCATATATGTGGGACTGAGTCCCTTCCTAGAAGTGTAGCAGATCTTTCCTGCTTAACATTTGCTCTTTACTTTTCATCTTGTAGTAATACTGGAAGACCTACCCATAGAAAAGGCCCAATTGCCATAGCATATGCGCAGGCAGTTGTGGTTTTTATGGAAGAGCTTGTTAAAAATGAACACAGCAAATAACCAAATATGCAAATACTGCCACTCTCTTGCACAGAAAAACAGTAGAAGCAGCTGTGGCTGCTCCAGCTTCTCTTCCTGATGACGTTAACTAGGTAGTGATAGGTGTGGTACTTGACAGGCCATAATAAAAACCAAGAGAACACTGAACACAGATATAAGTCACCTAAAACCTTGTCCCAAAGCAGTGACACTACCTGTTAAAGGTTTTGCTTCTGTTACACTTTTTCAGGTGTTAGAGTGCAACTTAATTATACAAAAGCCACCAATGCAATATCCCGATTGCATCGCTGATAGCAAAATGAGGGCAAAGGCATCCAAGCACTAAAATTTCAGAACTAAACCTCAGGAAAAGAAAAAATTAACTATGTATATATTCATAAAGGAAGCTGTTGCCTTCCTCTCTGTCAGGATATTTACTGCCTTTCAAATGCAGCACTCAAAATGCCACACTTTAATAGCTTTATCCTTTGTTAGTCCTGGCTGGTGCTAGACTTGCATTGTAGCACTGCTCCTTTCAACCCATTCAAGAGGACTGGAAAATCTTTTTCACACAGTTTGATATCCTAGCTGCCAAAAATTGCATTTTTTTCTCATCTGTTTTCTCACAAAGAAATTTCATTCAGCTACAGATTTTTGGATGCCTCAAAGAGAAAGTACATACTGAGAAAAAAGGTTACAGCTGTTTCAAAAAGGAGAAGAATCTAAACTCTGACCTAATGCTCCATATAAACCAGTTAGAAGTCTCATGATAACACTTTATAATTGCAAAGCACCCTGTTTCTGATGACTTTTAAGTGCTTTGAAAATTCTCAAGTATTTAATCTGGTCACTCTCTAAAAAAGGTACATTTTAGCACACCCATTTTTCAGATATAAGAAAAAGGACTAAAAAAAAAAAAAGAAGATGGTAGGGATTACAGAGATCTGGCACACTCAGTACTTTTTCTCTGAACTCCAAGCATGTATTAGTCATATAGCATGTTTTTCTCTTAGTTTGGTGCTCTTAATTTCACAAACTGAAAATCAGAGATGGACATTCACATCTTAGCAGCCACTTGTGTCTGCCTGGCCCCCAAAGTGCCCAGCAAGAAGTTACTTGTTCTAAAGTGTTTTGGTTTACTGTGATAGGTTTGGAAAAGAAAATCAAGAAAGATACTGTTTAATTTTCCTAGGTGCTGCTACCGTCCTACTGAGAAATGAATGAGTCACATAAAAATTTCATACCTGTGCTGATGTGGCAACATGAGTAACCAAACCCCAGGTGGCCTCCAAGTGCAATGGAGAAGGAACCAGGTATTCCTGAATCAAAACCTTTCTGATCTGGTACAACCACATTGCCCAGTAAGTGCTGCAGATGTACTACTTCAGGTTTGGAGCCAGCACAGCTGTTTCATAACTTGTGCTGCCCACAAGTTAATGCTCACTGACCCCACTGCCTTCACCTGCAGCCACGTGTCACATCAGTGCTGTTACACCACGTCTGTTTCCAAACCTGATCGGACCAGCAGCATCTCCAAGCCCCCTGTCACATGTTCACTTAGGCAGACACATCCTTGCATGGGACCTTCTGAGGGCAGGAGTTGGCTTCAAAACAATGAACTAACCAAATGATGGTGCTAGAAAACAGTCGCTTTCCTGGGTCATCTTTGGTAAAAGACTTTCTACTATTAATTCTTACCAGTTTCTATCTAAGGGCTGTGAACAAAGAATTTCCACGTTGAAGACAAGTTTAAGGATTTGGATGTTGCAGATGTGAGCACCTGCATATAGCACTGGACTTCAATCAGCAGTTGTACAAACCTGGGTCATAGGACACTTGGGCCTTCATTTCTTCTTTAATATGCTGAAACACATGGTGTCAGTTCTGACAGAACTGGAAAACTGGAGTCAATTTCAAGACTATCCAGTGTGCCTTGTTGAAGTATCAAATTACACAGGAAAAAAACAACCAACCAACAAAAATAAAACAAACAAACAAATAAAAACCCCAACAAAACAACCCCAAACATACCCAAACAACAACAAAAAAACCCCAAATCATTACATAGAAGACATAGTAAGTGTACGGTATGCTTGTAAAAGCAATATTGTCTAGTGATTAAAATTATTATAGAATAAAGGTGGCTTAGGTGCCAGCAAAAATAAATAGATAGAAAAAGAAATAAATAGATTACCTCCAGTAAGTCATTTTGTTCCTTAGTAATTTTTTCTAATTTCTTCAATTCTCTCAAGAGTTGCCTTGCTCTTTGGAAGACTGAGAAAGGTTGCATTTTCAACCCTGGTAGCTGAAGTGCTTCTTCATAGGACTGTATATGAAGAATGGTCTTCTGCATGGGACCGACATGGTCAAGAATAACCTATTGAGACACAGGATAAATGATAGAGGTGATAGTCAGTTGGAAAAGTCAACATTGGAAATTTATACTAATGTTGTGATGTGTAAAAGTTCTTCTTGGTGAATTTCCCATTTAAGAAGGAAGAATACTTTAATCTGGAAACAAATAAGTGAAAGTCTATGGTGATGGTGCCTAAAGCAAGAGGAAGATGTAACTCAGGTTTACAATTCTGATTTTTCTGTCTATACATGCTTGAAGTTTGCACAGCAAGACAAAAGGGTCACATTCAGATTAGTTACTATTTCCTAAGCATGTCATTTCAAAGTAGCACATTTTTCAATGCAGACAGTTAAAGAACTGTTGCAAACCTTCTGATGTCACTTTACCCAAATCTCTTTTTTCTTTTTTGTGCTGCAAACCAGCCATGAAATTATAATGACATTTTTATCCCTTCCCTGAAACTTGACCCATGATTTTTTCCATCTCAGTCAGCTAACAACATGGACTACATGTGGTATAAAAGCAAAGATACCACAATGCCTTACTTAAAGCAGAGGAAAAAAACCCCATCTGGCCAAGGTATCTCTGCAGTGAAAGCCCTACATGATTAAATGGTTGTATGGTAAGACACTCCAGCCTACATTTCCAGAAACATCTGCTAAACTTTGCCTTCATTTTGTGAATAATAGGGCCCAACTTTCAGACTTTCAGATTACTTACTGTTTGATGCTGAGTAGAGAGATGTGCTGCAAGTGTCTTTGAAAGCCAGGTCATAAACTTTCCAGAAACAGAGACAGTCAAATATGGCAGGTATGTTTGACAACATAAGCACACTCAAGTTCCCTATGGGCATGTTCTCAGTGGTGCTTTAACATCAAATGCTTTCATTCAAACCAGGGAACAACCTGACAGTCTCACCTTAGGGTTTACATTGTGCAGTTGTCTTGGACCATTCAAACTGATTTCCTTTCAAAATAAAGTAAAGCAGAAGATACTCTCCAGAAGAGGCTCTGAAAACACCCAGCCACTAATGGATGTCCATTCTACAGGATGAGTCCAAAGTAAGCCCCCAAGACACACAGAACACAGATATCAGGTCCTCTGCACCAACTCTCCCTACCATTGTGCTCCTCTTGGATTGCACTGCTTGCTACTGTAGAAACAGGTGGCCAAAATATAACTGAAATAATACTTTCAATCTTTGACCTAAGACCTAGAATTTGTGATACAAACATTTCAAAATCTTAAACACTTCTTCCGGGCTGGTAGTTTGCAGTCACAAAACAGCTTTATGCTTATGAAAGCATATTTATGCTAACATATGCACAAATATTTCACAGACCTCTCCATGTTTAAGTTTATCTTTTGGAGAAAATTCTAAGAGATCTTCTGATGACAGGATTGTCTTCATTTTGGCAATGTCCTTCTCAACCACTTTCACATGAGATTCAATGGCCTCCAATTCCTAGATTTTGGGAACAAAGAGAGTATTTGTACATTGTGCAAATACCAAAGACAGCTTGTATTTCTGCCTCTTACTTAAATTTAAAAAGAAATACTGAAAAACAACTGCAACATACACAGGATATGTAATGGATGCTACCAATCAAAAGGCTACTTATAAATCACATATCATCATTGGCCTGTTTTAAAACCTGAATACAGAATTGAAATATCCTTGTGAAGTCACATTATAAATTACCAGTAATGACAAGACACTTTTCTAGTGGTGATAGGCATTAGCATAGGAAACTGGTCTAATTACACTGTTCTAGTTTCCTTTATGAAGACTTGTATCAGATGGAAAATAATCCACATACAGTACAGCTGCTTGTGAACTCTTATGGAGACAGAATGACAGAATAAATTAGGTTGGAAGGGTCCTTGGAAGGTCTCTGGTGCTCACTAGAGCAGGTCATTTGGGGCCTGACCCTGTTGAGATTTGGGTGTCTCCTGGGATGGGGATTTTACTCCTCCTTTGGGCCCCTGATCTAGTGTTTGACCAGTCTCACTGCAAAAAAAAATAAAATCCTTCCTAATATGTAGATGGAATTTCCTCTGTTCTAATCTGGGTTTGTTACTGCTCATTTTTTCTCTGCACACTCTAAGAATGGTCTGGGTCTCTCTTGTCTGTACTCTTCCATTATGTAGCAGTAGACAGTAATACCTGCCTTTCCACCCCTGAGCTGTCTCTTCTCCAGGCTGAACTGACCCAGACTTCCCAGTCTTTCCTTCTACATCCTGTGCTACAGGCCCCTGATAACCTCAGTGGCCTTCCTGGACTTGTTCCAGGTATGTCTATGTCTTTCTTACACTCAGAAACCGAAAACTGGGCACAGCAACCACTTATGTCCTCACAGGTGCCAAAAAGAAAGATCACTTCCATGGCTACACTCTTGCTCATAGACAGCCCAGGATGCTGTTGACCTTGCAAGGCCATGCTGTTGTGTCATTATCAACTGTTGTCCACTAGGACCACCAGCCCTTTTGGCAAAGCTGCTCCCCAGCTGGTTGGACTGCAGCCTATACTGGTATTCAGACATGTTCCCTCCGGGGTGTAGGACTTTCCATTTGCCTATGTTGATATTAATGAGGTTTCTGTCAGCCCACTTCTCCAGCCTGTCCAGGTACCTCTGAATGGGAGCCCTACCCTCCAGCAAGATAAGTCCTTTTAATTTGCCAGTCAACAAGCCCTGTATTTCTTTTCCTAAACAGGGAGTCTCCTCAACACTCCTGAACTTCACAGCTTAATTATATACCAAACACCTTCTGATGGTTTGTTTCCATACAATTCATGTCCTCACTTGGCACACCTACTAAAACCAGCATACTTCTTTTCTATGCAAGCAATATTTCATAACAGAAGATGAAGCTCTGATAAAAGGTCCCTAGAGATGACCCAAACTTACATCAGCCACATGCTGGATCTGTGGAAGAATCTCTACTATCTCATGCTGTAAAGTTGCTACTTGATCAGCTACTTCATTTAGCTGTTGCATTACACTCTCTGTTTCAAAGACTGGTGTTAGCTCCTCCAGTTCCAAGTAAACATCGTGCAGAAGATTTTGCTTTTGTTCTGAGTCTTCCAAAGCCATCTGGAGACAAAATAAGAACTTGGTTTGATTCATCAGTGTTGAACATCAAAGTTCCACAGAGGTTTGGACCAGAAGGAATCAGTTTTAATTTCCTATATATCATTGACCATTGCATATGTTCCCAAAAGCTCAATTCAGATTAAAACACTTCACTGAACTGCTGCATCCTGCAGGCAGAAAACTGAAAGACAAATGCCATGACTTTAAGGGAATCAATTTGATAAAGTAAGCCTACAGGAGCATGACAAAAGGCATGAAAAGGAATATTTCAAACTCAGAGAGGTCCCATCCCCAGAAAAAGAAAAGTATGAGATCCTGGAGTAGATTCCTCTCCAGCTACTGTGTCATGATCAGGCTAACCCCACGTATATAGACAAGACATGTCAGCCAGACATCTGAAAAGGGTTTTCTGAACACCAGCCTGAAGAAGAAAGATGTAACAAAATGCTCTAGAAAAATATATGGCCAGTTGTGCATGATGGGAAGAATCTTTCCCATCTCCTGCAGAAGTAGATGAGCTTTGGTTTAATTACAGCAAATGTCTTAATGAACAGTGAAGGCTGCTGGAAATGCATGTGATGCACTAAAGGAAAGGACTGAATGCGCTTCTCAACTCTAATGCAAGCCTTGGGTGTATTTCCAAATCCAATAAATTATCAGTCCAGAACACATAAAACACTCCAAAGCACAAATGCAGGAGGCAATAATTTTTTTGTCACGATAATGTTCACAGATTTTAGAAATCACAATCTTCCCACTGTGGCTCTGTGCTCTGGAACTTAGCAGTTGTAAGGAATTGTAATTAGTTTTCATACAAAAATCAATATTCAGAGCACCAACTTTCTCTCTTGGCCTAGGCCAAGGAGTGGACAGGGAGAAAACTCAAATTTCAAATGCAAAATTATGAGAAATCCTCTTGGCACTTGCCCGGCCCTGATCTTGCCTGTACCATTACAAATCTTAGATTTTTAAATTACCAGTCAAAATTACATTAAAAACACAGTGAGAACTGCCTTCCAAATCACAACTCACCTCAAAGTTTCATCTAACACACAGACATTGAAATACCACTTTATCCTTTTCAGATCACATACACACAATACAGAAAGAATCATACATATTCAGGCAGTAAAAACTAATTATAGCCACACAGAAGAGTAACAGTAGATAATCACACATTTTTGGAAGACAGATGTACTACAAGTTCAGCACTTTCACAAGATTGCTGTGTCCAACATTGAAAAGTATCTATCTATATTTGATGAGTGTCAACTCTTAACTATTTTTCACTTAAAGGATCTATTGAAAATGGTAAATTATTTATGTCAGTAAGACTTAAGAATGCAAAATTGTGTCTGTGCAGAGCAACCAGTTCTAACAAGACCATGTATCTGCATCAACACTTACGTGAAGTTTATCAGTATGTTTGTGTAAGCTTTTTGCAGAGTCATTTTGAGCATCTGCTCTTAGCAAGCAGCTTGTGTTTTCTATCCAGTCTTTCACATTCTTCAAGAGTTCATCATATTCTTCCATCTTGTTGGCAGCCTAGAAAATTACAGGATTTTACAGAAAGGCACAAATTCTATTCACTGTGTAGGATAAACATCTATGGACAAGATTAAAAGAAAACAGGATATATTTTCATCCAGTCAGTTAAATTAGTACAGTGAAAGTTTGTAACTTTTCTGAAAGAGTTTCATGATTTCAGGCTATCTCCTCTAATCAAAGCTACTTTGTATGCTTAAGTGCTTACATATCATGGGGGTGTTGTTGCAATTTATATAGCAATGGTGCTTTAACAGATAGCCCATTAGCAGCATCATTGAAAACCATCTCATCAGCCATGCAGGGGCATGAATTCCCCATGCTGACCCCCATGGACCACGGTGCAGAGCTGGTCCTTTGGGCTAGCAGCTGGAGGTGATGTTTACCACTGCTGAAACTCTCAGCTACAATAAGCCAAAGATCCTAGAGCAAGCTTTTGACTCATTAGAGAGCCTCTGATGATGTTTTATGCAAAACCTTTATTTTGTTTCTTACAAAATGTGAATTTAAAAAAAAAACAAACAACCTTGATATTTGCATCTACCTTGTTCAAGGTCGCAGTTCTGCGCTCGGCAAGTTGTGAGATCTGTTGGTAGTGCTGGTGGGGGGTCACTGAGATATCCATCAGCTCCTGTGCATGGCAGGAATCCTGCTCCACTATATCATGCGCTTCTGCATCCAGTTCATTGAGTTTGTAATGCCAGAGGTCCAGCATATCCCAGATTTGCTGCGCGTGGAGGGAGGGGAAATGAAATATAAGGTCAGGCTCCAGGGTAACAAAGGAGTTATTTGTTCTTCGTGTGGGGCATGAGGAATTAGAAAGATTTTGGAACTGGTATGACAAGAACAGAACACACTGCATCTACCAATGTGGTTCACAGTTGATAAAACCATTTATTTTCCTGTGAGAAAGAATTGTTAAACATTCACCAGCTAAATGCTTGCTTGTACTTCCCCTTTTACAGACAAATTTATTTTTTTTACGCTCCTGCTAAACCAGGCTCTGTAGAAACAACCAAAAACCTTTTAACATGGATAGATTTTGTTCTTGCAAGAATACCTTCTGAACTTCTTGGGCTTTGGCAATGCTTTCACTCTTCTGCTGTAACATCTTTTCAATAGCTTGAAGGCCACAGTTAATAGTTTCTGCTTTTCTTTTCAGCACATACTCAGGAGACCTCTGCAAGATTTCAAAGCTGACCTATCAGAGTAAAGAGGAGATGACAGTGGAAAGAGATTACAAAGATCTGCTTGTTTCTGTGCACCACCTCCCCAAAAATATTCAAATTCTTTTTTATGCTTCTCTTGACGAGTCACTTCAGAACACAGGAATGGAAAGACATTTGCAGGGAGAAGTGTTAACGTGAGCAGGTTCAACATTTTCATGATGTTCAATAATTTTCTCTCACTCAAAAACGACTAGTCAAGACAGGCAATCCCTGAAGAAACAAACAAGAAGACTCTGCAGCTCCCTGGGTGCTTCGCTTCAGCTGTCCTGTTCTAATCTGTAACAGAGGCTAATCATGCTGCATTGTGGGAAGGGTCACCTTTAGACTCATGCTGTAAGAAACCTAAAATGACACTGTTCTGTCTCAGCTGGCAGCTATTGCTTTCATTAAGAAATAAGAGAATGTAGAAGTGCATCGATATATAGTGAATTTATAAATACAAAATTAGAGATTTATTACTAAAATAAGAGGCTCTGAGCTCCATAAAGTGTGGACTTAATTTTAATCTGCAGAACTCCACAGGAATGGAAGGTTGGCACACTAGAGAGCTTGATTTTCTGTGTAAAGTTAAAAACTCTCAAGTAAGCTGAAGCTGAGTAATTGCCTGAACACAGAAGGGAGCAACACAGGAAGGTAGCAGGCTACTATGGACTAGGTAAAGTGCAAGGAATGATAAAATCCTTGCTCTTAGCCCAAAGTGATTTATTTTCTTACTGAGCTGTTAGGGTCAGTTAAAAACTGACTAAAAAACTGTTAAATCATGGTCAATTCTTTGCTGCAGCCCTAGGATTTGTGGAGCATATGTACATTGCACAGCTTCATGCTGCATTGATGCAGAAATTTTCTGGTTTGGTAGTTACTCTGGTTTGAAGCTCCTTATACTGAAATACTTGATCTTTTTTTGCGAGAAGAGGAATTGAGATCATTATTTAGTTCATTAATTATTTATCTAGTTTATTTCTTAATTTTATTAACATTATTTATTATTTATAGATTCCAACATAGTGTCAGATCAATATAATAATACTCAAGCAAGGTATTGCATTGAAAAATTACATTAATCAAAATAAATATCTGGAGAAAAGAACTACAGTGCTCCTCTCAAGTACTCAAACTTATAGAAAAATCTTACTAAGTCCAGTCTGTACTTAGTGCCTAAGGCTCCTTGGAAAAAGGAACTCAGACTGTAACCACTAAAGACTTGACCATTACTACTATCCTGGCATTTACCAAATATGAAAATTATTGATGTTTGTAGTGCTAGTTTCTCAAATACAAGTGAAGAAGATATGAGAGTTGTGACAGTAGTAAAAGAGAAAGCAGACCAAGCACTGACTTCCCATCTTTCCTCAGAAAAAACGCTGCATCTGTCAATGCTCTGGTCACTGACAGGGCAGGATTTTCATTTTAATTTCAAGAATATCTGCTGGGATAAATTTATTAAAATTTTTACCTAAAATCCATGGCATTAAAAGTAAAATTTACTTTCATTTTTAGGCTAACAGCTTTAGAAGAAAGCAGAATGCCATTAAAGTATGACAAGATAACTCTATTTAACACATGCTGGTATCTCTTAGCATGTAACTAAAATGATCTCTAGTTCCACCAAGAACTATTTCGTTCCCTAAATGCATTTTTAAAAATTCCAAGAGAGTTTATCTTGTTTTCCACCACTTAAACTCAAAAAGCAAATGTTATCTCAATTCCAGAACTGTTCTTTTATCCCAACATGTAATAGGTGCATTGGGATAAAACGTTTATCTCAGTAAATTAAACAGTAAACATAAAAAAACCCCAACTAAAGTATTAACACTGTTTTGCTTTCCTTCTCCTTCTCTCTCCTACCCCTTGTTAGATGGAAAAAGACTGCTTCCATTCTGAAACAGAAACTACATAGGTAACCAAATTAAAACCAATAAGCTGCAATGAATAAGTCTCTAAATATTTGATGCAACATAAAATAAATGATTAATTTGATAGACACTAAAAAGTATTATTAAGCTTTCAAGTTTTATCTAATTACTGAGATTTAGCCTTTACAATTAGCATTAAACATTATTTCTGAAATAAGAGAACTGAAAGATTTCTTTTCTTTTTAAAAGTAACACAACTTAATAAATAATAATTATAATAATTACACCAGCTTCAAATTTGACCCTAATGTGAGTTCCAGTATTACTCCATTTTCCTTTAATTTTGCTTTCAGTTACCAGTTTATGCCCCTGTATTGCAAAAAGCTGAGGCAATATGATTTAGCTATTTCAGTTCCCTGCCTGCTTTTAAAAGAATGCAGCCATATCCCAAGGGGTGGAATATAGAAACATGCTGTGATACCCTACCATGGGTGCCAATTAGATTAAACTAATCCAATTTCAAAGTCTTCTTTTAATTCATCTTTGAAAGTATCTTTGTAATCAATTTTGACTACTAGTTTGGTGTAAGAACCAGACTGAATAGAAGTCAGGACTTTATTGCTAGTGGTTCTGCCATGTCCCCTTTTAGCAGAAGAAGAAATTATAACATTCACACTGCTTACTGCAAGGTTGCTCTAAAAGGAGACAGTTAACATGAGGAATCTGTCTTCATGCAGACATTTGTACTGAGAGAATACAAATGAAAATGAACAATGTTTCAAGTCAAAATTTATAGTTACAACATTCATCAAATATTGCTGTACTTATTTATACATGATATCAACAGTTACCTTGTCTTCTAGGTCTTGCAATGCTTTCTTGCAGTCCTCCAACTGTGTTTCAATCTCTGCAGGAACTACTGTATACATTTCAGAATACTTGATCCGGAGTTTCTCCATGATATCCTTTAGAGTTTGACTTTCTTTACCAATCACACTCTGAACCTCCTACAAAATCAACAATAACTTCAGCAGTTTTACCCAGTTTTCACAGAGTGCATGTGCATGTGTCTATACATACATACATATTGTGGTTTATATTTCCTGCCATGCTTATGATTTGGAAAGATTGTTTTTGTGATATCAAACCTAATCTGACTCCTTCTGCAAGCAGATTAACTTTGACCAATACTCCCTCATTTAATCAAATGATGCTTTTCATTCTGTAAGAATTAATTAAACTTGATACCACTCCATGTCAGGCAACTGACGCACTGATGTTTATTGACGGGTACAGCAATGTAAGCATTTGAAATGCTTCTATGATTAAATGTTAACCTTTGTGCTCTCCCTTTTGCCAAAAGTGCATTTTCTCTTTGAAAGACATTTAATAGCCAACGTTCATTCCTTCATTATTATAAACGACACAAAGGCCACAAAAAGCAACAGGTTTCAAGCTGAAGTGTCTGCTTTCAGGCAATTACGCAGAGCAGCACAGCAGGCTCCTTTCGAAACAGTAGTTTCCAGTTCTGCATGAAGAATGTAGGTTTTATGAGATAAAAGGAGCTTGAACAACTGCCTGCAGCCTGTGGCCTAGAAATAAAATCCGATCTAAGTCCTCTTGCAAAGAGAATGAAGAAACTCATTTGTTTTGAAGGTTTTCTAGAATTTCAAGTTGGAAAGTTCTGTTTGTTTGCTTTATGGTTCCTTTTCGCAATGCTCAGCTGTTGGAGAAACTCAAATGTTAACTCAAGTTATTGGGAAAAATGCTCTACTGCTCCTACCAGGCAATGAAAGACATTGAAATTAACAACCTTTCCTTTTTCAATCAGGGGAAATGGTAATCCATTAACTCCTAGCCTCCACTTGGGACTCTTTTCCCCCACAAAAATACAGTGCACAGAAGAAATATGTGAGAGAGATTGATTTATTTCCTGTCATGGCACGACAACTGGGTCTGATGTTAAAAAACTCAAAGCCACAGAACAGCTGCATGTCTCATTCTACCATAGAGAAGGCAGCTGTTGTCAAACGGCCCAACTAAGATTTTGCCAAGGTTTATGGGAGTTTATAGATTCCCTGACTTGGAAAGAATCAGTTGTAATATTAGTCTCCAAAACAAAGCACTTATCTCCAAACTTGTTTCTGTGTTGGTGAATTAAAACTTTGCCACTCAACTAACCTAGATTTGTCATCTGGAAGTGAAATAGGCATCTCCATTCCATAAATGCAACAGACCCCTGAATAATACTACAGATTTTATAGAAAGTAGGTTTCCTTTGGAGGCAGGGATGAAATTACCCTGCTGATTTTGGCTTGCTGGTGTTTGCGTTAGGTAAAAAGGAACTTTTCAATCCTTTCAGCTGCATGTTCTGAAGAGGAACAGGCTCATCATGATGTACTGCTACAAATAAATAATTTGACAGGAGTGTTGCTAATATTTGTTTCAACCCATTGCTGTCAGGAACAGGAACAAGGTGAAAAATCACTTTTGGGTGAGTTTTAGGTGGTCAGAGTAGCACAGATTGGATGGGAGGGAAAAGACTCAAGCACCTGCAGTGGCAACACTTCCTCTTGGATACAAAGAACTCAGTAAAAGAGCAGACCCAACTCTAAATTCTAATTCTAAATAATTTTAAGCAGAAAAGTAGCCCTTTCAGACAAATCCACAAGGTTTTGCCACTGTAATGCTGGCTCATGGCTTTCCAGAACTTCCTCAAGACGTAGTTAACCTATCTCTCTCATGCTAACTCCTAGGAAATGCTCATACCTGCCACCACAGTCTTTGGCTTCTGTACTTTTTCTTAGCCCTTTGCCAGTTTCAAGAACACATCTTCTAAAGAAAATACATGCTGGGGATCCCCAACTAAGTTTTTATAAAAGACTCAGAAAAGAGAGCCCAAATTTGTAATGGAACTTAGTAGGTTAGAATAAATACATTATGAATACTATAGTTAAAAGATAACACAGTTAAGTATAATTAAAAATATTTTTAAATCAAGATTTTAGAATTAAGATAGTAATATAAACAACAATAAAACTAAATTTAGACAGCTATAATAAAAATAATAAATAAATTCACATTCAAGAAGAGTTAGGACTAACACCATTTCATAAAGTCAAGCATTCAAAGAAGGGTAACAAAAATCCACAGAAGTGACAGAAATTTATAGACTGGGTTGCTGCAGAGTGCATATTGTTGCTGGTGGAGACTGTGGTCTTAGTCACAACTGGATTTCTAAAAAGCATTTATTAGGTTAACCCCCTGATGTGGGACATCAAATTCAGAGCATCTGAAGCTGCCCTGGCTAGGTATGCAGAGGGGGGGAGGCTCAGGATGTACACTAAACAGTCCTTCCTAAAGGGCATGCAACTGGTTGTGAATCTCTCTGCAATCTGGAAAGATTTCTGTGGCTGCTAACTGGACCACACAGAGGGAAGGGAACGCAAAGCAAGGACATAGCAGGGCCAGTAATATTCTGAGCCAAATTCATTCTGTGTATATGCATATACTTTGCCACTTATTTTATTTGGAGCCAGTTCAGGCCCCAGCATAAAAAAAAGACATATTCCAAATGTCCACACACAATAATAAAGCTGTTACCAACCTCCAGGTGTCCTGTGTGTCCAGAAGCATCTTTTAATAACAGAGATGCAGCATTCTGTAATGCATTTGTCACAGCACTTATTTCTTCAGTGATCTTGTTCCTCTCTTGAATCTCAGCTTGTACAGAATCCTTATGGTCTTGAGTCTTTTCATACAACCTAAAACATATTTCCACCAAGAATGTAATGTTAGTACACTAAGTAGGAATAATCAAAGAGCATGCCAAAGACAGTTATTTTTAAAATATGTTTGTTTTTAATATTATTTTCTGTAAGTAAATCTCAGAGTTTCTGTCCTTTGTTCTCTCAGTTTCTTCAAAAGGAAGTGTTCAGGTATTGCTAAACAAAGTGTTTGGTAAACCAAACCAGGTAGCATGTGTATTGAAACAGCAAACAGATCTCAAGTTCTCAGAGTCTGAAAACCCTGGCAGAGCAGAAGATGTTCACAAAGAGTTTCATGTCAAAAAGCAGGCATGGAGAAGGCAGAGAACAATCACATATTTTCAAAAAATATTTGAAGCAAATTTTAAACAGTGGCAGTCACTTAGTTAGGCAAAAGTTGCATTGTTGCAAAAAGCACAAGGTCTGATTTTCATAAGAGCAGAAGACCCAAACATCTCATTCAGTTCACAAGAGCTTGGAGCCTTCAAAATCAACCATTATCCCTTCTGATTCCTTCTACATTTGAACACAAATTGCAGCCCACAGAAGACATGGCCAGGCTCAGGTCTCCTCCCTAACGACTATCTCCCAATCCCCCACGCTGGAGACAGGAGATGGGTTAGTTGGAGCACTGGTCTGACCCAGAAGGGTATTTACTATCTTTTTAATTGCATTACAGCATTCCTATCTTCTTCAATACCCAATCAAATGCTGTGCTTATAAGTAGATCTATGTTATAACAGAAATTCCACACCACTTACTTTTTACATCGATCCTGCATTGCCTTTATCTCACACAAGGTGGGAAGGGCAGCTTCTGCCTCAGTGTTTTCCGATATATTCAGGATATTTCTGATTCGGTGAAGAAGTAAGAGTAAGAGGAGTTGTTGCTGGTTGACGTTTTCCTCAAATGAGTTCACAAAATCAAGTAATTCTACCAGTTCCTCTCTGGTGGCCTTTTCTTTCTCTTTAAGACTTTCTGGCTGTTCTTCCTGGAGCTTATCAAGAATAATTGTTTCTCGTTCCAGCTAAGTAAACAAAACATCAATGCATGAGATAAAGTGCTTTTTTATTTCATCACCTTAAGTTACATTATTCATTTACTCATACGCATGACTAAGTACTAGGAATTACATAGCCAGAGAGCTTGCATCTCTGTAGTGTGCCAAAGCATTTCAGTTTGCTCTAACAAAGCACATAACCACACGCAGAGTTGTTCCGGGTTCAGAGAACTCTTACTATAAATTTCCCCACCACTTTTAACCTTCAGTTCCAGAAAGGCTGAGGATAACTGGATGATCAGTGGGTGGGAAATGATGTTCTGCAGTGATCTCAGCTCTTTACATGCCGTTTTACTGAGGGTCTCATCCCTACCACATTCCCCCAAATTTAGTTTGTTGAGCAACTCACCTCTTCACTGATGAATTTCCAT
>NW_009953726.1:1493283-1507472 GCF_000747805.2 Chaetura pelagica
ATTCCTGCTTCAGTTCTTCACAATTAATTTCCAGCCCTTTTGCTGCTTCAAGCAAACTCAGCCAGTTTTCCCACAGCACTGTTACAATCCTGCCCAGTGCCCTGTCACTTCTCTTGCATAATCTCATCAGCTCTCCAGAGACCTGCCTCAGCTTCACTAGATCATCTTCAGCCGAGTCAATATTGGAGACTAAAATCTTATGGGAAAAACAAACAAGTAAATAGATAAAATAATACAGTCAGAACTGTTAATGGAGTGACAATTCAGTGACATGATTATGATGCCCTAATAAAATGGCAATCACCCCACCAAGCTGGTTAAATATGGTTGTAATGAAATAATTCTGTTGGTTAGGACTGAAAGAAGAGAAAAGGAGAAAAATGGGGTAAATAAACACAACAAACAGAAGAACAGTGTGATCAGGCAATTAGGTTGTTCTTATTTCCTCCTGGCTATTTGGAAGGGAAGATAAATGAGAAGGAGTTACATATATATATATAATAAAAAGCCTGTAATATGATGAATGCTAAAAGAGAAGAGAGCAAAGAGGCAGATTATAGCAGAGTTCTGGTGAGGAGGCAGGGGAAACTGGCTGGGGAAACTGGAATTCTCTGATTTACACTTCTAAGGGAAACCCACAGCAATGTTAGAAATCTGATCAGTCCTGGCCCTGCAAAGAAGTAATGAGGGCTCTGAACAGAACTGTAACAGTATCTTAAGCACAGACAATGTTTGATATCTACAGCAATGAGATGTACTCATTTTACATGGCCAATTATTATCTGGTCTTTTGATAAGTATTAAAATATCTTCCGTGGCTTTATATGTACAGAAATACAGGATAAAGAATTTCACTTCTTTCTACTATAATATCATATGGTGTGCATAGCTGATACATCAGATTTGCATGAGCTTTTCCCATTCTTCACAGCCTCTCTTACCTTGCTTTCTTCTAGGTGCTCCAAAGCTTCTTTATAAGACACTGGTATTTGAGACAAAGACTGTCCAAGCATCTTTTCCAGTTTGCTAAGATTATCACACACTTTATCTTTGGATTTTGTAAAGCTTTTGTATTTTTCAAAATACCTGTAGGAAACAATATAAAGACTTTAGAGACGCAGGTACAAATGCTGCACAGGTAAAGAAACATAGGTATATATATGCATGTATCAACCATGGAACTGCTCAAAGGAATTGTATGTCCTGAGGAAAAATTCTGTCCACCTCAGATATTCCCAAAAATTAGTTTCCAGTTTGTAACACCCATTCTGTTAGTCCCTATGAGGTATGGTCTGTACAATTCCAATTTCTTATTTCTATATCTTATCTTTTCTATTACCAGAGCATTTAAAGTAACCCAATTCTTATAAAAGCAGATTTTAAGGTTATGCTCAATGGAACCAGAAGCACTAGACCATGAGTAAGCACTTAAAAATCCTTTACTCTGCTCTCCCACACTTTTTCTGTACGTGTATCTGAAGGGACTTCAGATGTCTTCCATACCTATATTTGAAGGAAGGGAATTATGGCCTGTGTCTTGTTTGGAATTCAGTTTCTGAAGCCATCAGAATAGCCTATGGAAGCCTCTAAAAACTATTCTAATCTGCACCAGCACTGAAATAGAACGTGTGGAAATGTGCTTCCTTCTGATTCTGGCACCATTTGACACTCAGTCAAGCCCCACACATACTTTTTGGAATATATGAAAAGTTATTGCATTGTAAATAATTAGCAATATTCTGATTGCCTGCTACTTTTCCTCCCATTACAATCACATCTGGGAACAACATCAAAGTTTACAGTTTTTTCTGCTGAATTACTTGATTCTGTCAGAGCAGAGACAACACTGAATTTATTGTCAGTCAGATTCCTCATAATAAGGAGCACAATCTAGGAAAATCTCTTAAACCTACCTCTGCTCATTAGCCTCCTTCCTTTGAGCCTTCTCGCTTAATACCAAACTCTTATTCACTAGTTCTGTTAGAGTGTTTTCCAGACATATTTTGTCTTCTTTCTTCACTAGGTTTTTCAGCTTGGACTGCAGGTTTTCTATGTCAGCCTTTGCAGAGTTGAACTCTTCTTGCTTCCATTGTGGAGTTTGACAGACCTCCTCTGAGCTACCAAGCTCTGCTTTGGAAGACTCAAGTTGAGCTTCATAGTCCTCCAGGAACCTGGCAGCCCTCAGAACAGCCTTAGTATAGAGCTCACCAGTCTTATGTGCCTCCTCCAGCGCACTCTGAAAGCGTTAAAAAGACAAAGGAACAATCAAGAAAACCTGCTGTGCTCCTCTGGGTTACCAGATGGCCTTCCAGAATTTCACACCTTTGTTCTTTGAGATCAAGGCACCCAGAATTGGCCTGAGGAGGTGGGAGAGGATACATGGCAAAGGCACCCTGCTGCCTAGGCAGTCACCTAGTGCTGTAACCTATGGATTGATTGCCCTCAACTGTAGAAACAGGGGTTATGAGGGAACTGCCAGTACTGGAAAAGTCCAGAGAGAAGGATGGCAGGATACAAGAGCCGTAAGGTCCTTTATGGACATGGCAGTGTATGTCCTGTTTAGACAAAAAAAGCCCACATGTTAATGCTTTATTCTGCTCTGGGGGTAACTCCACTATGACTTGACAAACTGCTTCTTTGTAGAGAGAATGGTGTGTGACTGCCAGCTCTAACTGTGCTTTCCACACAATCCCCAAGCAGTGAATACGAAGCACATCAAACCAGGAAATCTGGCAGCAGGACTGTAAGTCCATCAGGGATGCCAAGTCCCTCCCTCTGTTCTTGGTTACTACTTCATATTTCCTTGTTTGTATCCATTGATCTCTCAGGCAATCAGGGCACAGGCCTTCTTGACCAGAACACACTTCCAGAGCTTCTTTACTATGAAGGTTAACACTCTTCTGGTTTCCAAGATAAATTTAATCACTCTTTCTCCTTGTATTAACACTGCCCTTCATCTTAGAGCAGTCCTTTGCCACCCATTAAGTCTACCTCCAGCCTAATTACATTTCTCAGCTTGATTTCCCAGTTGCCCTCAGCTTACCAGGTTGAGCAAATTCAGTTTTATTAATTGCCTCCAACATACCTCATTCCTCTAACAGCATCTGTTCCAGCTTGAGTGGACCTTTCCTGACAGAGGTATCAAGAAACAGGTCAATCCTTCATCAAATGCTTTACTATGGCTTACATACTTGTGTTAAAGCCTTGGATCCTGGTTTCCCCTCCTTTGCTCACCTGCTCTGAAGCCCGATCATGTTAGTTTGACCTGGGCTTTACTTTCCTTGACCAGTCCCCACTGGTAATTTTTTTCTTTATGGTAGGAATCAGAAACTTTTGTTTTTTTTCATCACTGTCACTATTGAAAATGTTACATAAAATCAGCCCCAAGAATAATCTGGGGACAATTGCACTTAATCTCTCTTCAGCTCAGTATTTCAACACCTTTTCCTTCCTCCCCTTCACCTTTCTTTTATTGTGTTAATCCCCACTGCTTGATTATAATCAAATGCAATACAACAACAATAATTTCTTTGTGTCTTTAGTTTCTTATCATGATCCCATCATATCCACCAATACAAAGATGATGATGGGCCAATTCAGCTGTTGGAATAAAAGAAGGATATAAATCATGAAAATACAAACACTACAGTCACAAATACCTAACCTAATTATTGGGAAAAGACATATGGTCATACCTTACTTTTATTAAAAATACTTACAACACGGGCAGCAATGTCTGTCTTGAGTTTTATTTCATGACCTTGCAGTGTCTCTAATTTTGTTTCTGTAACAGTAGCAAGAGTTTTTTCTTCTTGTTTGTCCTTCTCTTTTTCCATTATACATTTAATAGCAGAAAACTTTGCTTGTATTAAATTCTGAATTGCTTTCCATCGTATCCTTCCATACTGCATCATTTTCAGGTCCACCAGAAGAGGCTGCTGTAGCTCTAATTGAATATGCTTTACCATTTGGAATATATGTTCCACTTCATTCTGGATATCTTCTCTGTTTACACACTGTAGATCAGAGACCAAGTTTTGAAGAAACTGATTCAATTCCCCAACATCTTTCTCCAGGCTCTTTATTTCTTTCCTTTTAGATTCTCTGAATGGTGTGTCAAGGACTTCATTTTTGTTTATTTGATTTTCTACCTCCTGGGTTAAGTGCAGGATTTGTTGAACTGTCTGAAATAAAATCTGTGCAGATGTAAGTTTCTCAGCAGGAGAAGAAGTAGAGCTATCATTTAGGATGTTAGCTTCTTTTCTTACAGTGGATGTCACAGTCTGGATTTCATTTAGCAATGCTTGAATCTTATCACATTCCGTAACAACATTTTCAAAGTGTGTTATATTCCCTTTAATTTTATTTTTAATTTTTAAAAAATTAGTTTGCAATTCATTCAGCTGCACTGAGTCCCATTTTAGACCTACACATTCAAAGATTTCTTTATACTTCATTATTTGTGACAAATTGGACTGAAAAGCCAATACATTTTCTTGAAGTACTTTACATTTATCCTTCACTTCCTGCTTGGCACCTAATAATTTGTGTTCTTCCAGGTTTATTTCACCAGAATGTAGATCATTTAGGTCTTGCTGCAACGAAGTTACTCCTTCAGCAAACTCTCTGTAGACAGCTATCTTTTTTTCTATTTCATGAAGTTTACCCTCAATTTTCCTCTGTGTCTTCCTTGCTCTGTTCTTCAGACTTCTTAACTGATCAATCAGAAATAGTTGTTCAGACAGGCTCAGTTCCCCAGCTGTGACCTGAGTCTCTTTAAAGTGGGATGAGACAAGCCCTTCTATTTCCTGTATGTCCTTTAAAATCTCCTTTAAAATCGTGTGTTGATTGATTAATTCTGACCATGTGCTGGCTTCATTCTTGTCAGGCCTAGCAAGCATCTCAGCATTTCGAAGCTGGCAGTGAACCTTTTCTATTTCTGCAGTGAGCCTTTGCCTCTCCTCCAGCTGGAGCTTGAGCTGCTGCAATCTTTGAGCTGATTTTAAAACAAGAGTCTTGTATGAGTTCTGCAATGTTTGTAAAAGGGAAGTCACATCAGAGATCTCCTCTGGCTTCAAGCTGGGAATGATGTGCTGGAGATCATTACCCAGTGATACAATCATAGGCTCTCTGTTCAGAATCTCTGTGTTCATAAGCTCACAACTCCTGATCTGTGATTTAACATCACTGGGGAAAAGTGCTGCTTTCTGATCAAGAGAGGACAGTGAATCTTTGACCCATGCAATATTTTCTTTCAGCCTCTTCATCATCTCATGTTTCATGAGAGTAGGACCAGTGACCTGATCATCCTCTCGAGGAGTTTGCTGTGCTGATAATGCTTCCAATTTGCTCTGCAAATCATGTATAGAGTTCTCCAAGGTTACCTTCTCCTGATCGCTCCAAATTCTTTTCATCTGCAGTTCAATCCTTCTTTTTAACAGAGAAAGACCATGTTTAATTTCCTGCAGCTCTGTGGTCCAAAGTACAGGGGATTTGGCTTTTCCTTCAGATGAAGAGTATAACTCTGCTTGTAAACACTGTTCCTGTATGAGTCTCTGAATATCCTGTGCTTTATTCATAAGCAGGTTAAATTCATCAATTTCTGCCACAACTTGATCATGTTTCTTTTGCACTGTTTGTTCCATGTGTTGCCACCATTGCTCCAGTTGCCTCATTTGGCTTTCAGTGAACACTTTATCCATGCATGTTAAATGCTGAGATAAGTTTTCTTGCTGAGTTTTCAACTGGTTTAAGACATCTCTTTCACTTTGTAAGGACTCTATGCATGCCTTAATTTTCTCCAGAAGAACTGTGTTGCTCATAGGACCCCTGCCAAAAGTATGAGTAGTGTTTAAAAAAACAACCATTAAAATCTCCTAAAACATAAACTAGACACATTTTAAAAATATAATTTCACTGTTTAGAAAATTATTCACTCACTCTGTTCACTTAATCCCATGTATCTCTCAATGTTCTCTCACAAATCTCCTGACCAACACTGCAGTATCATTTCTTGCTTATCTGTACAGCATTAGTTATTTCTAGGTATCTCTGCAGGAAAGGTATATTCTAATGGATACTCTCTAAAATTGCAGTATATAATAACATAAAATGGGCCATTTCTTAAAGAAATGCAGCTTCTCTTTAAAGCTACAATACATTTAAAAATCACTAACACTGTTATGTCATCTCTAAGTGAATAAACATAACTTTATTGTAATTTCTGATCTATAACAAAGATAAAACTTAGTTATAAGATAAGAAAAGCTTCCAAAATTCTCATTCATTCAAGATTAATTTGGAATTTATCTAAACATTTTTTATTTCTGGAAGCATTTTTAAATTCCCACATAAGATACAAATAAGCTATTTTAAATTATTTTATTTTCAATCTCTACACTGTAAATTAACAATAAATTATTTTAAAGATTTTCAAATTATTGTGATACCTGATAGTGACCAATAGGCTGGTTCCATGTTTCAAAGGCTAAGTAAAAGGCAGTAAATATTTTGTGTGCAGTGGTTACCTCTGAATTACTACTTTAGACTTGTTTCTTGCCACAGAATTCTTCCTTGCAAGTAACTTAATTTTCAGAGTAATGACATATTTGCCTCAGAAAAAAATGAGAAGTGATGAGTCCTTAAAGAAAAATTAAGTATTTCACATCTGCCATATTTTTGCCAAAATATCTTAATATGGCTTGTATATACATTTTTAGCACAGAAATAATTTTTCTCTTTTGCTAAAAGCAAAAAAAATAGATGCTGCCTAAGGACAGCAGAAAACCACCAGAAATGCTTCTGGTTAAAGCTGTTTAAACTTACAAACCTATGAGACTTCTCTTGCTACCTAATGAAATGGATAAAGCACCATATCCATGTCTGAGGACCATTGAAGGATGGCATGAAATTCAGTCTAGGGCCATAGTTGTTCTGCATCCTATTAAGAGCAACTCTCAACTATACTTACATCTTTATGTTATCTTTTTCTGTTGACAGATTTTTCATTGAGGACTGCACAGCAGAAAGATTTTTCTGGTACTCATTAATTAAACTGTACTGTTGTTGCTTCACTGCCTTAACAGCATCTAGTTCTTGAAGCAGCTTGTCCCAGCAGGGCATGGCAGGTTCTGTGGTTTGCAGCTCTGTGCTGTTTGATCCTGTGCCACTGGGAAATTCTTCTTGACTGTCACACAAAGATTTTGCTTTCCATGTTTTCAGTTCAGTTTGTAAATTCTGCAATCAAGCCCATCACAGGGAGAAGGTTAAAAGAGACTCTTAAACACTTTCAGCACAAAATACAGTTAAATACTGATATATCAACAAACATAGGCTTGTTCAGTCACATGCAAATGAGCATGCCTGTGCACATCAGGGAAGCACACACACTATTGTAGGTGTATCTATTACTGCACTCCAGGAGAGCAGTACAAAATATAGTATTTACATGGATATATATTTGTTTTAAGGCACAGTGCTTGTAGGGTACCTGGTAGACAAACTGACTAGTCATGCAGTCAAACCTTAGAAAAGACTATGTGCAACAATTTTGTCTTGCCCAAGTGAGTCATAATTCTGTAAGTGTATCACAACATTAACATGCAGGAATGGCCTTGGAATTTCCATACCTCCAGCTCTTTCAGTTGCTCATTTATGAGCACAATATCCAGTTCAGCCACTTCATTTTTCAGCTCATTGACCTTTTGTTCCTCTGCAAAATACTCCCTATTTACTTGCACTCCAGGAAATCGTTCTTTCTGGACAACCACTTCTGCACCTGTGTCCTACAACACAAAAGATGACTCTTATTTCTGAAGAACCAACAAGTTTCTGACTGCAACACTTTGCTTCTCATGTTTAAGCCATGCCTAAATCCTGCTGTGGCTTCCCCCACAGCCTCTGTGAATTAACCAGGACTCAGAAGGCTGGAAGCTCCATTACTAGTCCCGACCTCTGCAGACACTGCAGTCACTGCTCAGATAGCTATGAAACCTCTGCCTATCACATCAAGTTTGAAACACTGATACCCCCACCCTTAAGGGTTCCCATTAGAAGTGAAAATCAGTCAACTGAGAAGAGAGAAGAGAACCCCTAGACATGCTACCGTCTTGGAGAAGAGTGGCTAGAAAGTTGCCTCGCAGAAAAGGACCTGGGAGTGTCGCTCAAGAGTGGCAGAACCTGAGCCAGCAGCGTGCCCAAGTGGCCAAAAAGGTCAACAGCATCCTGGCTTGTACCAGGAATAGTCTGGCCAGCAGGAGTAGGGAAGTGATTGTGCCCCTGTACTCAGCACTGGTGAGTCTGCACCTCGAGTACTGTGTTCAGCTCTGGGCCCCTCACTAGAAGAAAGACATTGAGATGCTGAAGCATGTCCAAAGAGCAATAAAGCTGGAGAACTCACCATCCCTGGAGGTATTAAAAATATGTGTAGATGTGGCACTTAGGGACATGGTTTAGTGGTGGACTTGGCAGTGTTAGGTTTATGGTTGGACTTGATGATTTTGAAGGTCTTTTCCAACCTAAATGCTTCTAAGATGATTGCATTACATGCTTTTCAATAATACCCAGTATGAACACCTCCATATATTTTCCAGGATGTGTTAGACTAACACATCTGTAGCTTCCTGGGTCTTCCCTCACACCCTTCTTGTAGAGTAACATTCTCCAGCTTCCAGCCAGCAGGGACCTCCCCAGTCTCACAGGAGCTTAGGGAGATTTTGTTGGCGTTTCCAGTTAAAGCAGACGTGGAAGTTGCAAGTAAGTCTAGTCAATGGACAGGCTAGTTGTGGAGCTTCCTACAGATTTAACTGTGCAGATGTGGCTCTACCTTCAGTTTAAGAATCTAGTGACCAAGGATCAACACTTATTCTTGAAGAATAGACTTAGTCATGGAATTTAGTAATGTACCTTGTTATTAATTCTCCTTAGTTTTCTGACCTGCCTTCCTTATGATGGCAAAGACTATCATAGCTAACCATAATAACATGGAAAGGAGTTGTACTGATTATCAATTTAAAGAGAAACTCTAATATAATCAAAGACTGATTGTGATGGCTCTGAAAACCAAAACTGCTCTTTTGAACAGATGCACTGAAAAATACGTGGCTGGCATTTTGGGTCAAGTTCCAAATTACCATGGACATAGAGCAGAACTATACACAGTGGACTTGATGTGACAGTATTTGTCTCTTCTTTTCTTACAGAACTTCAGCTGAAGCCCATATGGAAACAAAAATACAGTGACTGACAAATGCAGCCTGAAATAACAGCCTGTGGGTTACCTCCTGTGCAGAAACTGGGGGATTAGATTCCAGACCATCTTTCTCAGCTGCTGCAGATTTCTGGACTTGACTCTTCTGGCACACCTTTTGTTGAACCTGCTCCACACCTTCTCTGTATGACTGATACTTAACATCACTAGGTTCCTCCTTTTGGTGTAAGAAAAATAAAATAAACAAGTAACCAAAAAGCCCTAATCAAACCTGCTGTAATGCAGTGCTTGAGATGACGAAGTCACAAAGCCCATAATTATAAGTATGAGGAAAACCACAATTGCATCTCATAATGTATTGTAGGCAAGGTTATGGCAAAGGAAACCATGTAGAAGAAGCAGTGCTGTAATTTTTGTTATAAATTTTTAGGAAAACTGCAGATTGCATGTGTTCTTCCTCTGACCTACACTGTTCATGTGTCATTATTCTCTAAGCATGGACTTTGAACTGTGTACCCCTGGATGCAGTCTTGAATGCATTTTTTATAAGGTTCAGCTCTTTCTTGAGGCTCCATTCTTGTGCTTGTACTGTAGACAGAGTCTACAGCCAAATACCAGTCAGGATATTAACATGGTCAGTCTGGAGATTTGCAGTATGTACATCCTGAGGTATTTGTTAACTCTAAGTTCTGCCTGAGTTTGTTTATCATCTGGGGACAGATAAAATAGAGCAGCCACCAACCCAAAATTAAGAATGGCAAATCCTTACAGCATGACCATTATGGAGAGCAGAGCATCAGGGACCTGTCCATGCTGCATGGATACCTGAGCTTCTGGCTGCAAGTCAGATTGGATTTGTACTGAAAGTGGCCTACCTGCAACCCAGAATAAACAAATTTACCCCAGTTCTCAGCAAGCTCATGAGTGCAAACTGTGCTCCATCCTGTCACAATTACACTGCTTTCAAGATGTGGCAGCAACACCCCTGTTAGTCTCTTCATCTCCAACAAGAACTTTGCCTCTTCCCACTCATTATGGCTCCAGCTCCTAAACACTGCTCTAGTTTGACAAAATTCCCCTTGTATCAGGACACACCATTTCAAAGGCAACCACATACATACAAAGTAAATATGTAAACAAGAAATCTAAATAACTGAGACTCAATCAACACAGTATTTAAGCAACATGGTAAGAATATTTCACTATACACCCAGGTGACTTGGAATGCAACATCCTCAGCAAACTCCTTTGTGGTAGCCTATGGTAATGACTAAAAAAAAAACCCCAACCCTCCATACTAAGTTTAAATGGACAGGAAAGGATTCTGAGAGTTAACACATACTATGTATACAGCACAGCAGGCAAAAACACCCCAGTGTTAGCTGAGTGTTTTATTAATTATTTATCAGTAGTATCATTCCCACGGCATAAACTGTATACATAGACCCCAATTTCAATCACTCTTGTGTAATCTCACATCCAGTTACCTTTGCTGGACAGGCTTCCTTCCTTGTTTCATCACCTTCAATACCAATAGCATCCTGATGCCTTTCCAGTTCTGCTTTGCCACACTGAATCACATTATCCAGAACATCCTCTGGGACTCTACCCTGTTTTTCCATACCTAGGATCTCCTTATCAGCCTCCCTCTGATGGGAAAAATACAAAATGTTTACAACCAGTAAAAGTCACAGTCCAAAATGTAAGTTTACTGAGGAACAGCACACTCCACAAGCTGCCTACTCTTAACTTCAGTTTAGCTTAATGACTGAAGGCAAAGGCTGAGGTAACCCAAACCCAAAGTCTTGGAAATGCCTGCTCAGATCAGTTTGCTGTACTGGGACCTCAATCACTATGAAACACAAACCAAGCAGAACTAAGTCCTCACATAATTTTTAATACTGTTGTAGAAGTTTCTGCTTAGACACATTTGGTAACTCTTAGCTATTGATCTTGCTCCTTCTCCAGAAATTTCAGTACTGACGTTTTCCACTCTGATATTTTGATGGTCATCTCTCCCAGCTACTGTTATCACTCAATGGTCAGGTCAACAGAGGAATTCTCTAAATTGTTCCCTCAGGATCTCTGCACATATGAACTAATTTATAGTGTGAGCATCCTGAGGCCCCCTAAAGATCAACAGTTCCAGGTTAGTGACCTCTCACTATCTATCTTGTGAGCATGGGTGGTGAAACTCATTGAAATCACAGGTATGTTGCATGTTTTGCATCATGGAGAAAGTGGGTCCAAGCTCCAGGGGGTGCACAGATCATAACACTGATCTCTTGCACACTTCACATGTACAAGGCTGAGGGTATGATTTCTAGAACAAAATTAATCGTTCTTTTCATTAGGTAAGGAAAATAAGTCTCTGTCAGACTACATATCGTAAAGAATCACATACACATTTCTAGTGAACAGACACACACACACACATACATGTACTGACATGTATTAGAACATATTTGTCAGGTACCTGAGAAGTCTGCCCCAATTTGTCCTTGCTTTGATGGATACCCTGTGATGGGCTGTCTGACAATACCCTGCTCTTCTCCAAAAGTGGATAATTTTGCTTCTCTTTCTCTGACATATTTCCATTTACATCTTGACCCTAGGAGAAATCATATAAAAGAAAACCTGCTCATGTGGCTGTAAACATTGTATCTTAACATTAACTCTCTGAATGGCAAAAATTATTTTCTATGAAAACAAACAGGACATGTTCTTTGGCAGAGGCATATCTGCAATTTTCTCATCCTTACATCTTCTCCCTTTGTGTCCTGACCAAGGATACCTGCTCTAATTAAGTGCAAGAGAAAGCTATATGCAGGTTGTGTTTTAATGGAAAACTGCAGTTTTGAACAGTCTGCTTGTTACAGACTTGTCACAAGTTAAGGGATCTGCATCTTTGATTCATACACATATACTTAGCAAAGGCTTAATTTCAGTGACACTACAGATGCAACAGAGGATGGGACATACAAAAGGCACTTGAGAGACAGCTGCCTCTTTAACCAGCCTTCCACTATCATTGCTGTCAAAAAATATACTCACATCATGCAATTCCAAAGGCTCCTTTAACTCTACTGCTGTGAGGCTCTCTTCTGCAGCAACAGGAGTATCAGAAGTGAACTTTGTCTCCCTCTTTAGCACTGTATCTGCCTTATCTTCCACTTGTATTTCGTTACCAAACTCATCTTTTAACTCAAGGCCTTCACTGAAAGTATGCTCCTTCTTTTCCTTGACATTTTCAAGTCTTTCTTCCAGACTCCTGTGTTTACTCTGAAGTGTTTCAATCTCATCCTTAATAAACTGCTGTCCTGGTGAAGAGGTGTTTTGTTTAACAGTTTCTGCTAAAGCCAAAATCTTCTTTAACGTGTCTTCACATAGACTAAGAGGTGCTTCTTGTTCCTTTAATCACAAAGAAAACACTTCATTGAAAAGTACCTTCACTCCACATACTTAATGCTCAAATCTAAAGTCAATCACTAAAATCATAAACATTTGTTGTGAACAATAACCTTGGCTGAAAAGTACATGCAGACCTGTTTGCTGCAGAAAGCCAAATACTAAACCAGCACTTTCAGTCAGTCATTTTTATGAACAGAGAACCCCTGAAGCTGTAAGTATTACAATGATAAAATAATCAGATAGTATGCTGTGAGGTGCGTGGTGATCTTTCCAAGTCTTGAACAGATTCTAATGCCCTTGCTCTCCTATTCCTTTTTACTTGTTAGGCATATAGTAAATTCTGGAGGAAGGGGAATTGCAGCAACCCATTTCTGAGCTATGGTTTCAGCTTTCAGTAGCTCTCTACGCTCACAGCTACAAGATTGTTCTCAATTCTGCCAAAGTACTAAAGAGTATCTACTTAGGCATGAAGGACATTCCTTCAAACTGAACTTGGCTCACTGACATTTTCCTAAGCTTTCCTCCTAGACTAATTTACAGACACTTAGTACACCAAATTTTAAAACCCCAACCAACCAAACTGAAGAAGCCTGTGTGCTTGAGCTAGGACAATTGTGCCTTCAGTTCAGTTTGCAGTAAATATCCACTCAGCTCACCAAGAGTGTCCTACAATTATCTTGATAAAAGGAACGCCACATATACTTTGTATTTTAGAAAGGTTTCTTAGTTTTCCAGCTTGACACCATTACCAGTTCTGATTTATACATGTGACAGTGTCTACAAGGCCCAAAGGCTGGGGTCCACATTCTCCATGATGCAAAACCTGCAACATACCTGTGTTTTCAACTGGTTTTGCTCAGCTGATTGTTGTTCCATTGCTGGACCTTCACAGTCACCAAGCTTCACAGAAAGAGCTTTCAGCTCAGTGCTTAGGCCTGCTACCATATCCTGAAACTGCTGATGCTCTTGAACATGACTTTCCAATGTCTGCACTATGGTCTAGAAACCAAAAAGTTTCTGGGATTAGTCCACCATTAATTCAAACAAATATAACTAATCCACAGACTGTCACAGCTTTTCCAGGATCTCAACAGCATAAAAACTTGCTTGTTTCTCATAAAATATGTAGCTAATTACATATACACAGAAAAAACCCTCTTCCCAGCACATCAGAGAGCTCACCATGAACAGTGTTCATTAGCAGCAGCAAGCAACACAGTTTGCATTCCATAAGAATATACTCTGAAAGGGCTATTTTCTATCCAAAATGGATAAAAAGATTAGCTGCAGAATGCCACATGGTGTGCAAAAGCAATTTGCACTCCATGGGGTGGAACCAATAACAAACAAGATGCAGGAAAAGACATTCATCCTTCCAAAGGGAAAAAAAATCTACCATGGCTTGGAGATTATAGGAAGAAATGGTTCACATTATAGCTACCTGAATCTGTTTATACTGGTATAAAACCTTACTCTTCACACTTACCTTGGTCTCATTTCTTTAAAGACTTATCCCTCTGCAAAGTACAAGGCAGTGAAAAATTTCAGCTTCTGCTGCTTTTTTCCCTAC
>NW_009953726.1:1507670-1523434 GCF_000747805.2 Chaetura pelagica
TCCCTACAGTAAGAGAGAGGAATTCCCTGCCCCTCTGCAGAGGAACTTTCACCACTCCAAGTTCTATTCATAAACGTGCCAGCTGAATGACACTACTGGCAAGCAGTGAGAACTACAGTCACCAGACATACCAGTAAATTCATAAGGAAAGGGAGTGAGGTTCCAACCTGTAGCTGGCTGAGCAGACTTTCATGTTGGTGCTTTAAATCCAACCATTCCACCTCTGTGAAGCAGGGATCCCCAGTGTGACCCTGTAGATGATCTTCCTGGCTTTTCAAATAATTAAATTGGGAAGCCAAGTCTTCTGCTTTCTGCAGGAGATCAGCATAATTTGTCAGCTGAGCTTGCTTCTCCTGCAAACCAGGCTGAAGGGCAAAACCCATCTCCTGTTGCTGTTTCTCCAGTTCAGTTAGAGCCAGTCTCAGATCTTCTTTGCTTTGTTCGTATTGCTCCCTGTTGAACTGGAATTGTTCTTGAGGGCTAAGAAAAAAAATATTGTGTATTTTTAAAAAAATTATTCATTACCTATGTAAAGTTGTGAAGAAGTCAACTGTTAGGATTAACTTGAGCATACTGAATACTGTTCTTCAGGTTTTAAATTACTGATCAGCTTTAACTGAAATTTTCAAGATGTTGAAAATGTAATGGTTGAAGTTATTGCTGCTGAACTGGACTTCAATGCAGGACAAGTGACTAACCCTCTTAAACCTTAGTTTATAAACCCACAATTAAACCCATCAGTTTCTAGCATCTGAGATGTGGTGTTCATGCTCTGTATTTTTCAGTTTTGATCACAGCAGAAGTTTTGTTTTAAAACTACAATGTGGCTGTGAATCTATTTGCTTCAACAACTTCTTATGACAGTCTCCTAAAAGGGAATGTTCTGCAGAAGATACATGTGGCATCGGTTGAGACGGGGGTGAGGGAGTGTTCTAGAGATAGAAAAAACCAAACCAGCACATGCACTATGGGCATGTTAGCACACTCCAATGCCTGCTTTCCAGACCTTGACACTGAATCTCAATTTGTGTGCTTTATAAGCATGCACACTGATCTACTGCAGCTGAACAGGCTGCCTTTGTCCACAGGAAATACATTACTATGATCAGTGAGACAGAAGTAACATTTTTGTGTTTAGTTAGTGATGAAGCTCAGAAATTTTCCAGATGGAACTTAAATGCCAACATTTGAAAATATGATCCCACACAAGCCCAAATAAATGAAGTCTGGTTATAACTCTGTAAAGTACAGTAGAATAATGAGGACAAAAGCAAAGCTAAAGTGTTTTGTTTTTTCCCCCTGCAGGTTCATATTTTTGGGAAATGACAAATGAAGCATTGCCTCACGTACGTTAAGTACACTTGCTTCAAAGTTCCCTGTTCCAGCTTCATGCTGCTGCCACTGCTGTGTTGCACCTGTCACTCACAGGTCTGATCCTGTAAGGTCCTGAGCACCTCTTCAGATGTGTTGAGCACCTCCTCTCCTGTCTTCAACATTCTGCGAAGGGGGTGCTCTGCATTCTGCTGTGCTGGATTGTCAAAGCTCTAGCTTTCTGAAACACCACTTGTTTTGCTTATACTCAGTGCTTAGTAATAAAAGAAGGTAACTGAATATTCTTAAAAATACTTATTTTTAATAATTCATTCCCTGGCCACTTTTTAAAAAGTACACAGCAGGCCTACTCTACTTCCCATTGATCTCAACAGCAAAGATCCCAGCGATTTTACTGGAAGTTGGTGTAAATATGTTAAAGCAGACAAATATCTTGAAGTGTGAAAAATCAAAACCTCAGTTTATGCTTACACACACCAGGAATCATCTGACATGTTTTGAAGGATCAGTTTGGCTCTCAGGCACAGTTGCCACAGTGCCACAGACACTGCAATGCCTTTGCTGACCTAATGCCTGCTGCCACAGCCAAGAAAGGCTCTCAAAGAGCCTTAAGTAAACCAGGTTTTAATAACTCTATTTTAAAAATCCCAGCCTCCTGGATTTACCCCAAACCTTCTTCTGAAGCAGTATGAATTTGTGCAAAGGTAGATCCCACCTCTGCTGGGGGACAATGTCTGGGGCACATTGCAAGGAAGGGCCCCTGTAGTTGTTAGATCAGTGCATTCTCACTCACAGTCCATGGAATGAAACAAGGAACACTGAGTGCACACATTCTTCTTTTTTACAAGAGTGGCTGAGCTACTTCAGTATGAAAAGAGAATCTATGGGGAGCTGGGCAGATGCCATGAGCTGTCTTGCCACTCCCCTCACACCTCCTGGCTACACCCCTCACCTGACTGTTCAATCCAAACTGTGACCTGCCCCTCCACAACACTACAGAAATACAAATACAATACAAATGCTGTTCCCAAAGAACACAAATTCAATGAAAAGAGTACAGGAAGAAGAGAAGAAAGTAGATAGAGCAGCAAGTGACCTGTACTGCCTGCCCTTTGGCAAATCCCACATTACCTTCCATATTCAGCAGCTAACTGACTGGTGCTTTCCCACAGGTTCTGGAGCTCAGAAATGGTCTGCTGAATCACTGGCTTCTTCATTTTCTCATTTTTCATTAAAGTTTCTCCTACAGCTATCACATTCTGTATTTTGGCCTCTCCTGCATCTTTGAGAGCTGTGATTTCCTGTATTGAAGAAGAAGCAGAAGCAGTATATATACAACTATTTTTGGTTACAGAGTAAAAGGTGTTACCAACTAATTTTTTTCAAACTTTGTATACAGACAAAGAAATCCTCCTTCCAGTACATCACATAACCAATACATAAACATCATCTAGTTTTAGAAAGTCTGGGATAATGAAGCCAAGATTTCTTAACTGTTCTCTACATAACAAAACAAATATTGTGCTGAAAAAAAATAAAATTACTCCAAATCTGAGGGAGAGATACTGGTCACAATATTAACCCTTTCACAGAATGGAACATGTAAATCCCAGCATCCTCATTTCTGGCTACTCTGTTAGCTGCCCTCCTAAATAGCCAAAAAAAGGAGACACCAAAGAAGACAATGGGGCCTGAGAGACCCACCCAAGCAGTGGAGCAGCACAGCACTAGTAGTCAAACACTCTCCAGATGCCCCAGCCATGTTACTGACCTCCCTCTCCACCTCTGGAATAGGCTATGATGGGAAGGCAAACCAGCACCTTGTGAGTTCAGTGCTGCTCCACCAGGAGGTGCAGCACAGAATCTCATTTTATGTGTTTAATAAACCATGGGGGAAAAAAAAAAAAAAAAAAAGCCAAAACCCACAAAAAAACCACCCAACTTCCCCCTCCCAAATAAGCCACAAAACCACAGGCAATCAGCAGTGACAGAGTCTTTTAGGAGGTACTGAGTCAGCAAGCATTCCCCTGATGCTGGCATGAGCTGTGAAGTAGAAAAGAAATACATTTAAAAAAATACCTTTATCTGATGAATCCTTTCATCTGATGGCAACTCACTTTCCTGTGAACTCAGGTTCTTAACAGCCTCCTCAAGCTTTTTGATCCAGCAAGTAACATCCTGGGCAAGTTCATCAAAATTTTGTTCTTCCACTGGAAGTGTCTCAGTCTTCCCTGCCATTTCACTTACATGTGTTATCAGTGTCTGGTATATACTGGTAAGATCACTGGCTTCTGAAATGGTTACATGGTCTGTCAGGCCAGCCTCCCTCAAGGAATTTGCCAGCTGAGCCATGGAGTCAAATGCTTTTCTGAAAAATACAAAAAACTAATGAACATCTCTTTGTTGTAAGAACATGGAGTGATCTTCTTCAGAAGACAGCTCTTAGAGATCAAGGAAAGTGATACCTCTTCATTAACAGCCCTTGATAGAAGTTTTCAAGTTTTGTCTCATCTTTTTTGTTCCCTTCTAGATTTTCTTCCTGATCAGTGAGCCATTCTTGCAAGACCATGACACTTTCTTCAAGGCTAAAGAGAGTATAAATACAGACACAGGTAAAAATGAGAGGCATTACGTGACTGAAACCTTCTGACATCAGTGTTTTGCTGAAGAAGTAACAAAAATACCATGTGCCTGATCAAGAAAAGTTTTAACCTTAAGCTTGATTTTAAGTATCACAGTTCAGTTCACTGAAGCTACCCCTGTGCACATATGCCCATATCACACTGAGTCTGGTATGAACATGAAGCATACCACAAAGAACTCACTACCCTTTATTAAAATAGCATATTTAATACAAAGTGGGGTTGTTTGCTATTGACTGTGGCTGTTTAATAATGAATCATTTTATATTACTCGTGATTAAAATGTCAGAAGCTATATTTGTTCCCTACCTACTGAGCTGCTGGAGAGAAGCATCAAGTTCCTTCTCCCGTTTCTGACATTTGGAGATCAACCTTTGTAGTTCTGCTTCTTGGTCTCTCACACAGTTCTTAAGGTGGTTAATGCTTGTTTTGGGCAAGTGATGCTGCACTTTATTCAATAAAGTTTTAACCTCTTGGATATCTCTGTCTTTGCCTTCAGATGTTAGGAAGTGCTGAATAAGAGGACAAACACAAGATGCATTAGTCAAATTTGCTGCTGTAGAATAGGTATTTATGTTACAAGAGATTTTCAGATCCTTTTATCTCCACCAGTATTTTCTCAGCAACTCCAGCTCCTGAAAATGAAAAGTTGCTGTTTGTAAAATGAGGAGAAAGTTAAGTGGATGACTTAGATTTTCTTCTTTACAGCACAAATACACACAGAAGAAATAATCTAGAAACATTCAAATCTAGCACTGACATCACCACATCTTCTGCCACTAAACTGTGACTGCTTCTTGCAGATGTTGTGGCTTTTCCATCTCTTTTATGTTGATTCTCTCTGACTTGAAGTGAAAATCTGGCTACAACAAAGTGAATGCAAGTTTTCCACAATTGAGTCCAGTGGTTGTCAGAATTTCATTTTACTCTCTACACAATTGACTGTCTGTATTTTTGCACACTGAAGTACTTGGTCAAGGCCCACTGACTTTCACTAACTACTGTCCTGTCTTTTACATGTCCAAATATGTCTCAACTTGAACACTGATACTCCAACAAAGTTTGATTTGCATTCCACTTATTGTCCTAACGTGTTGAGTTATATAAAACATGCTTTCAGCCTCAAGTTACAAAACCACTGTAGGTGAATTTATTTCCAAGAATAGTCTCCTGTGTAAAAACTTACTGGGGGATTGGAGCATCTCCCTTATAAGGAAAGGCTGAGAGAGCTGGGACTCTTTAGCCTGGAGAAGAGAAGGCTGAGAGGAGACCTTGTTAATGCCTGTAAATATCTAAAAGGCGGGTGCAAGGAGGATGGATCCAGACTCTGATCAGTAGTTCCCAGTGACAGGACAAGGGGCAATGGGCACAAGGTAGAACATGGGAGGTTCCATTTAAATATGAGGAAAAACTTCTTTATGGTGAGGGTGACAGAGCCCTGGAACAGGCTGCCCAGGGAGATTGTGGAGGCCCCTTCTCTGGAGACATTCAAGACCTGCTTGGATGCAGTCCTGAGTGATGTGCTCTAGGGGATCCTGCTTTAGCAGGGGAGTTGGACTGGATGAACTCTAGAGGTCCCTTCCAACTCTGACAATTCCATGAAGTAAAACTTCAAGAACAATCAGCTTCAGAAATTACAACATTTTAATACTTTACCTTTAGCCTCTGCAGTCTTTCTTCAAGTACTGGTTTTGATTCTGAAGGGTTAAAACAGTCCTTCAAAGACAGCTGAGTACTGCTAAACCAATCATTGAAATTCTTGCACTGACCTGAAAAAAGACAGATTCCAATTTTCTTCATTAATTATATTCTGTAAAAGAACATCCTACCTAACATGAGGATTTCAGACACTTCTAATTACATTTATCAGTGCTACTGTCAAAGGTTGCTTTTCATTACAGCCCATGTGACAGAAAATGCTGCAGTTCATACTGGTTTTGTACCTAACATTAATTGACAATAAACATACCTGTTCACTTGGTAGAGACAGTTTGCTACCCACAGCAGGGTCAGTAAACAGATTAGGCTTTTAGCAACTTTTCTCATTTCCACACAAATAAATATTACTCAAAAAATATTTGAAGATGAGACTACCTTTGGGCCTAATTCTACACCTGCAGAGTCCCATGTCTGCATAAAACAAAAGGTAACTAATAATGCTATCCACTCTCACAATTAAGATTAATTGAAAAATTACTAGAAAAAATAAAAACATTTTATCTATTTTTTTAAATGTAAAAACATAACAAAGTACTTTGATTCAGATTAAGTGGTTTGTTGGAATCAAAAGTAATTTTTATCCAAATCTCTACCTTGCTCAAAACCTTGAAGATATCAAAGCACTTTCAGACACTGAACCAAAAATGAATTGCACAACTTTTAAGTGATTATGATGGTCAATACAAATCTATAAAGCTACATAAATGTGACATGTTTGCTTACCATTCAAAACACCAATAAAGTGATCTTGAAACACATGTTTCTTCTTATTAAATAAATCAGTGACACATTTAAGTTGCTGATTTAATTCGTACACATCAGGACAATCTGTCTGTTCTTGAAGTAATGTCACATGGTGCTCCTGTTGCAGAATTTTCTGGTGTATCTCCTAAAGTTAAAATACAAAGGACAACTGTTAAAAAATAAGATTTTGAAGTGCAAGCAGAAGTTCACTGTACAGAGCTGCTTTAGTACAAACTAGAGTTTTTCAAAAGGTTTTAGTCCTGTCTATGCAGATAGAAGCACTAAACTCTGCTTAAGCAGTGTATATACACCTGAATGCTCACTGAATCACACCTGCATTCACTCATGCACATTTTGGCACCCAGAATAGATATGTGAAGCACACAGTACTCCAGTGTGTTTCCAGAGCATGTAGTTCCTAGAAGCTCTCAAGCCTTAGCTGCCACAGGCACTGTTCCACCCCTAAATGCCTTACTCTGTATGTCAGGTTCCTGTGGGTTGACAGATAACTTAGAGGAAGCCAGGAGACCTAATTAGATGCTAATTAGACCTTTCTTCCACTGCCTGTGATTTCACTGCCCCAGACTCCAGAGGTCTGACACCCAGAATGTCTGTAACCCACTCACTGCTCAGCAGGAGTTTTACCTCTTGCCAGCCTTGAATCTCCAAGCAGGAAGCAACTCTTTCTTCACCTCTCCCCTGGTGCAGAGAGGATGAAAAATGTGCTTGAACTGCTTCCTGGGAGCTGTCCCTGTAGGCAGGCTCAGGTGGCACAAAGAAACCCTCTTGGAAGAGATGCAACCCAGTCCTCCCACTACTGCTTCAATGTATCCTGTACTGTTGTGGTGCCTCTCACTAACCATTTCCAAGAGCTGCAAGGGTTAACTAACTAAATCTGATAACATCCAGTGACAACAGGTTTTTCTTTCATGTTTCTGGCAGTTTCAGGTAATATTCAAGCCAGGCTCTTTACCTGAGTCTTTCTACCAGTTTACAACATATACAGGAGAAACACTTTGGAAGACTTGCCCAGGAGAGAACTCATGAATGAAATCCTAAAAGATGCATAACTTGTGACATGGTACCTCCAATTTAGTGAAGATCTCTAAGGTGTCAGAAGGTGATAAAGCTTTTAAAAGTGATTCAGTCATTCCAATCTGTGTCTTGGCCAGATCAAGGTCTCCTTTTAGTTCTGCTGTATTCACGCTGAGTTCACTGGTCCCATGCTTGGTTGAGAAGAGCTCTTTTATGAGCTCAATTTTTTGCACAACAGATGACCTGATGACCTTAAAATTGGAAATAAGCATACATAATAAATTATACTGGATTGATTTTCTGGAATATTGCAGAACTCCATGATAGACATAAAAAGCAATGAAATTTTTAGAAGTCCAGACAGTTTAATCACAGTTTTTTCCAGTTTCATCCCACTCCACAAATTGGAAAAGAAGAATATTTAAGCCCTGCTTTTCTAAGAAGGAATGATCTCAGTTCATCTTTCATTTATGGGTGCTGCTTAACTAATCAAGTTATTTGTCACTCTACTGCAGTGTCTACTCTCAGCTGGATAAAGGCCATACATGCACTTTAGCCAGCAAGAAAAAGAGGTTGTCAGCTCTCTCTGTAACACACCTCCCTGCAGTGACCCCATGGGGGAAAATTCCTCGTATCAATCAAAAAATCTGGCAAGGTCAGCAGAGAGGTCCCCAAGGGGATCAGGGTGCCTAGTGCTCCTGAGAAGCACAGTGTGCACAGGACAAGGGTACTGAGTCCTCTCCTAAGCTCCTTAGATCACTTCACCCACTGCAAGTCCTCTGAGTTCATTGTCTGCTGAGGATAAACACAGAAGGACCCAAACCAGGTCAAGCTCAAGGTGCACATGACAGACACTGGGAGCAGACACTTAGGGAACTGGTGTAGGATCAAGGTGGGCTAACAAGGTTGCCAATGGTAGAGAAGGATTTATTCTTTGCTGTGTGAAGTTAACCAAAAAAGATGAAGCTTTCCTTGTGATATGCTCAAGGAAGACATCACAGCAAACACCAGTCTATGCAAATAGCTACCTACCATCAAGCTACATTAAGCCATATCCAGGTGAAAGCAAAACAGCTGGGTCAGCTCTAAGTCTTTGAAAGGCACAGGGCTGAGACAGGCTTTTGTGTTTAAAATTACAAGCTTGGTTCTAACAGCTAGAGAAAGACAACAAATTAAATGACACCACTCATAGCCAACAAAATGTGTCCAATTCTCTTTGGGTAGATTTAAGTCAAACCATGAAATGATTGTGGCAAAGATGACACTAGAAGCAGAGCTGAAATAATGAGTGCTGGTCTATCAGCTGTAAAAGCTTTTTCCCACCTGTAGTTCCAGTAGAGGTTCATGACTATTCAGAAGTTCTTCTATCTCAGACACAGTGGTGTCAAATTTCTGGAGTTTCTGCTCTTGGACTCGCAGGCATGCCTGGAGGTGGGAAAAAACATGCTGTGTTTCCCCCAAAGGTAGATTTTCATGTTTGTCTTAGAAAATTGTACCATTAATATTCTGGTTGTGCATTTTGGCACAAAGAGCTCCCTCAACAGGTCCATTTGTCATAGAATCACAGAATGGTTTGGGTTGGAAGGGACCTTAAAGATCATCTAGTTCCAACCTCCCTGCTATGAGCAGGGACACCTCCCACCAGACCAGGCTGCACAAGCCTCAGCCAACCTGGCTTTCAGCACCTCCGGGGAGGGGCTTCCACAACCTCCCTGGGTAACCTGTTCCAGTGCCTTAGTGCCCTCCTGGTGAAAAACTTCTTCCTGATGTCTAACCTAAATCTCCCCTCTTTCAGTTTAAAACCATCACCCCTTGTCCTATCCCTGCCCTCTCTCATGAAAAGTCCCTCCCCAGCTCTCCTGTAGGTCCCTTTCCTGATTTTCATTTTAGCAATTTATACATTTTTTGGTATTAGAGTCAGAAACACTGTTCCTCAGGCAATGCTGTTGTTAATGCAAATCTGGCATGAATCTAATAATAGTAATTCCTTTACTCCTATATTGCAAAATTGCAGAAAAATAATCTTAATTTTGCTGCTTCAATTAAAAGGGTATATTCTCAGATGTTAGTCAAGAATTGGCATCCTGATGATACAGGAATGTGCTAAAATACAATACAAGCTGTAAGCACTTTCTAAAATGTAAATCTGTTGTAAAAGAAAAGACCTCTACTTAATTGAAAGGATTTTGGAACAGATCAGTAACACGAAAGTAAAATGTCAGCATCAACTTATGAAATAGGATGTCTCTAAAATAGCCACATTTTCTAATATTCCCAAATACATATTCCAAACTTCACCAAGACCTTTTCAGCTGCCATACAAGCAACTGCCAAAGCCCATTCATGAGCTGCAGCCTTTAAAAGAGCTCCCCCTGACCTGTGCTGAAGACCACAATGAGGAATGGTCACAAGGACCCTGTCCTTGTCTCGACCCACAAGCCTTTTGTTGTATTTTCTCCTCCCCATCCCACCAGGGGATGGAGAGGGTGAGGACTCATGGAGCCTGGTTGCCAGCTGGGCCTAAACCATGACACAGCCCCATCTAACATGATACAAGAGTTGTGGGGCATTTTTTATAATTAACATCAATATAGAGGTTTTCCAGGATCAACAAAGGAAATAATAATTAATTGCTATTTGAGCCTGGTGCCCTCTGCATCTTAAATAATTTTACAAAAATACCAGAGCACTGAGTTCAGTTTTCTCTCCTATTCTGCTTTTATAGTAGCTCAGGGGAGCCACAGTTTCTCTCACCTGTCCCTTGCCCTCTCCTCACCTCTCTTTGGAGAATTATCCTCTCACACAGGAGCAGCAGAGTAACCTTAGTGCAGCCACCTCCAGCACAGCCCTTCCTAGCACCAGGAGAGTCACATCAGGGGCACGGTGACATCATGCTGGGCTTGAGCAATATCCAGGTAACAAAATGGCTCTTAAGATGCAGTTGCCAGCTGGTGCATTTTTACTGGAACCCTCAGGGACCTGAACTACCCAGGTAAATTCTAACAATACAATGGTAAAGGCAATAATAACGTGACAAAATATCCACCTCTGCACAGCAGGTATAGTGCTGTTTCACTAGGAAGACCTATGTACAAAGAGCTCCTGGGCTTTTTACTACTCTGCAAATTAAAACAAATGAGCAGTGCTAGCAGTATCAGTAATGTTGCAAATAAGTATAATAAAAAAAAACAAACAAAACAAACACACAGGGCATTTGTAGCATGTAAACACTGAGAAAAAAACTGCCTGCATATTTTCAAACAAGTGGATATGGGCTATGTCTCAATCTGGAAATTATTTAGTAGATACTGGCTATAAGCACAATGAAGTAGGGCAGCTGGCTGATTACTGCTCTTAAGTCAGAAATTCAAGTATTTACCCCCATATGTTAGGCTCTTCAATGGGCATAGAGCAAGTGCATGTGTTTTTACACCCAACTGCACCCCAATACCAAGAGTTAATGCTGTAATCTGTGCGAGAGAGGCAGGGGCAGCCCAGGCTCTGCTGATGGCTGCCTGCCTGCAGCCCCTGGAGACCCTCAGCAGCCACCCACGACAAAGGCTGCCGGGGAGTGCATCGGGATCAGGGCTGCAGGGCAAATAAGTCACCTCTGTAACCTCTTCTTGAACTATACATTGTCCAGCCTTTTCTGAGGCTCCAGTATCTTTACTGGTAGGCAATTCCTAACTAGAAAACTAACCATTAGCCCATACACACTCTCTTCCCTTTCTTCTTTAGGCAAAAGGCAATACATGCACCACTATGCACTAGAAGCTTTCCAGGCCTTCTCCTTGCTCTCTGTACAGCAGAAAGGAACAAGGAGGCTTTTGTAGTCTAAAGCAGCATCTGCACTGTTGCATGAATGTAAAAATTTTAGTGTACACATACACTATCTATTTATTAGTTTACCAGACCTGTATCCCCAGTACCTTATGCAGTTCGCTCACTGAAACTATCCATGCAGATACAATTGCAAACATTACAACTTCCTGTGCTTTTGCAGAGCTGGTATTTCTATGCAATGTGCATGTTTATAGTCCAAGGTCCATACCAGTAAAGTATAAAATTAGGGTCAAAAACTGCCATTCAAATTACCTGCAACTGTGTAAGGTCCTCTTCAGTCAGACAACGGTCTTCTGCATTCTTAAGTTCTGCATTTGCCCAAGCATCAATGGTGCCAGACAAACTAAGAAGTTTGTCCCACAAAGCCTGAGCTCTTCCCAAATTATCACAGTAGTTTTCAGTCTTTTCATTGATCTGTCAAGAGAATTACATACAGAAAACCCACACAGATTTTAAAAATGTTGAGTTGTATTCCAAGAGTAAACACAGCATAATCAAATCTGAGCAAGATTAAACCACCCACAAAAAAACAAGTGCAGCAAAGGGAAAAAAATAAATCTCATGTGTCTTCACAGTGAACTGGTCATGGAGAAGATATTTAAATCCCTGCCACACATGTCGCCAAACATACCAATCAGTAGGGCAGCTTGCCAGTTTTAAGGCAGGTTTAGGAAGGAGCCTTGCTCATTAATGTTTATCTACTCTCAGTAAATACCATCTAATCTCAGTATTGATGCACTGCTTAGATCAACAGTGGCAAATGTTTCTCACCAAAAGCACCAGCACTGTAATTCTCCAGATTGTCTCTGAAGTCTAAATCCACAGAAATTGTTAGGGAAGCTTACAGATTGATGCAGAAAGCACAAATTTTCTGCATTTCCTAGAATTATTTGCTGTCAAGGAATACCCATAATATAAACTACCTGAGATATCATAAACAATACACCAACAGGCACTCTGCAAGCTTTGCTCTGGCAAACATTTGAATTTACCTCTTAAGAATCTTTGCCATATTGCACATCATTTATTCCAGATATTACACACACGTCAGAATCAATTACTATAATGCATAACAGATAAGACCACCCTGATAATTTATTTTTTACATACATCCAGCCATCTGTCCACAATAATGTTAGCCTCATTCTCGAACGGAGGCTCCTCAAAGCTTCTCATTTTATTGAGCTGGAATTGAAGGTTTTTGCAGATCTGATTTATTTTGTCTACATCTTCAGAGTGATCGTTAAATTCCTCTTTTGCTTCTTCAATCTGTGAAAAAGACCAAGTGGATATTTACAAGCATGTTTATGCTTATTCAGCAAAACATTTTTAACTGATGTGCTGTTCTTTTGAGTTTCAAGAAACAGCAGCATTACAAAAAATAATTTGGTTTATAGAATATCATGAGACTATGAACATATCCTGTGTTGTTATATCCCTGTCATGCTGAGAGGAACATTTCCCTGTTAGAAATCCATATAACTCTGTTATGGGCTGCAAAATAGCTGGGTGGGAACTATGAATAATATATTTCTTTTACAAAGAGAGCCAAAACCACAGTTTGCTTTAAAATTTGTGACTGCAAGATCCAAGGGGACTGTAGAGCAATACACTGAGCCTCGGTGACTGAAATAAACAATGCACAGATACAACTCTAAATAATATAACCTGGCATTTTGATCCCCAGGTGTTAAACTACTTTTCAAAAAAAGCTGAAATCCTACTTAAACATAGCCATTGCCAAACATGCCATTGCTAGAAACGGAAATGTCCCTTTTTCCTACCTGTTATTTAAACACTAGACTGCTTCTTTGCGCTTAATTGTTATGCCAGTGTTTACAAATAACATGGAAGTTCTCTGGAAAAGAAACACTGACCTCTAGTGTTAGGCACTTGGATATTAAAAGCTCGCTCTCCCAGAGATAACCAGCTACAATTTCCCATACAGATACTGCAGCCACTGAGACAAGGGGAGGGACCTCAGAACATCACTCACAAACCAGAAAAAGACACAGAACCTTCTCTGTTATTCTTTTATATAATAATAAAAAAGAAATCGTCGGCACTCCAGGGCATGTCTTGTACTGTGCTGCAGCTATTGCAGACCACAATTTTCAGAGCGGGAAGTGCAAAACTCAGGATGAGGAGGAAGGGTTGTTAGGAGAGAGTGGAGGCTCCACACAGTTAGGGACTGGGGTATAGAGGTCATCTCCCCTGCAGCAGGAGCCCCAGGTCTCACTGGTGAAGGCAAGAGAAGACCCTGGCTCAGCTGAAGAGGGGCTGGCAAACACAAACACCATCCCATTGCCTGAGGAAAGAAACCACTTACGTTCCCTCATAAATTTAATCACCCCAGGAACTGCCTGAGAGCAAATGTTCCTGAGTGATATGGGACATGCCTCATCAGAAAGCCTAAAAATGGGATCTGAACAACCAGTTGTATAACCCAGCCAGGAAACGTGAAACCTGCGCAGTAAAACTGTCACAATGGACATGGTGCTGTTCACATTAGCCATGGACAACTTTGTCCAGTGGTATGTCCATTCAGCCAGGAAGAAAGTAGCTGGCTGACAGTTTTTTCTCTGAAAAGTTGATAAACTTGAAATTAAATGAGGAGGTGTCCAGCAACACCTGCTCATTCACCCTCATCAGCTAATGCAAAAGCTACTGCAAATGTTTAACTGCTATCAAAGACAGCATAGAGCAAACATTGGTTATGGAGGCCAAGGCTCTTTTAAAGAAGGTCTGTCTTCTAAGTAGGTTTGTATCCCAGGAGAAGCCAGAGGAGAAATACTGAACTATGTCACTATGGCTTCTAACCACAACACAGTCTGGTCAGCAAAGTCAGTGTGAGGGCAGAGATTCATGCTGCAAATGTAACCAAGGAAATACTCTATCACCAACCCAGTCAAAACCACTTTGGCCTCCAGAAGGGCAGCACCACGCTGGTGATTCCCAAGCTATATCTGAGCGTGGTGGCAATGATGTACAGTGAGGTACACAAGCTCCAGTCTGGGAAGCAGGGTAGGTCTGTCATGGCCCAGCCTCTGTGCCACGCTGCCACAGCCTTATAGCTCCTCTTCCTGATCCTCCTTGCTCAGGGATGGGTGAAGATCTCTGCACAGCACTACCTGGTGCAGACCAAGCCTGCAGCCCTGCCTGGGACCCACGGCATGAGCAAGGAGAGGACACAGATCTCGATTTTTGGCTGTAAGCTCCAGTTACAGCAGAGGATCAAGCAGCCCCAAGCAGTTGCATTACCTACTATTTTTGTTTTAAGTGGTACAACACTCTAAAGTACCTTAGTAACAAATTAATTGTTTATTTTTTGTATATTTACAAACTACCCACTACAAGGTTTTTAACTTAGTAGAAAATATAAAGTCTAAAGATGTGGTTTTGCTAGGACAGGATTTCACCTTATTTTCATACTAGATCATAGTTTTCCTACAGTTTGTTTGGTTGTTTTGTTTTTTTTAAATCCCTCCCCTTTGACAAAATGTTGATTCACTAAGCAAAACTAGACATCAACTTAAAACAAAACCAGAGTATGGTCCCTAAATGTATTTGGGAAGCCAAAGTGAAAGCAGGGTCTTATCATTTGCCCCACAGGCTGGGTGTGCAAAAGCAACCCCACACCCAAATGCTCCCAGAAAAGGCTCTTCTTCCCTTTCCAGTAAGTTCTTGTTACTCACCTTTGCTATTAGTCTGTTTAAATTCTCCTTCCCCATGTAAGAAGTTTGCTGTGAAAGCACAGTCTCCTGTTTCTGGACGATGCTGGTCAGACTAGTTTTGCAGCTTTGATATTGCTTCAGGAGTTCCAGAGCCCTTGCACACTGCTCCTGGCTATTAAAAAGAGATGCATTATTTATGGGCTGAGCATAAAACAGCAGCTTTAGCCTCTTGTCTGCTTCCTCCTCTTATATTCAAACATGTGGGGAGTTTGACTAACGAGTTTGGAAGAAAGAAAAGGGGGGATAAGCCACATCAGTGATAAACCCTGCAATTCTGTGGGATACCTGGTGTGGCATTTGGACAACTAGTGGAATCAGAAATGCCCTTCAGCATCATATGCCTCTGACTCACATTAACCATGCCGTGACATGAGCAGTTCAGGTTTATATGATACTCTCCTCCTGAAAGGTGAGCTCAGTCACCAGTAAACTGAAATACAATGTGTAGCATCACAACAGCTCAGGTAGAGGACAGAAGGAGATACCAGCTCAGTCCAGCCTGCAGTGGGGTATGAAAACAGATTACTCCCTCTGACACCTGCACAAAATTATGCCAGTCTCTGCAAATCCTAAAGGCACTTTAAAAAACTGTAAGAGAAGAATGGATGCCCTGGGTTATCAATCACAGCCTTTCTCAGTCATCACTCTCTCAAACCCTGTTGCTTTAGTGTTTTCCTGCATAAAAGATTCTCTTTCCCAAGCTGTCCTCTTCCAT
>NW_009953726.1:1523760-1560346 GCF_000747805.2 Chaetura pelagica
AGCTGTCCTCTTCCATTCAGTCTGGCTTCTCCTTTTGAATGAGCTGTCATAAAATTCACAGCAAACATAGAAGACACATCATTCCCAGTAGCAGACAGCCTTTCCTTTTGGCTATCAATTAAGTCCAGCTTAATGCAGTCCACTGCATACCTGCTAAATTATGGAACTGTGGTATCTTAAAAATACATAAAATTCCTGAGCTCTGGCTGCAAACTTCTATGTGCAATTCTTGATTTTTCTATAGTTTACAGCATCAAAATAGTAACATTTGATACAGTATCAGTATTGCTTCAAAGAATGGTCTAGTACTTTTTGCTGTTTTATTTTACAATGAAACATCTCACATGTACAATGCTACTTTTAAATGTAGCTTTCCTGCTTACCTTTCAGCAAGCATGAGTTTTGTATCCTCCCATAACCTCCCTGTAACTCTGCACTGTTCATTTGCTTCCTCTGCTTTTTCCTCTTTGATCTGTGGGAGCTTAGTTGCAATTTCTTGCAGAGATTTCATTTCAACAGCAGCACAATCCAATTCCTTTTCCAATTCTGTTAATGATTTTACCCTTTTTTAAAAAAAGAAATCATTAAATACAGCTTTATATTAAAGTAAATATTTGATTTTTTTCCTCAGTGTAATTATTAAGTTATCTAGAAATTCATCCTGAGTTGCACACATTGACTATATTAAATGACATAATAAAAAGTCTAATTTGATCTTCAGTTCTTGTAATTTGACCCAGTCCTTAAGATGGGTTATACTGACCTAAACCTTTTCAGAAAGGAATAAAAAAACCTAAAGGCCAATAGAGTCTGTATGAATAGTGAATTATTTTGTCTTAAAAGGTAAGTGCATTCTGGCTGTTTTAAACTATGGCCTAAGAAAGGAATCCATACCATACTGTGGGATTTCACAATGGAAAAAATAGCCACAGTTTATAAACTCCTTTCCCCTCCCTTTTTCCTTCCACATAAACAGTAGTGAATTGCTCATTCATCCTTTGCAAGGCTGCAGAGAGCTCCCCTGATACACTATCAGAGTCATACAAATCATGTTAGTGGCTTTCTTGGGATGAGGTAAAATAACACAAGACTCCTACACTGCAGTTTCAGATCACACACATCAGTGCTCAGCAAGGAGACCTGCCTCCCTGTTTGGCTGTTTTCTTACTGAAAACAACAATCAACCTCATTCTACTCCATCAATACTGCTTAAAAAACCACATACATAGGAGCTTAAAAGAAAAAAAGGAGAAGGTTTCCTTATTTAGGTTGTGACAGAACAAGCTATGTTCACAGCTTCCTTCAGTGCTCCACAGACCCCTCAAGACATATTTAGGTTTTAGTGTCTACTGTGAAGGGGCCACAGGCCCTCTGAGTTCACTGAAATAATGAAATTAAAAGAGCTTTAAAAGAAGAACTCACCTTTGTTGAATAGCTGGAATTGTTGGATCCTTCAACCCTATTTTGTTAATTCTGTCACGTAGATCCTGAATGTTTTTAAAGATTTCACCATTTTTTGTGGAAAAAATCTTGTATAAGTCTTTTTCCTCTGTGAGTATCTGTTCACTTGAGGGATCATAAGTTGCATTTAGCTCTTCAGATACAGTCAGAACAAGGTTTTCACAGCAAGTCTTTCTCCCACATTCCGTGTCTTCCAAACAGATGTCAACCGTTTTCAAGCGTTCATCCAAACATTTAGCCTCTTCTGCCATATGAGAAACTTCTTGTGCAGCCTCTCTCAGTGCTTTTCCCTGTATTTCAGGTTGATTCAAGGGATTTCTGAGACATTTGATGGAAGACTGAATCTTCCTCAGTGAGGCCATAAAAGCTTCCAGATCTTTAAGGACTGTCTCGCGGATCTGCATTTTATGGCTCATTTCTTCAAGCTGGTTTTGATAGTAAATCATAATTTTACTTGCAGCTTGCAGATCTATTGGATTGAATTCATCTCTTGCTGAACTATCTAGGTGTTCCAATTGTTTGCACACTTCAATCTGATTTAATATGGATCTCTGTAGCTCCTGAAAATGAGAGAACAACCAGCAATGTCAACAAGGGAAAGCAAACCTGCATCCTGCATTCAAGCTGACCCTACAACTGAAAAACAAATTATACTCTCAATAAAACAAGCATGCTAAACAGGGTGGTGAAGCAAGAAAACTTTCATTCCTACTCTGGACTTTGGTGAATGGAAGGAAGATGAAGAAAAATCAAATAAAATTGTATTCCACACACAGGGAATTTGGACAGCACTATAGAAAGTCCAAGCTTCTTTCCAGCAATCACAGAGGAAAGAAAGATTGAGAGTCCTGGAGCTGCCACCAGAAGGCTCTCACAGTGGGAGATCACTCAGAGCACAGGCAGGCACATACAGGTTTTTTACTCTGCCATCTCTTGAAAACTTTATGCTATATTTTTGGAGGAGACTTATTTAAACACCTCTTACTGAAGTCTTTATGCTATGTTGTTACAGCCCTCAAACAGCACCGTGTCAGTGTTATGAAACTCCAAATGTGCAGGCAGCTGGGAAAAAATGCAGTGCCCTTCCAGCCAAAAAGAGTAATCTCAAACAGAGTCCACATGCTCTCTGCCCTACAGCTTGAGAGATCTACATCCTACTTAGCTTGAGAGCCAAGGGCAGACAAATGCAAACATTCAGTTCTGTGCAGCAGTCAGTGTGTTCAGCTTGGGGTGCATGTCGAGACCGAAACAATATTCATCCTACCTAATAGACAGACCAGAGGCCAGCCATAAAAGACTGACAGCAGGTGAACAAGTTATTGCATTCATGCAGCATTTCCAAAACCATCATGAGGTGTGCTCAGATACCTCAGCACATGTGACACAAGGCTGCTTAGCTTAGCTCAGAAATGAACACCACGTTATGTATGTGCCTGCACAAACTAATACAAAGCCAGGTGGGAACACTGTAAATTTGGATCAAAGAAAAATCCTAATCTAAGACAAAGTATTCATGACTGTGCCTTTTACAGCAGAGTCTCTTGAGAGTCCCTGGCTGGCTCTCCAGGAACGGTGACATTTAAAGCAAAGGGAGTAAAATGCTGTTACAGACTTCAGATGGTTTGGGAACTCTTAAGAGAGGTCTCAAACTCCTAAGTGAAAATCCCATTAAGTTCTCTAGTTTCTAGTCATATCAAAAACTACTCTGCCTTGGGTGTGGTCTCTGCATTTTCTCTTACCTTTAGTTCCCTGTAAGCAAGATCACTATTCATCAGATTAAGCTGCTGGATGTCCTTTTTCTTCAACCGTTGATCTAATTCACATAGAAGAATGGATTCATTTTCTATTGGCAAAACAATTTCCAAAGCAGTCCTTAAAGAGTTTGTTCTGCAAGAAAGGTAACAAAACATGAACTGGGAAAGCAAGCAAGAACACGCTCAACACTTTACAGCACAAAAAGCCACAAAGATATTGTAATTGACTGTCTAAGAGATCTAATCCTCCTCCTCCTGAGGTCACAGGAGTTTTTCCATTGATTAGTAAGAAAAACAGAGTGAATCCCAGTAAATTTAACTAAAAGAGTGGAGTAAATAACAGTAAACTTGGGAATACTGCACAGTGATGTTACAAAGATCTGGTTCTGTGCTTCCTGAAGAGATTCACACTATCTGCAGTGAGACAAGTATAATGAAAGAAAGCTTTATTTTATGCAATTTTTTTTAAAAAGGTTAAAAATGTGCAGGATTTTTTTTTGTAACACACACTATTCCCCTCACACTACACACATTAGTTACGATGAGCTAATCCTTAGCTAATATAATGAAGTGTTATTTTATACCTGGTACTTATAATATCCTGAAGCTCTTTCCATTCTCCTTTTAGTTTGCTTCTTGTCTCAGAGATGGTAGCCTGTTGCACTTCATCCAGGAGATTCTCTAAGCTAGATGAGATGTTTTCCAATTGGGACCAACCAGAATTGATTTCATTCTCTATCATCTAAAAGACATGCAGTCTTAATTGCATTAACATGATACTGTGTTTGTCACTGGACTGTACAGTTCATAAAATTACAGTCACATATAAGTCACAAGAGTCTCTGCAGAAAATGTGAAAACTTGACCTGAAGTAAGAGCATCTATTGCTTTCTTTTTCTTTAAGACCCCATTTTTAGCTGCAAACAAATCTTTACCAACTTTTTCCAATAAAAATTTCCATGTCAAAGTATTGAACATTTATAAAAGGTTCAGTAAATACGGTTCAGGCATTTTTACTACAAGGATGATTGGAAAATATCTCAACTTAAGTTATGTTCAGAAGAACAAAAACCAAACAGAATTGAACCAAGTTCTGAGATGCTAGATAGCCTCTGTACTCCTTTCAAGCAAGTGCTTGAAAAATTGCAATAATAAATTATCCAACATCAATTATTGGCCTTTTATCATCCCCTTAAGGTTCTCACAAACCGCATCAAGTTGTAAATCCTGGAACAATTTCATTCTGCACATACCCCACTGCCAGTTGATGGTTCAACTCTGATGACTCCTCCAGCCCTGACCATGGTCCATCACTTACCACTCCTGCAGACAAAAAAGCTACTTTTCATAGTTCTTTTTTTCATTAGACCTATTTCAGCCTGCAGATCACAAACTGAGCAACATATGCAAAACTCCACTGCTAAACAGGAATGCAGTTCTGAATTCTAAACCCTTGATTTCCCTGCTAATAAAACTGGTTATAAGGACACTCCTTTTGCCTTGGCAATACACATAACACAGAGAGGTGAGTACTCTACATGAGTAAGTAACAATTTAGATACTAAGTATGTTTTTAAAAGATGAGTACTTACCTGCAGTTCAAGCAGCTTATTCTGAAGGCATGAAGTGCCTTTTATTTCATCAGTAAAACCAGAGGCTACTTTATCTCTGCTGATTTGTAGAAGTTCTTCCACATTACTTCTTTGTGTGTTATAGCTGAAGACAGATGCAATCACTTTCAGAGAGAACATTACTGCTAATTTAGTGGAACATGGCAGGGGTTGGGACTTGCTGACCAATAGATTACCATACAAAATAAGCACAATCTATTGCAAATACGTGTTTTTACCTAAGTCCCAAATGAATGAGTATAAATCAACAACATAAAAAAGGATGAGAAATTGCTCCACTGCCTAATTTTCAATTATGAATGTCTGCCTGCATTCTCTAAATTTACTTTTATGAACATAAAAATAAGTTATTTAAAAACCGAACATTTTTTTTTATTTGCAATATTTGAAGTTACTAGTAAGGCAGATAAAGATTTTCCTGAGCCAAGACCAGAAGAATAAGTTTTACAGCTCTAAGTGTTCTCACTACAAAATCCTAATGTTTGAAGCACTTAGCTACTGTAGTGCTTCCTTAACAATTACAGAGCAATATTAAGTAAACTGCAGTAGAACAAGAACAGAGTTCTGCAAAGCACCCTGTGCTTGATATACAGTTTATGAATGTCTAGGACAGTATAATCTCTTAATATATAAGCATTTTATCCTTTAAAAGTTACCTCTCTAACAAAGAAGGTATGGGTAAATCACTGTCTTCAAATTTCTTTGCACAGCTTTCTCCATTGTGGTGTTTCACATCTGGTTCCAAAACTGTATCAGCAGCAGGTCTGGAGGTCTAAGTAAAAAACAAAACACGTAACAATGACTTCAGCATCATGCTGTGTCAGCACACAGTGAATACTAACAAACATCTGTGAACTCCTGAAGGAAGCAACTGCTTCATGTGTCCCAAAGGAGAGGAGAGATACCATTCAGGAATACATGATGTGTTTAAACTCAGTCATGAACCAAAAAAGCAAATTTTTTAATGCTTGCAGCCAGGTCATTCATTCCTTCCACAGATGCTGGGTCTTTGGCAAGCACAAGCCACTTAAGGAAATTTTTGATGCAGCTCCATGGACACCCTTGGGCACTGTCTTCTGCAGTTTTTGTCAGGCTGTTTATACCAGATGCCTTTGCATGTCTCTCAGCCTTTGATTGCAGGGTTTGAGAATTCCTGATGGTATTTAGGCACTTCATAGTTTGATAAGCGATGAGAGAACAGATTTCTTCATTGCATCAGGAATAATATTAGTAGTCTTACAAGACATCTCCCTTGATATTAGACAAATCCTACTATGTAAATGCAATGGGTCCCTTCCTATAAATCACCAGGCTGGAGGCTGTCTGATGAGCTGTCTGCAGCCTTAGTTGCATGAAAGTTTATCCTAAATCAGACATCTTCTATGGCATCCAAATTATAAACTGCAGTATCTTGTCCCTCTGAATTTATTTCTAAGCAGTTACATGTGTTCCATTTTTCCCATTATTTTTCTAAAGTATACACCTCCAACTCTTGACTATTTTTCCTCTCTGTCCCCTCTTAAACTTGTTCAAATTAATTGGACACGATGGGGGATTTGCACTTGAAAACAGCTTCACAGCTCAAACCCACTCTTTAGCAAAAAATAATGCTAGGCTGGAGACTCACATCTCCTCGAGGTGCCTAGTGCTGTTCCTTGCACAGTAATTTTAAATATTTCCTTAGTCTACATTTCCAAGCACGACGGGTTTTTGATGTCTTACCAGAGGTCCTACCACAATAAGAATAGTAACAGAAACAATCAGTTTTCCCTTTTGCCAGTATCTCCTTAGACAGAGCACCATTGTTTAACAGTATGCGTGGACTTCTTACCTCCTGTACTGAAAGGATATCCATGTGCTGAGAAGAACTGGGCTTTTCTCCATTCTCAGAAGCAACAATGGAGCTCCTAGGATTTCAAACAAATTTCAGCTTAAGAACAAATTCTGAAATACAAAGGGGAAAAAATACACCCTGGCTAATGATTAAAAACAGTGCAGCTGTGATAAAGGGTTATCAAACATTGTACTTGCTAGTTTATGAAACTTAAAATTAAATGTTTAAATGTACAGTTCCCTATAGTAATGAATATAGTGAAATACTTGGTAATAGAACCATTGAATCATGGAATGGCTTTGGTTGTAACATACCTTGAACATCACCTAGTTATAACCCCCTGGCATGGACAGGGACACCTCCCACTAGACCAGGTTGCTGCAAGCCCCATCCAACCTGGCCTTGAACACTTCCAGGATGGGGCATCCAAAGCTTCCTGGGCAACCTGTGCCAGTGTCTCACCACCCTTCCAGGAAAGAACTTCTTCCTAATGTCTAACCTAAATCTCCCCTCTTTCAGTCTGAAACCGTTTGAAGTACATTTACAATATCCAAAAAATGTATCCATAGATCTGATTTCTGTGAAGATACAACACTTCATGCACTCAGTCACCCACTCTTTCACTGATGACTGCCCTTTTCCAGCATGAGACAGCAGGGTCATGTAAGTATCTGTCACAATCTGTTGAAGCTTTTCTAGCTTTTGTTCACAGTCTGTAGTCAGTGTCTGTATGCCTGGGATAGCTTCTTCTGATAGTCTTCCCAATATTTTAAGGTCTTCTAATGATTTCGTAAGTTCCCTCAGATTGCTTTCTTGTGAAAAAAAGGCCTAAAAGAAGAAAAACAATATAGTAAACTCATATTAAGTAAAAAAGATATGCAATTATTCTCATACATTTTTTTCTACTTCTTGGATAAGTGCACTTAAAGTGTAAGCTGCCAAACCAGGACAGAAACATTTATTTTCCCTTGACTCTTTTTCAGATAGAGCCAGGAAAGAATTAAGGATTTCTGGTAACAAGTTCTCCAGCTGCATTCACAAGACTACACTGACTCTTACTTGATTTTTAAATTCATTATGTTACTACAATTTTAACTACTTTTTGTCCCAAATCCTGTTCACGCTGACATTAGATATACATGTCTCATTGACTATGGAAACAAGAGAATTGGAAATGTTATTTAAAATATTTCCCATCAATAATTGTACCTTCTAGGGTGAAATGAAGCTATACTAAAAATAGAAAATATATGAGCAGAAGGGAAGCACCTGAAAACATGTATTTCTCTTTACTCTTGCATATGTGATATTTACTGAACATGAACCCATGAGAAGCAAAGACTAAAACTCCACTGAATTCAGTGAAGACCAGAATTTCACCAGGAGAGCAATTCCTTATAAGTGGTAAACTGACCACATCAGTGTCTCTCAAAGAGGAAGGTGAAGAAAATTACTAGAAGCAAAGAAGTGCAAACCCCATTGCTTATGGAATATGTAAGATTAGCTATGGCTCACCCTGGCAAATGAAACATGAAAGTCTTATGTGTAACTCTGTGGTTAACTTATATACAGCACAAACAGGGGTAAAGTGCAGCTATTGCAGTGTGAGCAGATACTCTCACCTGAGAGCACATAACACCTTCTACGCAACTCTGATAAATCAAGGGAGTAATAACAATTTTTTTCTTACACTTCACACTGCTAAATCTGTTCAATGCTTCAAGGCTGTACTTTAAAAAAACTGGAAAAAAGACACCATCCATGCAAGAAGGAGGTAATTCTAACAGCCTGCAAGGAGGCTAATAATTGCAGTCAAAAAAGTAAAGATACAATTTGGTTGGTGTCCTTGTTCTGGTTTTGTATAACATAGAGCACAAGGATCCTCCCTGTTGCTCAAGCACAGGCTGCAATAATGTACCTAAAAAGGAGTAAGAAGGACAGACAGTGCATTCACAAAGAGAACTAAGTGAGCAGAAACGGAGTATGGCAGGTACCTCATGTTCTTTGATGAGCCCTTTGGTTTTATCCATGCTTAAGAGCTTCTTCTCTTTGCCTAATTGCTTATTTATTTTTTTTAAAGTTGCATTAAATTTCTTTTTTTCCCTTTCTACTATGAGCTGGACACAGGAGATCACTTCATGACGAGCTGCCTGCAAAGTTCAAAACACATTATCCCTGTGAGAGGGTGAGACAGTATTATAAAGCAAACAAAAACCTTATGTAACATGACCAAAAAATTTGTTTTTCAAATATGCTAGACCTAAGGAGAACAGACAGTGAATTCTCTTTACTATATTATCTCACCTCCCATCTTTTACGAACATCTTTACTCTTTTCTTCCACAACCAGCTTTTCACGATCATTTGAAATATTTTTCAGTTTCTCAGCTGCTTTCAAAAATTTGTCAAGAACTTTATTGTCCAGAGCATTAAAAGCTTCCTGCAAGAAAAGCATCATAATGAAAAACAAACAGAATGGCATGTAGCTTATTTACCTAATAAATGACATCAGTAGCATACAAAAAGCATGTATACATTGCATATATGAGCTGTGGTGGCCCTTGCATGGGTGAGTATGAAGGCATTATCCACCCTTGGGTATCTGCAAGAAGGCTGCAGGCAATATCAGCATCTGCTTTTTGAAGAAAAGCAAATGTTGTTCTTTTATCTCCTCTTTTAGGACTTGCTGTGGAAGATGAGGCAACATGGATTTTGGGCAGTTCCATTTTTGATGCCTCACTGAGGACCCCTTTAACAGATCCAGATTTTGAGACTGGGCATTCTCTTTACCAGTTAGCCACTGGGAAAAAGAGGAGGTTCAGTATTTATAATCACACTTTAAAAACTTGCTCAAGAATTCAGGCATGTGATTCTTGATGGGTTCTTAATTATTAACCAGGAAAAAAACATTGCTGTTAATTCAGAAACTAATGAGTTCTGAAGGGATGACTGAGTTACTTCAGCTAAGACAGGGCATTGAACAAACTGCCATACAGATTCACATTTCTTCATTCAAGCTGTCTGCAAGTTAATATATGCTAACAGTGATAAATCAAAAAGCTGAGAAAAGCATTAATAGATACCAAAACACAAATCTGGTATTTTTCTCACTGTGGTACCTCAGCCTTTTAGATACTCTATAGCACTACGAAATACCCAAATCCAGCTGGCTCAGAAAACAAACCCACCTTGTATCTTGAAATAGATTCTTCAGGACTTAATTTTTGACTGACAAGTTGCACAGCCTTTGAAACAGAGGTCTCAAGCTCTTTCTGGGATTCTTCAAAATTGAGCCAAGCCTCTTTCTCTGAGGGTGTCTTCTCAGATTTGGACAAAATGTTGTTCACGTCACCCATGACAGCCTTGGAAGAAAGAGACATTTCAGTCCATGCCTCAGTGTCAGTATTTACAGAAAGCTGTTGCTTCATAACAGCACTCAAGTTTTTTGAGCTGAGATACTGATCTTTGAAATGTTCTCAGTTTTGCCCAGGCAAGAGTCTGGGAGACTGGTATCAGTGGTATAAAACATTCTCTATTTTACATGAATTACAAGAAGCCTTCCTAATCATATAATGCTAAAATGAGAGATGTCTGTGGGCATAAGATACAAGAACAATTACAAAGAAGTACCTGTATTTTGTCTCTGGCTTCTTTAATTCGTGCCTGCAGCCCAGTGGTGTGAGAATGCTGTTGGGCCACCTGACTGGAAACATTTTGTGTCAGGGATTGCAAGATCTCTTCTGCTGCCACAACTTGTTCTTGGCATGAGGCTCCCCTTGAAGCCAAGCTCTGGTTGAATGAAAAACACGGCTTTTTGTTTAAAGGAACTGAGCAAAAGAGTCAGCATTGATCATGGATGGTCAATATTTGGCCAAGGAAAAAACTTATATTCCAGTTATGGACAGCATATTGCACTGCAGAATCTCTGTGTAAGGAGAAAGAAATTTGCTGCCATCCACAGGGGATCCTGTTTGCTGAAACAGGCTTTCTATCCATGTGATGTCCATGATGACTTCTCATGTCTTTGCCTCAGAGTCAATTAGAGTAATTTTTTAAACATGCTCTCCCAACCAAGCTTCCCAAATGACTGCACAAACCACACATTTGCATATGCATTGTCTGATCCTGAAGTCATCCCAAAGCAAACACATATCAAGGCTCAGATTTTCTTGAAGTATTCAGTACTACAAGGCAGGAAACAGCTCAGTATTCTGCATGCAAAAGTATTGTGCCAGATTTGAATATTTATAATGAAATGTCATTATTAGAGCTGTTTTGACCTATGAATATTCAACACACTCTCCTGCTTGAAGTTGCCAATTAGCATTCTTCTAATGATAATCAGAGCTTTATTCTGGATTTCAGCCGATTGTACCACAGGTATTAAGCGACCTGATCTCTTCTGCTCACAGACATGGACATACAAAACCAGTCACATTTCTGGAGGCTGTATTGCAGGGTGTCTTTTGTTACTTTGTTGTGTTTAACACTAGTGTCACACTGCAAAACAGGCTTATTTTATAAACCTTTGCCCCCCGTTACAAAAAGATTAATAGATTCTTTTCATAGGCTCACACTCCTAATCCTGTAGGTTAAATGATGTGCAAGAAGGCACAAACCAAAAGTCAACTAACACTAACTCTGGTTCACAGTTATTGCAGGTGAATTTAATGTTTCTCTGTTTAATTTTAGCACTTAGAGGAGCTCCAGTGAAAGCTCCCTCTGGTGGTCACATTCCTACCATTAGATTATACTGGCCTTGTTCCAAAAGTAGCAAAATGCAACTTATGGCAGTTCTTCAGCTTCTCCAGTGCAAAGCTGGGCATCTTTGCTGAGTCTCATCTTCACTGGCAGGTGAAGAAAATAAAACAGACATTGTACTGAAGATGCTGAGTTATATACACACATTTCCACCTGCCATCTGCTGTGGGGGGAAACAATAATCCCTGGCAGAGAGACATGGGAAACAGTAGAGACTATTGTGTATCTGTGGAAGTAACAAGAAATTAATCAGTGCTTGTTGTGGATGTTTAGAGCAACTATAACCTGAGATGGACAAATTAAAAAAATTCAGCATGCTGCTGAAAATACTTCAGGTATTCCAGTTGTTGACAGGTAAGCCTTGAATACAGCCAAATTGTCCCAAACCTCCTCTCTGCACTGGAGGGTAGAGGAGAGAATGCACTGTTTGAACAGGGGAAATTCTCAACTCAGCACCTTGCAAAGTTTAGGTCTGTGAGTGCTGTGCTAGACAGGGAGCAATTAGTATCACTCAAGAGATAGCTGCTTACCAATGGCACCAACAGCAGTTCATTGGCACCTGTTTGTCATCTGGATATACTGATGTTGGAAGATTAATTTATAGCACATCTGGGAGCAATCCTGGGAAATAACATAAAAATGCAGGCATTGCCCTGACTTTACAGCAGTGTTACAGCACATTTCTTCTTCATTGATGATGGCTCATTTTACCCCACCCATGACTCCATGCTGGAAGATGACAATCTAATGAACAAGTATTTTAAGCAGTGTATTTTTCACCTGCAAATGTTCCTCCATCCCATGTTCCAGAGGCCCCTTCTGACCAATCTCGCTAAGCAGGCGGCCAGTCTCTGCTGCCCAGCTGTCCACCCCTCTAAGGAGCTCTTCAATCTTCTCCAGGCTCCCTGGAAGCTCCCCAGTCTTCTCAGCAGCATCTGTGCTCTCTTCACCAAGCTATAAACAAAGAGCAGGGTAAGATGTTCATTCCATCATTGGGTCATGGGTCTCTCCACTATCTTCCTGCAACACACAGTCACCACTGAGGTTACTTCCCAGCCTCTGCACCCAACAGGGAATGAAGGAGAAATAAATGCCAAACATGGTAAATAAACCATGTGAGGCTCAGTTCTTCAACCCTGAGAGCAGGTGAAACAGCACAACCTGTGCTCATACAGCCCATCCTCTCCCCTATAAACAAGCAGCCACAGTCACACTACTATGGAGAATAACTCCTGGACTGCAGCATCCCCCAGGCTATGTCTAGGAGTTGTCCAAGTGAACAACAGCTGGTGTTGGTCAAATCCAGTCTAGGGAGAGTGCTAACAGATAATGGTCAAAGGCCAGAGGTCTAGCATTTGCTCTTGCCTTTTTATATATGTAAGTAAACATATTATAGTCTCAATATCAAAAGCAGTGCCTGGACTCCTGACATCCTTAAGCCCTTGAAAGGGTGCAAGATGCCTCTCTATCTCTGCTTTCTGAATGTATTTCCTAAAAGCAATTCTTATTAAGGGTTTTTCTAGGAAATTCAGGATTTCTCTTAAGCTTGTTTCATATGATCTCCTTGCAGTCTCACTAAGTTCATCTCCTACAAAAAGGCAATTTTTTATCACCATTTATTGTCACAGCAGTACCTTCAATAAGCGTCAATGAAAGGCTCAACTTAGAAAATTAAGAGCTCTAATATTCCCAAGCAGAGTGAAAGTGTCATTCTTGTGACAGCATTTTAGGAAATACATGTAACATTAAGCAGGTTATATAGGAGTTTACAGCAGCTTAAAAATCTGTCAGGTGAGCTGGTGTAAAGTTGCACAACCTTGGAAATATCTATGCAGCTATAATTACTTTCTACTAGATGAGGCAGAGATTATACAATGTAGCAAAGGCTCATGAGGTCTTAACTGATGACTTTCACCTCTAGAACGGAAGAAAAAGCTTTATTCTGCAATAAAACTTCCTTTTGTAAGTGGTTTTAAGATTTCCAATTTTAAAAATGAACATTTTCCATCATGTTGTAAAGAGCATTTGACTGAGTCACAAAACTTAAGAATGGGATGCTTCTGTGCATTCTCTGTTTCTCCTGTATAAAACTGGAAATACTGAGTTGATTGAAAGAATTATTAACTGTGATTAGCAAGCTGACAAGTCTAGAAAACATGTCTTTGGACACTGCACAGCAAAAGAGTCAAATGAAAGTAGTAACTTACAAAGTGTGTCCTCTTGATGAATTTAGCCCATCTCCTGTTAAGTTTCTTCAGCTCTTTGGCAATATTTGATCCAACTTGCTCTTTGCTGACTTCAATGAGATAGTTTCCAGCTTCATTTAAGGAACCATGAACTGAGTTCCACTGTGCCAGGATCTCAGCAGGGATCTAGACAGAGGCATTGAAATAATTTAAAGCAGAACCCTGCCAGAAGTTTATTTCCAAAGTGAGGAACAGAAAAGCAACAACCACCACTGTCATTTATAATGCTTTCCTTCCAGGAGGCTTCCAAGTGTCTCTGTCTGTCATTACAAAGAGAAATCCAACCACATACCTCTCTGGGATGCTCATTTCGTTTTTCTTCCAGCCAGGTCTTCAGTAAGTGGATGTTTTCTGTATAATTATTCCAGGAAGAGAGGACTTTCTGTAGGGTGGTATGTACTTTGGAAATATAGTCTTTGCACATAGAAATCTTTGACTCCACTGTCTTAAAAATTTTGCTAATTTCTTGAGGATCTCCAGCTAGGACATCAAATAGGGAATATCATTATATATTTGGAAACAGGGAGGTTAATTACACAGGAGCAGCATTTTACACAAAACATAAATGGGAATTAAAACTGGACACAGTACATCAGTTCACAAGAGAGGTCTTCATAGCAGTTTATGTGCACAAACTTACCAAAGTCAGGATTGCTTATGTTTTTGTTTTTCAAATCTTCACAGATGTGAGTAGCAGTTTCTAGTTGCATTTCAAGTCTCTTTTCTTCAATGAAATTCTGCCCAAAGTGAAAAGTAATTGGCATGGGTAACACTAACCCACATAAATCTAGGCAGGAAATTCAGCTTGGGATACATTTTGTTCAATAGGAGCTTAAATGTAAACTGAGCAAAGCCCATGAAGCAACTCATCTGCACCCCTTAGTCTGAAATAGATCTGTTCTTTTTTCTGCTCATGCAGAGAGTAACTTAGATGTGAATATTAACTCCTGAATGCCATTGCCTGAGTCACAGCCCTGCATGAGTCACAACTGTTTATTTCAAGAAGTTAAAGCCCTACAGCCATGTTGAGAAATGGCAATGAAACAAGTTAGGTCACATAAGTCAAAAAAGTGATGAAAGCAAAAGGTGGGTCTTTCTGCATGCAGAGAAATATCAACGTGCCTGTTCCTGATACAGATCAGGAAAGATCTGTGAGTAAGGGGGAGAGAGGAAGAAATGGGAGCAGAGAAGGAGACTTCTGCTTTAAACATTCACATAGGGAATAAGAGGGTTGATCTTCAGCCTCCCTCTGTCTGAGCTGCATTTCACCCCAGAGCTCTCCACTCCTACAAACATTCTACCTAGCAGGCAGCAAAACAACCTCTCCTGTGGCCATGACAAACCTGGGCCACCAAGTCACCACCTAGCCAGGACTGGACATGATGGGACCAGAAGGTGAGCCAGCAACAAGCCTTACTTAAACTCCTAAAGAAAACTCTGTATTCTAACAGCTTGAGAAAAAGCATGAACCACAGATGCAGAAACACAATAGTAAGTACCTATTAAAACAACTGAACCAAGAAACTCAGCACAAGTTAACTCTGTACTCCCATCTCACCGCAGGTTAAGTTTAATACTGCCCCAGGAAAATGGATATTTATACAACCTCTTCTTGTCTCCTTCCATAGTTCTGATGCTAATGAAATTCCCTCTAATTTAACTAGGGACATGCCAATCTGAAAAGCCTCTGAGAAACTCTTTAGAATCTTCCCTAAGATGGAATTAAGGGAGAGTATTATTAACTGGAGATGGGGCAAAATTGATGCCATCAGCAATTTAATCTCTGTCTCTATTCTTGATGCATCTTTGGCAGTATTTGGGGTAGGGTGATCTGTCCCCTCCCATAGACCTACACCTGGCATCATTTTAATAACATGAGCCCAGAAGCTGACCTAAGCACAAAATATAACAAAACAAGACAATTCATATTCACCATGAAGAGTAAGGAGGTAAGGAAGCTAGAGAAGGAAGAGGCAACAGCAAAAGGCAGCATTAGGCAGGACTGTGGGTCATTGCTGTTTTTGAAGATGGCAGCTACTAAACTACCCCAGAGAGGTCTGACTTAAGGAAGGGCTGCTACTGCAGGCCCTATAGATAGTCTGGAAAGAAATAAATCTTCCCAATAAAGAATAAAAAAGGGCAGAGAGGAAATTACAGACTGTCAGAACTCGCCCTATTTCTCCAAACTGAAGAAAGAACTGTCATTCAGTGGAAAATCAGAAGATGTAAAGAAAGCTCCTGTGGAAGTCTACCTGTCCTTCTTTGCATAAATCTCAGGTCTCAAAAGTGTACCATACTTCTGCCAACTATCATAGCATCTTCAGATGAGGACACACACAGGCTTGCATCAAAGGGAGGTGAGGAAGAAGAATTATTGTCAGGGTGATACATTTTAAACTTACATTCCAATTTCTCAGCAGTGACTCCACAGATTCTTTTGTCCCATATTTCATGTCCCAGATATTTAGCTTCATCATCATCTCATTGGCAATAGCTGAGCACAGTCCATAGTGGTATTCAAGAAAGGTGCGGGAGTTTGTGAAATTGATATTGCTGAATCTGCAAAGAGTGAAATGTTTCAAAAGTGGACTTAAAATCACTGGATAAAGAAGGCATTAATGTGTAAGATTTTTAGTCCAAAACCTCAAAAGTACTTATATATAAATGTTATTTTGCTATGGCAGGAGTAAAATTTGAAGATGACTGCTGGGGGAGCTGGGTCTCTTTAGCTTGGAGGAGACTGAGGGGTGGCCTCATTAATGTTCATAAATATGTCAGGAGGCCAGAACCAGGCTCTTCTCAGTGGTGTCCAATGATGGGACAAGGGGCAATGGGTGCAAACTGGAGCATAGGAGGTTCCACATAAACATGAGAAAAACATTTTTCACTGTGAGAGTGACAGAGCACTGAACAGGCTGCCCAGAGAGGCTGTGGAGTCTCCTTTGCTGGAGACATTCAAAACCTGCCTGGACACGTTCCTGTGTGACCTACTCTAGGGGATCCTGCACTGGCAGGGGGGGTTGGACTAGGTGATCTTTCGAGATCCCTTCCAAACACTAAGATTCTCTGATTCTGTGAACAGTACATTTTTTTAACTAATAACAATGTTGAGTCAATACCAACTGCTCAATTTATGGAAATTAACTTCAAGGCCCAGAAAAGGGGCATCTGCTACCTGCATGTCAAAGGGTCTCTGCTTACAGACACAATTCACTGGTCATTTTTAAAATATCCTCTAGCAGATATATGTTGTTGCACAAACCATAAATCTCAGTGATTTTAAAAGGTGGAAATTAAAAATTAGATAATCCACACCCACAGAGAAATTTTTACATTCAAAATACTCACGTCTCCCACCTGTAGTGGGTGTTTCCTATCCCCACTAACAAAGGGCATTGGAAAAGTTCCTGCTAATGACCTTCACTTTCTACACATAATTAGACATTCATTAGACCAATGAGTGAATGTGCCTGCTCTGCATTACAGTCAATCTGTGTTTAGGTGCAAAAAGCTCTTTTTCTGTAAGGCATGGATAAATTATATATTTTGCTCAAAATAGCAGAGCTAAAATAGCCAAAGTAGAGGGGATTTGAGGATCACAACCTTCTTTTCATTTCCTCTAACTTTTCAGGCAAGACTAGTGGCATATTGTTCTCATCTTCATTCTTAAATGATTGAAGGGTGTTCAAGTGAGAATCGAAACAATCCATCAAGCCCTGGGGAGAAAAAGACATATTAAGTCATTCATTTTAACTCATTTAAGTATTACACCTGGAATCTGCAAGTGACCTGCCATTAGGGTGAGAGCTCTTAAGAACCAGTAAGCATAAGACAGTCTTCCAGTGTCTTTACTCATTAAAGTGCAATGAAAGTACTTATCTCATCACATTCTAAAGTGCATATTTAGTGTAGTACCACATGATTTCTCTTATCACTATGCATCTAGTTAAATAGAAGGAACATGAATCTACACTACCCATGCTATCACCTTTTTCCTCAATTTTACAATCATCTTTAGGACAAAAAAAGTGCTATTCTAACAGCTTCAGGATATTAAGTTGTCCTTCGCTATGTGTTAGCAAAGACTGACAGCAAATAAGTCTGTTTTGTCACACTTGCATAATACTTTATTTGAATGGTCCTTCTAATACCATTAGATGCACATCACACTAACCCTCTGATGACTAGTGTCACATAATTGGGAAATATTTTATGGGCATATGTCTCAGTGTTAAATTCTTAACTTAAAAAGAAAGCATAAAACGCTTTGCACAGAAGATTACCATATTAATAAACAGCATATAAAGAAACATGCTGAAAGTTCCTTTTTCTGTAATAAAACCTGCCCCAAAGCATGATAATGAAAATGGCTCAATCCTGGGGCAGCCCTCAACTCCCAAAACAGTGCACAAATTTTAAACACTTAATTTTGCAATCTTAATACTATTCCAGTCAGACAGTTATAAGTGCTCATGGGTCATTTCCTAGATCTTAAGAGAAAGTAAAATTTCCATTATAAGGCACCACCCTGGCAACAAGATTCCTATGTGAGACTCAATAGAAGAACTGACTAGAGGAAGGAGAGGGAAAAAATATTCCAGGAGAATGTCGTCCCACCAGAAAAAGTGGATTTTACAGAAATTAAATATCTTGGGTTTCTTCTTCAGGAACTTAACAATATTATCTACGTGTTCCACAGGAAAAAAGAAACCTCTAAACCAATGACATCTCTTTGTCTCATTCTTAGAAATGCTTTAACTACTCAAGCTGAACAACAAAAATCATAGATCAAATGGTCAAATTCTGGCAAAGCTGCTAGCAGTTAAAAAGCCATCTCTCATATAAGGAATTACCTAGCAACAGTACAAAAAGGTGGGGTTGTCAAGCCACTCACATGAACCTCTGTTTCCCACTCTTTCAAATTCTCTCTAAGTACATGTCACAAAAACATCCAGCTTTCCCCTTATTCATAAAAAAACCCAAATACAGCACTATAATGAAAACACAGGCATCAGTACAGCTACTCTTTTTAAAGTTTTCAAACTTGAAAGACGTTTGAACTATTACCAATGTAAAGATTTCAAGATCAGAATAAATAACTTGCACAGAATGAGGCACCAAAGTATCTCCCATTGCTTTGAATGGAAGTAGAGAATGACTCGGCAAACACTTAACTTTAAGCACACAAACTGCATGAACTGACTGGAATGCACCCTGAGCCCACGTGCTTTTCTGAATAGGTATGCATGAAGCACAGATTTAAAGATAAGGGTGCAATTACCCTGAGTTATTACCTAACAAACAAGAAAGTTGCAGGAACCACATTAAAAAGAATGCAGTAATTTACTCATTCAGATAGTACTCTAATCTCCAGTGAGGTAAGAAACCTTCCTTATAGACTGTTGCAGGTATTTAATTAAACTCATCACTGTTCAAAGGTATGTTCAGAAGAGCTTTTCATCTTTAGAAGATAAATATATGCACACTGCTTCCCAAGATGTCAAATACTAATTCCACAACAAGTGCTTTGCTAGGTCAGACTGAAGCATGTTCCTTTGTGATCAGCATACCTTAAATATTACAATTATTTCCCTGAAGACAAACATTGCTTTAAATGGGTCCTGCAAATCAGGCAAATCTTCTGTCTGCAGATGTTCTACCTCCTGAAGCCAGGCCTCAATGCTATCCAGAGGGGAGGGCAACATCTGGTCCAGCTTCGCTTTCCATTCATTAATCTTAAACAGGAAAACAAGTGATTAAATTTTCCCCCATCTTCAAGATACTGACATATGCTCCACAGGCTGATGTTCTAGATAACCCAGGGGAAAAAAAAAAAAAAAGGAAAAAAAAAAACCAAAATAATCTGTCACCATACAGAAAAGGAGCTAGCTATGTTTACCTGAGGGACAGGTTATCTTTCCAGACTGTAACCTCTGCAACTCTACAGAGAACTTGGCAGTTACTATATCCTTGGCTGGTGACCATCTCAAGGCCCAGCAACAAGGAAATTTATAGTCAACTAGTTGAAAAAGAGAGGTGAAACAGGGACAGCTTTCCCTCATGGTGCTGACAGAAAAAACACCTCTTCCATGAAGAGCAATTACCGGCAAGGCCAAACATATCCCACTTGTGGTAGAAGGAGACAGCAGAGTCAACCTCATTGCAAAGCACTATCTGTGCCACAGGAAAGAACATATTAACACACTTTTCCCAGCTGCATCATTATCCAAGCCATGATTATGTCCCAAAAGAACCTTTTAAGCATAAATAGGCCAAAAACTTTGATCAGAAGAGTGCTCAAAGATAATCAGATGCAAGAGATTTTTCACAGACATCTCACTGTGCTGAGGCTGAGGAGGCAGAGGGTAGCACAAACACCTTCTGCCTCCTCTTGGGCACTGTGCACCACCCAGTTTGTCTGGACTTCAGGGTCAGGGTGAATACCACTTTTATCAACCCAATTAAAGTATCACCTCCCCACTTTTCCCTGTTCCTGGGGTAGACTTAGGCTTCTCTAATTCTTCATCAAATAGGCTCATGCTGGTAACAAAGCGAGCGAGAAATGCCTCTGACCTGAGAGATCAGTTTGTTCCACTCTTCTCTCATCTGTTGCTGGTCTTCACTCAGCTCAGCTTCACTTCTTTTTGATGACAACACAGGCAGAAAGGGTTTTTTTCCTTGGTTAAATGTTTCCATGAATGACATCATTTCCTAGGGATACAAAGGAAGAGTAATTAATAGAAGAAGACTTCAGATGTTAAACCCATAGAGTCAAGTACTGCCTTTGAACACACCAGTGTGGTTTCCATTAACTTCAAAGGGTGTGATGCATGGAAAGGCAAGATAGTAGGAAAGAGGCAGACTTGTCTCCAGGCAGTACTTGGCTCTGAAATTATAGGTGCCAATCACTAATAAAATCTGTATTTAATATGATGTCAGTGCAGCCAAGACATGGCTCTCCCCTCCCACCAAAAGAAAGTGAAAATTCCTCCACTCACAGTCCCCCATGGGCCATTTTATTACAACCTCTGGCTACAATATAAACCAAAGGACATTTTACTTCAGGCACAATCTACAGCAAACATTTCAACTACTCCTCTACATTAGTTGGGTAAAACCTACTTTTATTATTCTTTAAGAAATGGCAAAGATGACCCTGTAAATGGCCTATGTGCTTGAATCTTGTTCAAGTCTTCAACTGTGTCAACTAATTGAAAGACACTACTTGACTCTCTCCAAAAAACCCTTGCTCTGCTCAGAAACCAAGCAGCATATACCTGTTTCCTAACAGAAAGAACTGCATCCTATCCTCCCTGCAATTAGTTGAGAGCATTTACCAAATTCATTGTCAGATTTCCAACTCTTGTTTAAAAATTTATTTAACAGTTCCGTTTAGGCAATGAAGATGAAAAACTATGTTCCTAGGAATCTTTTTAACATTTCTTCTTGCAAAAGCAGTTAAATATGAAATACAACTTACTTTGTACTTCTGGTAATATGTTTCATTCTCTGTGTCAAGCATCAACTTCGCTAACTTCTGCTCCTGTGCAGCCAACCAGCTCATGGCCTCTCTCACTTTTTCCTGATAATCAGAGCAGAAAATGTCATTTTTCCATTTTGCAAGCCTTGTTTTTAGTTTACATTGTGCCATAAAACAACACACATTGAGCGTATGATAAACCACATTCAAAGCTATTGAAAAGCAAGTAGTAATTCCTGGGGACCCTAATGCATTTTGGGTCAGGCACTACTATAGGCCAAGGCCAAAGCTGTAAACCTGGCATCTGGATATATGAAAGAATATTAAAAGAAGAGCCTGATTGCAGTCCTATCAAAAGGAGATTATTAGAATGGAGATATGCAACTAACCAATTAATACATAAACTCTCATTGGAGAATTTAGATAATAGAATATTAGGTTTTCCAACCAGTATGATCTGTGAGTCACAAATTCTGTCCATTTTACATGTGAGCTATTAAATTTAAAGCTGGGTTCTGATCATTTTTGCAAATCTATCTGCCTCTACCCCAATATTTACATCCAGACATTAGAGCACAGGTGAAGACAACCAGGATTGAAAATGTCCTCTGTAATAGTTAAATGAAATAACAAGGCAACCTCCATGGCACTTCCACTTGTATCAGCAAAAATGGAGTGCTGTCTATCACTCAGGAGCATGAGAATGTTCAAGTCCATTCAGCCCTGTCAGAAGCTGAATCAGAGCATCTACTTCAAGTTCTAAATTGTGCCAAGAAAATCCTGATATTCTTGGCACATTCATTCAAAAATGCCTCAGCGATAAACCACATGACATACCTGCGTGTCTTCTTCAGTCTCAGGCAAATTCCTGGAGTATTGCAAAAACTGAGCCACATAAGTCATGATTGATTTTTCATCCGGATTCATAATGTCAACATCTACAAAAGCCAATACATCATTTACATAATTATGCAGCCTGATCACATAATTATACACTATACTGCAGTTATTAAAACACATGACCATAAACATATTTATTTTGCAGCAGCTCAGTTAACTTAGCATTGACAGAAATTAATATGTAATGAACATTTTTTTCTTTGGGAATACTATAATATAACCTCATAAACTAATGAAAAGTTTCTCCCATGAACAGGAAAGTTTCAGAGCCTTTATTCTGCAAATTGTTCCTGCGTTTGCTGCCAATTCAGATGTTCTATAAGTCCTAAGTACAGTCAGTGTTATAAAATAAAGAACCTCAGGTCTGAGCCTTACAGTAAAGATCAATGTTCCATCTCAAACTTAAGCACAGCCTTACTTTTTCCTGTATTACAAGACAACACATATAGGATTAAAGTAATCTTCCTGATAACAAAAGTTTCAAAAAAGCAAACCATTTACCTTCAGGTTCAAGAAGCCGTGGAATGTTCAGCTCCAGTTCTGCAATTCTGAAAGCCTCTTTCAGGTTTTCTTTATTGCTTCTAGTTTTTGCCTTCTCCAAATCAACCAGACCTGGTCGTAAGGTTTGGATGATGGCTAAAAAGGGGAGTCCGCTTCGCCAGCTTGTCTTGAAATCAGTCACATTGGTAGTGCCGTGCCTACCCCAAAAAAGGGGTTAGAAAGAAAATGTTTAAGTCAGTTCCCCAGATGGCCTAAGTACAAACTTAGAAATAGAATATAAATTCAGTAAAATGGAGTGTGAGCCAAAATCAAGTTCTACGGAGAACCTCGCTACTGAATTTCTGAAGCAGCTGGGTCAGACTTCAGCCAGTACTACCATTTGCTACAATTCCATATTTTTATCCTGTTTTGCAAAATGACTCAGTGTTTTTATCTTATGTTGCATAAAACCCTGCTGATCCAACATCCTTTCTAAACATCACCTTTGTACTCAATATCTATGCTTTCTATAGGATGGAAAAACAACAAGCAAAGCACTGAAGAACATGTAAGTATTTGTCTGTAAGGGTACTGAGTATTGGAACCACCTCTGGCATTTTAGAAAATCCAGACCCTGAAAGTGATCTACTACTGAAAGGAAAAAAATGTTTCTTTTTCTCATATTTGGCTTAGTGTCTTCAAAATATCTTCTACTAAGCAGTGCCTGGACAGTGCTGGAAGGTGCCCAGCTCATTGTGGCAGTGAATTCTGTGACAGCTTTCCAGAAACAGCCCATATGTCACCAGTATGTTACACCATGGAAAAGATGTGGGGTTTCAGGTGATCAAATTCAGTTGCAAAACAAGCCAGGACTCAGAACCTTTCTTCTTTTACCAAAAACTATAGGTTTCACTGATAACAAAACCACTCAGTATGTAATCATTATTAAAAAAGGATGCTATAAAACAGACAGCAATGGACAAAGAGCTGGTTGTTACAAGCCAGCCAATCTTGTCCTGATAAAACACAGCTAAAAGGTGCCTGAAAACATTCTCCCAGCAGAAAGACTAATGTGCTGATGAAGGCCTTTATCTCCTATTAGCAACAGGGAATATTATCAGAATGTTATTAGAACATAAAGCAAACAAAAAGCTGGAGAGAAAGGGCTGACACTATTTTAAAAACATATTTGATATGTCATGGAGTGAACGAGTAGCCCTTGAAGAAAGTGTAAAGCCTGTCCTCTGCAAGGAATACCTGGTAACTGCTCTAGGTTGTGCATGGTAAATACTCCCACAGAAATCAACAGAGCTGTCTGCACATCAAGCACAAACAAACATCTTGTTAGACTTGGGGACTAGGGTCCTTCTCAGGGATCATGCAGCATTTTGACAGAAAAACAAGAGATGTAGGAATCCTAGAAAACCTACATTTTCCACTTAAAAACAAAAAAATCATTCTTGAAACTTTGTTAGCCAGAGCCAACCGTGAGGATTAAAACTATTAAACTCTACAAGCGTTTCACTAGACATCAACACAGAAGCCCCTAAAAGCTAAAAGCCAAACAGCTCAATTTATATTGTGGTACTTTGTTAGTCAAATTAGCTTCATGTTATTCAATTTAAAGGGCTCATGCCAAAACATTTAGGGCCTGACTGATGCTAAAAGTACTGGTAACAACATCTGAAATCCAAAGGATTTTCTGTCACCAAGTAATTTTTTTAAAAAATGGGAAAACACCAGATTTAGAGGAAAGCAGCAAATACAACATGTAACATACTGTTTATAAGTCTTGGATGGAACTTACAGTGAACATTGTTCTTTTGCCCACAACAAAAGAGCCTTTGTAGCTGACATCTTCCACCGTTCCTTAATTTTAGCACTTTTTTTAGCTGACCGACTTGCCTTTGGAGAGGAGTCAACAGCACTTGAACAATCAAGCGAGGGCTGATTGTAAGCACAGGCAAGTGTCCTGGCAAGTTCTTCAATCTGTCAGAGATGATGGGAGAGTTAATCAGGCTTCAGGGAAAAATTACCAACACATGAACAGCAGAAACCCAGAGAGAAGGTTTGAAATACAGCAGTTCCCTGCCCCCAAAGATTCAATCAGAGGGTTTTATCTGTTCAAGACAAGTTATTTCATGCTGAACTCCCATCTTGAGGTGATTTTTTTGGCAGGAAATATTCACAAAGACTTCCAAGTTATACTATGGGTACCAGCACTGGAATCAAGGGACCTTCTCACTCAATGAGCTTTTCTATGCCTCCTGCCAGTGAAAGCAGCTGGTGGCAGCTGTGTTTTCTGATGTCAACAGTGTCATGTATTAGGCATGCTTGGGGTTTGCCTGCTCACTCAGAGTGCAGGAAAACCTACTCAACAGACCTCAGAGGGCTACATTTGGCTAGAGAAGCTTGGTTTAAGTAAAAAGGTAACGCATACAGCTATGTGCAGCACAAGAACCTTTCAGCACCAAAGCACCTTCCCCAAAAAACATCTAACACTGTTAAATAACTTTGCTTCTTGGCTCTCACCTGAGCCTCAGTGGCTAGTTAACCCCCCATGCACCTTGGTTAGTTCACTGCTGGGCCCTTGCTAGAAGACAGTTTGACTCCATCATCTTCTACAGTCCTAGAACAAAGCTCTGCGCTTTCAAACACTCCTCCTCCCTAGAACCTCAGGCCACACAAGAGACGTGCTCAGTATCTTGTATAGGAAACATAATCACAACAGTCTTTGTGTTATTTCAGGCACCTGGTACTGAAAAAAGTAGTAACTAGAATGACACACTCTGAGTACAGCTAACATTGAAGAGGGGGACTGCCCCAAGGAGATGGGTATGAGCCACTTCTCACTATCTGCTCTATTTGAAGCTTCATCATTACAGACCTTAAACAGACTCGCAAAGTTTAGCCTACTTTTCAAATGGTTACTTGGGAAAAAAAGCTCAATATCTTTCCTTGCCATCATTTGCAGCCAGCTGCTCAGAGACACAGGCAAGAGGCACTGGTGCATCTTCTCCCTGAGCCATCACTTCCAGATGCCAGCAAATAATCTGCTTTGTACTAATTCCTCTCCTTTGGCAGCCATGTAAGTCAATACATTTTTTGTGCTTTATTCCTCATACTAAAACTCTCTTACGTCGCTGAAATACTTACATGAAAATGAAATATAATTGTCCAAATTAGGCCAAGCACAATGGAAGGGTTTCCTTCAATAATGTCAGTGACATGAATATTTATGAGCTTGAGCTAGGGGAAAAAAAAAGGATCATTGTTAACAAGGAAAATATTCCATCAGCTAAACTGGCTTTAGTTGTGAATTTTGAAGTTAATACTCACTGATCTGCTCTTTAAAAATGTCAAAGCATTTTCTATGTTGCTTCTGCACTGGAAGGTATTAAATCCTTTTTCCCGTGGCTGTGAAGCAAAAAGAACAGGTTACATTCTCACTTGTAAAAGTGAATTTTATTTTATATTTTGGTAAGGGAAACCCTGCAAAGATTCACATGTTACTCCAGATCAACTCGTTTCAGTGTCAGTGGTGCAAGAATAAGTTACTTGTAAATAGCTCTGTGACTCCAGAAGGATCGTTAGAGGCTTACAATTAAGCATATAAAGAAATTTTTGCTAGATGTGATTTGAGGTAATATTTTTATTACTCTGTCTTACCAGATGTTGACCTGAAAGCACTTCCAAGAGATCCAAAAGCAAATGTCCTTGCTTTATGTCTGTATACAGATCTGAGATGACAGAAGGAGGTGTATGCTGCAAAATAAATTTCCATGCTTGTCACGCTGCCTTTCATAATTTTGAATTCAACATGCTATAGAACATCACAGATTACTCTGTTTAAAAAATGTTTAGCATCCTTTATTTTTTCAGTAAGCTACAATATAAATCCTGCAACCAATCACCCATATCTTGCTTATTCTAACCCATTATTGTGTTTCTTGTTCCCCCTTGTCCTGCCGCTGAGTTTGATAAGGGTTATGGAAGGCCTCGTTTACAAATATTCATACTTTTCAATGAGTATGTGGCAAAAAAACCCAAAACTTTAAAAAAAAAGGAAATTCAGAGAAGCAGTTAATTCATATTTTCACATCTTAATGTACCCTGAGTATAAATTTGACTAGAGAGCTGAATAACTAAATCCTCGTTCTTTTTACCCACTTCTTGACAACACAAACCCATGTTTTACCACAATAGCAGGTCATCTAGTTACAAACTGTCTCTTGTAAATGTTCTTGGACAATCACCAATACAATGCTGTTACAACTATTAAACAAATGCTTTCCAGGGGCTATGTTTTTTTCCAGGCAGTACCTAAAAGTCTTCTATTGATTTTGTTTATTACTGAAAAAATTAACCTCCATAAGGCATGTCCAAATCAAAAAGGCAAAAAGCATGTCTTTCCTAAAGAATCCCTTCTTACCTTGGCCAATATAGAATTTATCCAGCTAGTGAAGGTCTTCTTCTGTGTAAACTCTCGCTGCACTGGGGAATAAAAGAAAAAAATCATTAATGGAAAAAATTATCTGGTTTTATTTCTCTGTCTTAAAAAGATACACAGCATCGATCTCAAACCTAAGGTCTGTTTTTTTCAGACATTAAGATACAATTTAATATTAGTCCTTCTCAATTCTTACTTTAGTGCTGATGTTTTCCTGCTTGCAGAGAAAATACTGCAAGGACCTCTAAAACCATCAAGCATACTTCTACTGGATACAGCAAAGAGCAACTAATGAAGGTCGTCCCAAAAGCTCAACAAACACAACCAGCAGCATGAACACATAATCCTACAGAGCAAAGTGTCTAGGAACTCCATATGTTTTTAAATACTCCTCGAAAGACTCAGAGCAAATGTCAGTACAAGATCCATCTTGAAACTGGGGAAAATCTGTGCATGGGTTGGGTGATGAGACCAGGATGGAGGATGAGGTTAGGTGATAAATGCAAACCTGTACATGAAGCACACAACAGGATGTCTTGCCAAACTGAAGGCTGTGGGTACTTATTACACTGCCATTGGGGAATATATCCTTAACAGCATCCTTTGCAGTGTTGGGCCCTCCCTGGGAAATGCAGACCTTTAATCTGGCCAAACAGAGGCCTTAAAATAGGAGGAAGGAAGCAGAAAGTGCTTGAGCTTGTGCTCTAGGACAAAATGGTGAAGTGGGACCCAAAGCATGACCCGGTCACAGAGAGATGCTGCTCTTCACCCAGGTCCTGCAGGCTGGTATGCAGCGATAAACTATCGCTGGTTGTGGAGGGGGACAGGAAATTGTTCAAGCCTGTGTTTCAAAAATCAGAATATTTAAACCACTTCTCACATCAAAGCAGAGAACAAGAGAGGAGAAAGGATTTCTCCATGGCTTGTGGGTACCAGAAATGAAGACAAGTCTAGCTTCCCCAAGAGGTGAAACAGATCATGAGCAGACAACCAGAGGCAGACAGACCAGCTCCCCAGCCCTGTCCCTAGTCATGGCCAGTAGATCACACAATGTCCCAGCCCATGCTCTCTCACAAAAAACACCCCATTCCCAAGACACACCACGACCAAAATGATACATCTCTGATGGACATCTGTACACAGGTCTGAGGCAGAAGCAGGAGGTGCTAGACCCTGAGATCACAGCTTTCAGGCCTCATTGCTGTGCCCATGGTGCCACCAGCAGCCATGCCCACAGCTCACAGAAGCATGCGTGAGCATAAACTCCTCTTTCTCTCCCTTTCCACAACAGCTGTGACTGCTATGGGTTGGCTTCCCAAAAAAAATCGTTAAAAAGCAGTACTGCTACTGCTACTACAAGGGGCCTGCCTGGAGCTGTGGAAGGGCTGTCATCCTCTCACTTCAGATCATACAGTTAGGAGAACTGACATTTTCATCACCCAAACCACTATCTTTGGCCTGTGCCAGTGCATGGCTGTCCCAGCCCTTCCCTCTGAGGCCAATGCCAGCCTCTCCCTGCATGGCTACAGGCAGCCACCCCTAGGCTTGGCCCAAAATGCTTCTGGGCAGCAGGAGAGGCTGTGTCAGGCAGCCCAGAGCAGAGAATCATAAAATCATAGAATGGTTTGAGTTGGAAGGGACCTTCAAGATCATCTAGTCCTGACCTCCCATCATAGGCAGGGGCACCTCCCTCTAGATCAGGCTGCTCCAAGCCCCATCCAACTTGGCCTTCAACACTTCCAGGGATGGGGCAGCCACAACTTCCCAGGGCAACCTGTTCCAGTCTCACCACCCTCACAGGAAAGAATTTCTTCCTAATGTCTAACTTAAATATTCTCTCTTCCAGTTTAAAGCCATTATCACTACATGCCCTTATAAAGATTCCCTCCACAGCTTTCTCGTAAGGCCTCCTTCAGCTACTGGAAGGCTGCCATAAGGATGAGGCTTTGGGTCATGATGACACAGAGGCTTGGAGCCTACACGGACACAGATGGGATGAGACAGGAGAGGATGCTGCATGTCCTGTACCTGACGAGCAGTGGGTGGTAGGGAAGTGTGTATGGCCCAGGCCTGGCGGGAGATGGTGGGCAAGGCAGCTACAGGGTACTCATTGCCCACTTCCCAGCTGGGGTAAATCCTCCCATCCCATGGGAGAGGCAGAAAGAGACTCTGACCAGGCCACCAGCTTGCAAAAAGAAACAAATCTGGGAGATGGGGTGGGAGGGGACAATCTCTTCTGCCCCTGAAAGCATGTTCTTGCACAGAAGATTAATGTGAAGGCAAATTTGACAACATAACACAAGTGCAAGACTACTCAGCAATAGATATGCATGTTTTTGTAGGCTGGGCAGAATAAAAGATACCAAAAATATCAAGTCCTTGGGGAAAAAAAAAATCCTCACTGCACTGCCCATGAAAATGTCACTCAGAGGAAAATGTCCCACACTGTATTGTGCTGAGAACGTGGTAAACACAAACCCCAGAGTTTCATTAGCTCACAAAGCAGAGCAAGGCACCACAGGATAATGCAGCCTTCTGCTCCTGACCCCACCACCCAACCCACAGACCTTCTTCTGCTTCACTAGGCGGGTGAGCAGTGAGAAAAAAAATCATACAGTACGTGCATCAAGGGCTGTTTTGCATCCTGGAGCTAATACATCTTTCAACAGTCTCCTCTAACCTGCAATACTATGATCCTGTCAGAGCATGAAACAGTCAGTTTCTCCTGCTTGCTGCATTGTTTATGCTTTCTTAAAATACCACAGAGATTGTGATGGGCAGTAAGATGAGGGCAGCCTTAAAGACTCCGACAAAAATGGAATCTCCAAACTCTGTTTTGTTTGGAAAAACAGAAAGTGCAAACATGCCACACAGACCAGGCAATGTCACAACGCTCACAAGGAGGACATAAATAGCATGGAGATACTGGCTTCATGTTAGCACAGGACCCAACCACACCCTTTGGTTGAATACCCCTGCGGGTGCCGTTCCATTACCTAATGAGCCATTATTGAGTAGCTGTGCTCAGTTTTATCAGGCAGGCAAGGCTGGTATTGCTGGCACTTGAAAAGGGACAGAAAGCAAATATTAGCTACTTTGCCTGACGCCAGCAACGCTTCCAGCTGTAGCTTTTGCCAAACACAAACTACTGCTACTGACTTGGAAAACTTCCTTTTGGGGTTGGTTACAAAAAGATGGTTAAAATGAGGATGTTTGGTCTTGTTTTGGTTCAATCCCTCCAGATTAACATGTTCCATTATGCAATGTGGGCCAGATACTGCAAGTGTTGATTCACGTGGGCAGCTCTCAGGCAAATGTGTCACCTGGTGAAAGCACAAGGTGATTATTTCACTGCACACACCTAAGCACACCTTATACCCTCTCCAAGCTACAGCCTCTGCCCAGTGCAACCAACCAGGGCTACCTTCCAAGCAGCTGCTTCCTCAGCTGCAATATGGCTTATTTTCCTACCAAAATAAATAACAATAATAAAATCTCCTCCTGAATTAATAATAAAACTCCATGCTTGCCAATATTTCCCTGGACTGTAGTGCAGCAATCCCTCTGCTTTCATCCAGGATGCAGAGCTCAGTACAGATGTGCTTCTAGCCCCATGGAGGGAAGTCATACTGCAATTTTCAGGCTGAGTATGTTTTCCCTCTCAGCTCCCCTCCAACTCTACTGCTCAAAGGCGCTAATGATTTAATCAAGCTCTCAAATTCTTATCTCTACCACGTGGTTAATTAATACAGATTTTTATTTTTATGAGGATGAATGGATTCTTTGTTAGGCCTTTTTATAGGGCTCTAAGTGACCTTGGTTTTCTCTTGCCCTAGTTTCCAAATGTCACTGACCCAGAATAAAGAAGCTATCAGAAAAAACTGATCATTTTCTTTATCTTGGGCAAAAACTCATTGAGGTTGCTGAACTGAAAACACCCAAAATCTATCACATTTCATCCTGTGTTTTAAAGCTGATCTTCAGAACAACTCTTTAGAGAGGAATAACACATAGAAGCAATGTGTCACGTAGGCTAGCTGAAAATCAATAAACACTGCTGGACAATGACTGTTTTATCCAGTAATGAGCTATCAACAAGTGCTACAAAGCAGATTAATCATTAAGGGCTGCAGCATGGGGACACAGCAGGGACCACAGCAGTGCTGAACTCTCCCAGGGGCACCACCAGCCATGGTTTTACTCTCATGTAAAAGCAGCCTTCCTTTAACAGCAATACAGAAAAGCCAGATTTCAAAATTAATCTCCACTCTTGTCTTTTCAGCCTTCCTTCCCAAGGCCAGAGCCAGCAGCTCCAGAGAAAGCATCATCTCCTCCCTTAGCAGGGAGCTGGGGGAAGCAAACTACAGCAAGACAGTCTGTCTGTCTACACTCACCAAATAATGTCACCAAACAGCAAAGAGTTTTTCTCTATGGCAAGGACCAGTGCATCTACAACTGTGTGGCTTTTTTCTTAAAAAAAACAAACCCACAATAACAACAACAACAAAAACCCACAATTTTTTTAAAACTAAAGAACACAAGCCTGTCTGTCAGCCTCCCATTTCTGTTTCATCACAAAGAATTACCTCTTTTGTGTGACATTTTTACGTTTTCCTTTCGCCATTCAGGTCAACTGAGGCTACATCTGCAGTGCAGCTCACCAGGAACAGACAAGCAGCTCATAAGAGCTGGTGTTCAGGATGTAGTGTATCCACCACATGTGTATGGAAAAAAGGTTGTGTTGGTCTAGCACTAGCCTGAATGCCCACAGACAGCCCTGGTACTTTCTTGGGGCATTGATTTCAGTTTCATTAAAAACAATCATTTCCACACTCCCTCACAGCTCAGCAAAACGAACCAAAGCATGGTCATCAGGGATAACTGGGAAACGTCCTTCAAAGCAGCACTGCTGGTTTGAACTAAAACACCAAGCAGGTACATGCTGTAAATGATAGGAACAATCAGAACAACAGTTACATACTTGCCAACCCAGGGACAGGGTGAGCAACTCCCCCCTCAGCCCTTTATATAGTCCCTTTCCTTCCACCCAGTAACAGTTTCATTTTCTGCAAACAGGAAAGCAGGGAAAAGAGTTATTTCCAGCATTTATGTTCAGCAACGTGGTGTTAAGCAATGAAAAACACAGTATTTTTTGTTAATATTAAGGAGCTTATCCAAAGCTCAATGAAGATGATGAAAATATTTCTACAGGAATGAGTCTTTCTAAATCCAAATATCACATAAATATTAACTAATTAACTATAACCATATCTGTGCAGCAAGTGGAAGCTTTCCTTTCAACACTATTTCTTTCCACCTCCTTTTTCTTTTGAAAGCAATTTATCCAGTTTACCAGAAGTGCTGCTAACTCAGGAAGCCTGATCACACTGAGTTTTGCACTCCTGGCTTTCTTAAACACTTTTGCTCTTTTCATTGCCAGGATCCTGGAGTAGCTCTAAATCACCACTGGCTTCACTGCAACAACAGCCTGTGAAGTGAGGCACTGCAGTACTTGGGAGTGTAGACAGAGGCTGCAGGTTAAATTCTTAAAAGTATTCAGTCACATAATTTAGATATCAACATACTTTTAAGATAAGGGCTGAAGTGGCTTTTCTAGTACGTTAAAGAAAATCCACAGTGAAGGGGGGATTTGGACATAAGTGGCCTTCAGTGCCCCATATAGGTGACCCAGAAGCCACCCACTTCTTAGGCAATTAATGCCAATTTTTAACCAGTTATGCACCTGATAGTGCCTTTCATAAATACAAATTCATCCAGCAGCAAACGCATTTATGCAAGTATATAATCTATTTTCTTTTTCATTAGGCATGTGAAACAGACAGAAATACCCATGACTGTTTCTTTTTTAGGCAGTCTCATGTGTCAGTTGCTTCTCCAATGCCACCAGCCCCATCACATGTCACAAAGCCATGCAGTTAAAGGAACAGCTCCTCACCCAGGCACCAGGCAGCATAAGCAGGGCATAAAACAGGTATTTGTCCCAAACTCCAGAGAGCTAAAACACATTCTATTGTGTCTGAACTAGTTCAGCAAGCATGGAGAGAAAAGGGAAATCAGAGTTCTGAACAGGATTGGTGGGAAATGCCACACAAAGGGACTGTTTGCTGTGGAAGGATTTGTGCCTGGGAGGAAAAGTGGAGGCTGGATTCTCCCACAGGTAAACAGATTTACATCCCAAAAGTAAAAAATATTCCCACTTCAGAGCAGCACAAAACCCATTCAGTTTCTGCTGCAGCCACACAACCTCAAGTTGCTGCACATTCCCTTTGCTGCAATCCCATGCTCAGGATCATCAGCAAAGAGTGGTCATATCTCTAGCAATCCTCAAAACATCGCCAGGAAGCCCTTCTCCCACCAAAGGAAGGGACATGCTTCCACGTTTCAGGTTGCTCTAAACAATTTTGGTGGCCAACTGTGACTCTTTCATTTACAGAAGGCCGAGTGCCAGGATGGACTCCTCTATAGGGTCAGCCCGTACTGCAATGATGGGAATGAAGCTATGGGAAGAGGTGACAGGACAGGGCTCCAGCATTATTCCTCCTGTGCTCACTGCCAGCCAAGCCCCAAGCTCCTGCCTGCTCCCTCCACAGCTGCAGCAAAAATGACTTCAGGTTTCAAATACAGCTCACACACTGCAACAGAGAATCTCCCTAGCAAGTATCCTCTGTTCACCAAAATGTCTGCAGCCTGCCTGGCAGGTGAAACCCTTCCCTCAAATATTTCCCCATAGGCTATAACTGTAATAGATCCAGCTCCAAGCTTTTCACTTGTATGTGGCTGTGCAAGGACACAAAACAGCTTTGCAGCTGCACTACGTTGTGCTGCATCAGAAAATGGAGAAAAAGCAGAGAGGAGGTGGGGGAAAGGGCACAGCTGATGTTGATCTTATTCTGATCTAGTTTTATCATAACAACTAGGAAAGAGGGGAGGAAAAAAAGTACGGAAGAGAAAAAGTCCTGACATAATGCAACTTCATAGCAATTTCACTTTTCTTGGCAGGGAGAGAGGGTGGTAACCATTACTTTCTTCTTTGTAGACACCAGTGAGGAAACTGGAAGGGGTTAAATAGCAATATATCTAAATCTGAAAAGACTTCAGTGTTTCTATTCTTGTAGCTTTTTGATTTTGTGACCAGTGTCATCATTTGAAAATGCTTGGAGATGGGAACATCAGAAAACCACAATGCTTTAATTTCTTTACTTATTTTATTCATGTTTCTCAAGCTTCACTAAATGTCCTTAAAATATTTAGCTGGAAGGTGCACGGAAACAAAGTTACATTTTTACCTATTTTCCACTGACTTTCCTTATTGTATCCACTAGGCTGAACACTAGTAAGGAAGTGAATGTTCATCCTTGAACTAACTAAAAACCCACTAAGAAAAATTCTGCTAAAGCAGGTTTTTACAATATTAAGCCACTAGCATTAATAGGATTCCTAAAATAATTAGAGCTACTAGGTAGTAACTTCCTCACTAACCAGTTTTACATCCATCTTTAGTCATCCAAAGAAGTACACTGCTTTTCTAACAGCTATAAGCAGCCATTCCTTGAATCTGAGATTTCTTTAAAACTTTTCCAGGTGAACCCAAAGATTTATAGTAATCAAAGTATTTGGCTGCTTTGAAAGTCTTATCCCAAGATTCCTATTATTGAAAAAACTCATTTCCTTGAGTGATACTATGATTCTATGATTCTTATTTCACCTTTGCTACCATAAATCTGCCTGCCATTTACTTGTCTGACCCAGAGCAAATGCTGCAGCTGCACAGTTCCACACATAGGATGTGTCTGTACCATTTGTTGGATCATAAATCACTACAAAAATTGCTTATGCCACTACTAAGGGATGTCTCCAGATGTTTACAACAGCCAGCAACATACAGCTTGGCCCCAGATTTGCACAGTGTTCATTTGCATAACCTAGGAGCTGAAATTATTACAGCAATTAGTAATTTCAATGTTAATAAGCAGGGCTCTTTCTCTCAGATATTGACCAAAAAACCCTACTGTTACTCAACACATAAGCACCATTCTGACTTCTCATAAAAAAGCATTAATATTATTTCAAAATAACACTCTATTCTAAAATCCCACAGAACTTCATCTCAGCACCCTCAGCCTTAAAGCTTAACTGTGTTTTCTAAACCCATTTCATGAAAACAGCCCCCTCAGGCTTTCTCATGAAGGCTGTTTGACTGGCACAACAAATGTGTGTCTGACGGTGGTTCAAGCAACAGTCACACTAGCTCCAGTGTGCTGGGAGCTTTTGCTTGCTCTGCTGAAAATGTAATACTGAAGCAAAACAGAAGAAAATTCACCAACAGAGACGTTTGGCTTGAGACTACTGTTAACACTCACTCATCAAAACACATGGCTTCAATGACAATATTAGTGCAAATATAGATTGTAAAAGTGACTTGGCAGAATATTCTTTTGCACCATCTGTTTTAAACACATTTTCTCTCAACTAAGCACCATAGTAATTTCATTACAAGGGAGCTAAAAGGAAATAGCTCTGTGGAAACATGACCTAGGCCACCCACCCTAGAACAACAGGCTCTAAACACCTCAAAGACAGGCTTTCCAGCAGTGCTAGTCCTGTTGCCCAGACCAGCCTCCTTAATTGCCACCATGAATGTTTTCATGAATATGTTTAAAGGAAAATTCAGTCTTCCCTGGAAGTTGTCACAGAAGAAAATTCAATTTTGGGAAACCCAAAAAGTCTACCTGAGAGGCCAGCTCTTGTGCAGTCATTATTGTTTAACTGCTCAGGTAGCTGCCACTAAATTGGAACAATTAAAAAACACCCAGTGAGTGCCTGCTTAGCAAGTTAAAACTCATTGCAAGTAAGGATGAAAGACTCTGACCTGTAACAAATTTATTTAGAAGCCACAAAAATTTTATACTTGTTTTGGCCACAAGCTATCTTTCTACACGTGCAGGGAATATAGCAGTAAGAACAGAAAAGCAAATAAAATAAAATAGTACTGCATTTACTTTAATAGCCTCGTTGAGACAGTTTAATGCAACTAACTAATTGTCAGCAAATTGAAAACAAGAAAACTAATGAAATGGCTTAACTGTTTTCATGCTGGCAGTTCCCTTGCAAACAGTTTACAGTAAGATGTATTCTGAGTCACAAAGCTTAAGGACCAGTGAGCATATCTGTACCAAAGAAGGTAACAGCTCTGAAAATACTATGAGAAAATACTATGAGAGCTGTTATTTTTCATTTCCCTATTGAAGCACCTCATGAAACACAGAAACATCTGCAAAGAAGCACAAACATGAGGTAACTACACTGATCATAACACTAGTTTTAACAGGTTTCTCAGACTTCCCTTCAACTTGTGTGCAATCACAGATTTTTGACCAAAATCTACACTAACAAGGCACAAAAAGCCTATAGTAACTTACCTTGCAGCGACAGATAGAGATCATCTATTTCGGAGGAAACCTGGTCCTCTGTTGAGGGAGATGACTGCTTTGATGCCATCTTAAATCCTATGGAGATTCTTCAATCAATTTCCAAACTGAAATTATTATTAAAAAAAAAAAAAAAAAAAA
>NW_009953726.1:1560549-1569661 GCF_000747805.2 Chaetura pelagica
AAAAAAAAAAAAAAAAAAAAAAAAAAAAAAGGAAGAAGAAGAAGAAAATCAGTACGGTTTACATGAAAACTAATTATTTCAAAGCTGCTCAAGTGTGTGCAGAGATATTTGGTTTGGGTTTTCTCTCCTTGGTAGGCTGTTTCCCTAACTCAGCCAAAATAAACAAAATGTTAATATTGTGTGAATCCAAGTTCTGGTCTCTTGCTTCTTTTCCAACAGGGGCTGGCAGTACTCTGCAACACAAACCATGGACCCCAGTGTGTCTTGCCATGAAAATACCATGAAAACAAAAGTACCAGGATTATAAAAATTGAAAGACAATTGCTTTCCTTCAGAAAGCCAGGTTGACAACGGCTCACAGTGCCTTCTGCAAATTTGTTGCTGCCAAACTTCAAAGGTGTTCTTTAAATTTTTGTACTTTTCAGATATCTCTCCCTGTCCAGCTAATTGCTGCAGAATGGAAACAATTTAGGCAGTATCTCCAAAGACTAGGATGAGATGAAAAAGCAGTGGTTATCATATGAGAATAATCACAACTGCTGTCTCTGTCTGGTACCTTTGTTACTCCTCATCCCCATGAAGGACTTTCCAGTTCCTCCATTTTCCTCTCCCTTGATACCTCCCTTATCTCCAATGCAACTTTAGTGAAGGACATGCTGTATCTTTCTTAAAACTGTAACATTGTTTCTGGAGCTGCAGTAGTCATATTGTTCAATTTGCCACTGTAGGAAAAGCTGGATACTTAGATACAGACTCATTTTTATCAAGAATTTATAAGTTAAACAAATTCAAAAAGAAATAAAGCTGAAAATTAAGAGTTCACCTTAAACAAGCTTTGTTGCCTAAATAACTCTAACCTTTTCTTCGGAAGTACTGGGATTTACACACTATGTATTAATAATTCATCTACCAAGTATATGTCAAAATAAAGGGTGTGAATAGATGAGTAAGAAAATACAACATTAAGGAATGCCAAAGACATTGTTACATTCATTCCCTTGTGCATATGAATCACAAGGCAGCCTTTGTTTACTCCACTATATACTATTTTTCCTAACTCCCTGTATCCCTCACTGCACAGAAAGGACAACAGGCGTTTAATTAGGAGCTACTCAATATTTTGTTCTCACTCTGAACAATGTGTGTCCTTGTGCTCCTTCCAAGAGCTGCTCCGATGACAGGATTATTAAATCCTCACAAGATTTTCTATAGCACTCATCACTCCAGCATCTGAACACTTCACAAACATCAATCAATTCACATTTACAGCATCTACGTGAGATGAGGGGTTATTGACCACATTTAAAATCACAGAACAGTTTGAGTTGGGAGAGACATTTAAAGATCATCCAGTCCAACCCCCTGCCATGGAACATCATTTTACTGATGTCAAGCAAAAGCACAGAGAACAAAGGGAGAAAAATGTTGCTAACTTTACTCTGGTTTTCCAGAGAAATAGATATATGGCCTAAGCACTGATTCCAACTGCTGCATTGGGTACACAGTGTTTCTCCAAGTCACCAGCAACTTACAGCTAAAACTCAAGGCACCAGATTCAAGAGAGGGGAGCTCTACCTGGGGGAGGTAAAGATGAGAGATATCCAGATTATCAAAGACAAGACAAAGAAAATATTTTGCAACAGTGTGGCTTGCTTAGCCTAGCAAAAAGAGGGGGAAAAGGTCTAATCTGATCTTTGGCAGGCACAAGAACAAGATGACACAAATAAGCCATTCCTTGAGGTTAGGATGGAAATAAGAAGATTTCTAAATACTGGATTCTAATGAAGCCTCTCAAAACAGGCAACTAACACAAAGTCTTTATGTGATTTTAAGTTTGGAATTGTTCAGAAATAGACAACAAAGTAGTTGCCCTTACTAAAGAGACACTTGGGACTTCCAACCCTGGAGAGCTCTCAGAAGTCCCCGGTTCCCAGGCTAGAAGTATGAGTCTCAAGTCAAACAGCCAAAAAATAACCACACTGTTAGCCGCCAATTATACAAATCAGGGTTCAAGTGCCAGGGCTAACATCTCACAAGCACTGAGCAAGTGCAAGGGCTGAGCAAGAATCCAGTTCTCCCAGCAGCTCTGCCTGTGCCCAAGGCGACACAATCTTTCCTGGGAAACTCCTTCCTTTTCCAAGTGAAGACCTTCAGAGATGTTTAAGAAATACTAAATACTAGGTAACAATCAATCCACAGGTCAAATCAATGATCCTGCCTGAATTTGGACATGAAGTTATAAAACAAATTGGGTATCCATGGAAAGGAATAGGACCAGAAGCACACACATAGACACCAACCATTGCCACACCAACATAACCTACACTCAAGACATCCCCAGAACTACATATGTGTGTACATTCCTTGTACATTCCTGCAGTTCTGGGGCATGAATTCAACATCAGTGCTAATGTATGCTCTTTTTCTATTTAATACAAGTCTATTCTCTCTTTTTTTTTTTTTTTTCACTATATTTTAAGCTAAACACTAAGGATTTTCTTTTCAAGGCACAAAAGCAGCACAAAATCCCCAAACAGTGAAAGCATAAATATCTGTTTGACATCCAAATTTGAGGTGGTAACACAGGTGGAGCCAAGTCATGTTCATCTAACCTGCTAAAGTCTTTGGGAACACAGTGCAGAGAAAGGGAATAAGATTTGGCACTAAAATTCCTCTATAATAACAGGGAAATGTGCAAGAGCCATGAACAGCGTTAATGGAAGATTCGTAAATAAAACAAAATGCATTTTCAATCTTTCTCTGTTCTTTCTCTGCCCGAATTCCTTGCCAGCTACAGCAACCACAGTGTCTCCTTCTATGTGCTTGTACTGCACTTCATGTGATAAGACCCCAATCTCAGTTCGAATCTCCTAGCATGAAAGTAGTTGAAGTTAATAAAGCTTTCAGGATTTGAAAACAGAAAGTACGCTAAGCTTTAAAGCATTAATTAACTTTAATTAAGTCACTTAATTTGTTAATTAATTAACTTAAATGATGGCACATGATCATAGAACATGTATACATAATAAAACAGATGCTCCTATTTTCTTTCAAATTAAGACCTTCTCAAAAGGATGGGATTTTTAAAATTATTTTTTTAAAACACACAAATCCACTCAACAAAACCACAGTGCAGGTTACAAAAATGTGCAGCTAATTCAAGGTAAGTTTATGCTAAAATTTTCACATCCCTGGAAAGCTTCTGTTCACCATCCAACACAGCACATACATTTTGCCCTGCCTCTGATCCCTGCCCTGCCTCAAGAGAAGACTCCACAGCTGCTTTGAAAGGGAGACACACACAAACTGCTGGAGGACATACCTGCAAGGATTAGTATTCTTTAAAAGGTACAAGGTAGAGATTGTCTGAGAAGGGATTATACAGGGACAATATGCTAGTCCCTTTGCCCTCCCCATCTCTCACCCCACCCTGAATTTCATCCAAATAAAGCATAGTAGGTGTAACTATATCATATCAACCTCTGAAGAATGTAAAACCCTCAAGATATTGGTAAGATTGCTTAGAAATGCTTTACATAGGTGTTGGGAATTACTGTATTTTTTTTCATAACAACTCAAGGAACCTGCAAAAACAAAACCAAATCCTTCATTTTCATTAAACGTTCGACAACTAGGAAATAAATACACTTAGTGTTGAAAATTAATCAAATGCTATCAGATGACCCCGTGCCTTTTCAGTGGGAATAAAACCAAAGGTGATGAAAATTACCTTGTCCTTTCCTCTTTCTGGAGAATCTGGCATTAACACAGGAAAGCATTTAACTGCTTACACCTTGGGATAACCTGTGAAATAACCTATGAAGTATCACAGAGCCAAACAAAGAGTTCCAGGAATGCTGAGACCTTGTTTCCAATGGGTTTGCTTCCTGTTGATTAACTTATCTGAGTGGCACCAAAGCTGTTGTGTGAGCTCATCTTTTCCTCAGCATGGGAGAAGTCACACAAGAAAGGTGCATTACAAATGTCCTGTTTAAGAGAAAAGCTTTCCACTGCTGTTCTCCAAAGGAGTAAATTCTTGACCACCTGGGCTCAACCTGCAGCTCAAATGGTTCAACCATCAACAAAAGCTTCTCCAATGATAAGGGCACTCATAAGACTCAAACCTAGGCTTTCCTTCAGTGGGTACTGGCAGAGTACTAATTCCCTTCCCTCTCCAGCTGTTCTCAAAATAGGCAACTAAAAACAGGCAGAAATCAGATCTGCACAGTCATAGAGTGTAATTTCAACTTAACTTCTTTGGAATCTCTATTCCTTTCCCAAATTCAGCTGAAATTAGCCAGCAGATTTTAAAATATACTGGGTATTAACACACAGACATAGGCACATTGACAGAGTGAAACTTAAGAGCAGGCAGTGGACTAGAAATACCAAGGAACTAACTTGAAAATAATAAATAATTCCAGAGATTTTATCATTAAATTAGATCACACTGATTTAAATACTATGTCTCCAGTAAGGCTTAAGTCCCAATGAGACTTAAGAGATACTCTGCTTAAGCAGAGTCTTTATAAGGACATTCCTGTCTCAGAAGAAAGAGGAAAAGGAAGTCTCAGATGGGTTTGCAGGATTCATTAGGAAGGATTTCATAGCCTTAAGATTACAGTTTGGATCAGGATGGTTTGCAAACACAGTCTTTCAGCTGCCTCAAGTTAAAAAAAAAAAAAAAAAAAAAAAAAAAAAAAAAAAAAAAAAAAAAGACAATTATATAGTATGCCCCTCTACAGAGAAACTGACACCATTATCAAAACAATGTGTAACAACAGTTAAAATATAAAATACAGGTTTCATTAATCATTTAAGGTTACTTGTACAAAACATCTGTGCACACTTATTAGGAAATAAGGTAAACTAGTTAGTGTAATTTCCAGATTGTCCCGGGCAAGACTGTTTGCAGCCTCTGAGTTGACAGCTAACTCCTGCACTATCCCACAGCCTGCTGCACAGATGTACCCCCAGAGCCCTCCCCACAAACCCATCTTCAAAAATATGGCATGAAATTAGCTCAAGTATGTGCTCCTCAAAGCTGAAAGCAGCAGATAACTCGCAAACAAGGCCAGCTAGAGGTTGCTGAATATTATAACTCACTGTTAGTAAATCCCTGCTTCACTGGTTTTGCCTTTGTAGACACATGCCCCATATTTTCCCAATTATGTTGGTTACTTGCCTTCCACTGGTGTTGCAATAGGAATTACAGACATCTTTGTATGGCATCTCCAACCGCTTGTTTTTACTTTTCCTTCTTTGAAGTGCCACTGCTTATTTATTACTCACTCCGGGACTCAAAAGACTTTCCCTCCATAGAGGCCTCTAGATGTAAACTGAAGTTTGCTCCTAGCAACAGATTATTATTGCTCATGTGTTCAGTCGAGCCAACACCATGAACAGAAACGGCAGATTTTTATCTTTGGTGAACTAGTCCAAAGGAAGTAGAGCTCCACAAAGCAGACCTACTGAAGACTCTTTTCCTTTTCGGTTATTAACAAGGATCTCAATTTATTTTACATTCAGAGACAAGCACTAAAATTTTGATTTGGGTACATTTTTTTTGGTGTAAGTTTGTCACAGCCTCCCTAAAGACAAACTGTTAGGATCCAAATAATGATAATATGACCTAAGGAATTAGCACAGAAAATCTCTTACATACAGTTGGTTTGGGTTTTTGCTTTTTTATTATTTTCTTTTCCCCTCCCTTCCTTTGTACTCAGACCTCTGTTAAGTCAGAGAAGTTTGTACAGCATTTAAATTTGTTGGTCATGCTTTCTCCTCAACACTTCATTTAAAATGGTTTCCTTATATTTTCACCCAGTGTCAGGGGTGGGGAGGAAAGTCTGTTCAAAGCATACATTTCTCAAGACCTTTACACTAAGAAGCTTTCTTTTCTCAAGGTCCTAGTCCAGACTGAAGTTCATCCCTTTCACATTTAAAATGCTTGCCAACATTGCTCTTGTGGGTGATCTCAGACATGTCCACAGTTAGAATGGGATCACACAGCAAACATGCTGATACCCTTCTCTACAAGGCTAGATTCTCAGGTAGAAAAAATCAGGACAGCACCATTGACAGATGTACCTTGAGGTCCCCGCTTCAGCAGCTGACAACTTCTCTCTGTCTGGCAGAAAAAAAGTATTTGTCATCATCCAGTAAGCAATAATGGTACATTCTCTGCACTTCCCTGGAGGAAGAAAAGGGCTTCCATTACGTTTCTATCACTTTGAAGGTGATAGGGGAAAGAGACTATAATCTTCTGATCCTATATAATACTCTGTAGCACTTAGATGGGTATCAGGCAGTCCTTTAATAAGTGGTGAGAGACTCTGCACTGCCTGGGATAATGCTGAAACAAGTCTGGCCTTGGGTCTTCCTAAGGTATAAGTAGCTGAAGATGAACTAAAAAGGAAAAAGCTTGGAAAAGGCTGAACAACTCTGCTCAGAAAGAATAAAGCCCAGAGAGCATAAGATCTGCAAGAGACACAGAAGACAGACACACAGCTACACCCCATTGCCACAGAAATAGTCTTGCCTCCTGTGAACCAACACACTGAAACTACATGCACAAGTAAGGACTCCTCCAAAGAGTAAGAGTTGCAAGGCCGAGTCATCTTTGATTAGTTTATTTATGACAAGCAACAGCAGTACATTTTTGTTATCCAGGGACTTCCCAGTGAGCTATTTATAATTTTTGAAAACGTGCCAGGACAAGCATATGAGTATACAAAAGCCACACCACTTTTTGAGGCTAGCAAATGTTGCTGGTTTGTCTTTGATTTACACATAGTAATACTTCCTGTTACAGAAGTACAATGGATCTTCTCACTGCACTAATCAATTAAAAAATGTGGTAAGGAAGGTGTCCTTCTTGACCTTTCCTTTCTTGGGGGGGAGATGGTAATATATCAGTCATCCTAGTACAATTACACAGTTTGAAAACTGCACCAACTCCACGCTGTTAACACACACATACACAAATGGTTTTATTAACTGAGCTAAAGCTTTGTTCACACATTCAGAAAAGCTGACCCATGGAGGTGCATGATGCATTTACTTGCCCTCAGAATAAAAGCCTAGCTCGTATTTATCTATTCCCAAGTAGAAATGTAGTGCCAACTTACTGAAGCTGGAGAAAACATTCAGTTTTCAACTGGTTTCCAAGCTTTCCCACATCTTTACTAAAAATAAGAACTGCTCAGAACTCAAAATCACAGTTGTTAATGTAAGAAGGGAGGGCAATGAATGCTTGGAGGGTCAGAAAGCTTATGGCATACCCCTCGCTCACCTCAGGGTACCCTGCTAGGGGCAGGAAGCCAAAACCACTGTGATGACTTCATGGCTCCATCAAAGTCAAGGGTTTGGACGACTACTCAGCCTCCAAAACACACAGTCCATAAGCCCACCCCAGCCCAAATCTACCTGTGCAATGCCTAGAAGTCCCCAGTTATGTGTTAAAACACCATGTCATTTATATGGTGCATTGCCACCAAGCCAGAGTGAAAAAGCTTTTCCAAAGCAGGGTCATCCACACGCTTCCCCACCGCGCTGGCCTTGCCGCAGCCATGAGGCCGCTTCCCACAGATAATGGGGCTGTGGGGAAGGGTTATCACAAAAACAACACCAGGAACACAAGCTGGCTCAAGATCTGCACTGTACTTGGAAAGTACATCCAGTGCATAAACACGGCCTCTTCCTACCTGCTTGGTTAACAAGGAAAGCATGCGACAAGGTGACAGTAGTCATCATTGCACGCCTACAAGCCATTCTCCGCTTTGACACGAACGCTACCCCTGTCTGACCCCTTGCCCTGGCTGGCCGGGCTCAGGCGAGGCTGGTGGCCAGGCACAGCTCTGAGTAGCCACACTCTGCCTGGCCTCCTTTCAGCAAGGGGAAAGGCTGCAGTGTGGCCTGCGCAGACCCAGCGCTGCGGGCGCAGACAGATCTCTGCCCTCCAGTGTGTGGTTCCCATCGCAAAAGCTGCACACAGCTCATCGTGCTCCTTCCTCCGCACTTCCTGGCCCAGAGTCAGTTCTTACAATCAAGAAGAGAAGGGAAGGGAAGGGGGAGGGAATGGCCTGCAATCAGAGCAAGTTTAACTCTCACACAGAGGACTGCCTCATCAGAACAAACTGGACAATGCTGCTTTAACCAAGCAAGGAGGATTGCAAGAAGTTCTTTCATTTACAAATGTTTCTTTCTTTCACCTGGATTGCAACTGAAATTCTTTGGTTAGTGTTTTAATAGAGACTCTCTGTCAGCTTCCCATTAACACTGGAGACACCTTGCACAGCATTAAAGGTATTTAAAATAGCAGTATATAATAACCACATCTGCTTTGTATTAATGGCATTATATTAAGAATCAGGCTCCTAGTAATATTCTGCCTTTGAAGGAATACAAATGCTTCCTTTCCACTGCCTTCCTAATTCCCTTTTTCCCCAAATAAAGGAAACAGTCAGATGGTTAACAAACAGATTACTCTGTTGAGTGAAGCTCGCCCAAGCAATAAAAGGCCTGGAGTTTCTCAATTAAATCATAAGGCTGTTCTTGTTCAGAAAAATCTTCCTGAAGAGCAGTAATCTGCTCTTTCAGGAAATTAAGAAAAGGAAAAGGTAGGGATAGAGGCAACCAAAATGCAGGAGTTTTCACTGAAGTGGGGATTTGCTCTTACTGCCCAAAATCACTGGCAGTGGCAGTGCAGCATTTGCACAACAGAACTGAGCAGACAGAGCCACGGATGGTGTCAGGGAAGAGGAGGAAAGTGAAATGCAATGTGAGTTTGGGAGCCAAAAGAGAAAGGGCATGTCTCATGTTAAACCTATCTGCTTTGGCAGTATTCCTGCAAAGATCACAAACTTGTTTTGATCACTAAGTATAGCAGAGAAAAGGAATCTACTGCAAGTAGCTCTCTCCGGCAGTGCTTGCAGTTTTTACACAGGCAAGAGAACACAAAAGAGAGATTTGTCAAGCAAACGGCAAATGAAGCTTGCCAAATCTGAAGGGCAAATTACAATTTAAATGATGGGTCCTAGCCTTGCAGCTGTGAATTCATCAGCTTCTCTCTCAAGCGTGTCCGATTGAGGCTACAGCAATGCAAACCACC
>NW_009953726.1:1569836-1571658 GCF_000747805.2 Chaetura pelagica
TAGCCCACCTCTGCTCTGACCTGGAGAGGCCACCTCTCCAAAAAGCAAGTTTTTCATGTCCTTATACTTCTTCCACCTGAAAATTCCCCCCAAAGTGCTAGTCAGGGTCTTGTTCATTTGTTTTTACACATTCTGTCCCATGCACTTCAAGGTTTGTGGGTGAAGCAGCGTTTTTAGAAGTGCAGCGTGCATGCTTACATCCCTGTGCTGCTTTTGCACACATGAAAAGGGCTTTTCCACGGTGTTTTCTCCCACTCTGACTGTGCAGGACCCTCCACTGCAGGAGAAAAATAATGCTTTGCTCAGGCAACTCAGCACAGCCTCCGCATTGCTCTCTGCTAAGTAAAGCACTTTTGTTTACTGCTTAACACAAATAAATGCCCTTCTCTTTGCTTTCAAAGAATTAGTTGCTTTAGGGGAAAAAAAACCCTGAAAAACAAAAACAAACCATACACCTAAATCTCTGATTTATAGCACAGTTTCAGGCCTGTAGAATATCCTTCTGTGTGCAGTGAAAACCAGGCCAAACACTGTTACTCTTAACAGTACTGTTGCCAGAGAAGACCAAACAGCCAAACTGCACAGAGGCAACCCAACAGAAAAACTTGGTGCTATGCAGTAACATACTAGAATAAACTGTTCTCACTATGCAAGAAAGACCAAACCAAAACAACAAAACCAAAACCAGATGCAATTGCAAATCAGAAATAGCCCAAACTAAAGGATGCCTTACTTATGTCACACATTCTCCTCTGAGGGGGCAGAATCTACTCATCAGTGCAAAAATGACAGAGCTGGCCCAGCTGCTTTCTTTGAGAATCAAGATTTCCTGTAACAAACACAAAACAGGACGAATGCCCGTGAGCCCCGTGCATCTCCCTCTCTGAAAGGCAGCAATATTACTAATGCAGAAGTTACTTATAGGCAAGTTCAGTCAAGCAACAGAGGCCGTGTGTTGCACAAGCGGAGCTGCCGCACCGATCCCTCCTGGGCCAGGCATCTGCAGCAAGGCCATGGCCAAGCAGGTGAGGTAAGCCAGAGCCACGTCTGGCTGCTCCAGCCAGCTCCAGCCCACTCGGGTATGTTCCTGTACAGTTTGCAGAGACGTGCTTCTTGGAGTCACTGTCCAGAACGAAACTCCAGCAAGGAGATGGCGTGTGACCGCCAACGCAAGTCCTTGGAACAGGATGTTTTTCTATTTCCTTACAATCCACACAGAGGCTTTCGGTACAGTAAACTCCTGGACTGGCTTTTTTGGACAATCTTTGCAAGAAGAAACATGTTCAAAGTCACCTCTAAGCTTTTCGAAGAAGCAGCTTTCATTCACATGGCTGTAAAGCCATTCCAAGTCTACCTACAGACCTAGTAAGGCACAACTGCTCTGCAGGAACAGTTTTTTCTCATACCTACAATGCACAAGTGTCTGCTTCCCTCCCCTCAGGAAATGTGAGGTACCCTGACACCATAACTGGGAAAAAACTCAGGCTTTCCTCTCCCCCAAAACAAAGTCAGCTCTGCTATTTCCTTCTTACAATAACAAGCTCTGCTTTCTCCATCCCTGGGGTATTTCATCACCAACAACCCACCCAGTTCTGCGTAAGAAACAACATTGCAAACAATATACCAGACACTTTTTTCTCTTTAAAATAAACAACAAACAATCCTAAACCTGTCAGCCCACTAACTGTGAAACCACTTGTTACAGTACAAGTGGTTGATGAAGCCAGATGACAATGCAAGGAAATACCTGGAACTGATCTTCAATGTTTATTTTTGGAGACTGGCTTTTCTCCAAGCTCTTATTTAATAGTTTGCTCTTTCC
>NW_009953726.1:1572005-1578755 GCF_000747805.2 Chaetura pelagica
TCTTTCCCTCCTCTCCCCAGTTGTTCTCTCTGGAATCAAATTGCAACTTGCTTCACCTCTTTGAGTTCACTCACAGACCCCCTCTAAGCAGAACTTCAAGAATCAAATCCCGGCTCAGACAACAGGTTCTTTCTATTTCACTTCCATTATATGATTTCTCAAGTATCAAAAAAGATAGGCAAGTGCTTTGGTATTTGTTTGAAATCAGAAGTGCACAGGATCCATTTAACACTTGGTACTTTCCTATACTTCATATCTCTGCTATTACAAACAAATTCCTTTAACAGATTCTCCTCCTAGACACAGCTCATTTAGCAAATGAAATCTTTCTGCTGTATACTAGCTCTCCACACAAGAGGAATTTTATCCTTAACCTACCTGGTTTACCTGTGCAGATAAGTTTGGCATTTTCCAGAAGAGCTGGTGATTTATCTTTCCATGCCCCTAACTAACACAGCAGCAGCAGCTCCACTTCAGAGCAGACCAGGTCAGACCAGCTCCCTGTGTGGCTCCAGAGCTCCCTGAGCCTCACATTTATATATGTGTTATAAGTTTTAGACACGTCAGTTTAAAGAGTTTCCACACATCATCTGCACACCACTGAATAATCACTCATGCTGTCTTAGGCCACTGGAATCCTGAAGTGAAGCACATTTTCTCTTTCAATGTTTAGCCACTTCATGTAGATCGAGAGAACACACACACAATCATCCACCCCAACCCAGTGGAAACACAACAATTCAATTATGTGCCGGAAGTATGTTTTTTTGGAAGAGAAAAGACAGGGAAAGGAGGTTGAGTAACAGCCTATATAATTTTGCTAAAAGTTTTCACAGAAAGGAAATGAGTGCCTACCGGGTGCGGTCCAACACCAAGCGCCAGGCGGCCGGTCTCGCCCCAGGGAGAGCAGCAGATCGCTCGGCAGCTGTGAGGAGCACAGGGAGGGGAAGCAGCACACCTCTGGGAGCCTGTACTCGCCCCCATTCCTTCCACCCCTGCCACTAACCTGATGTGCGACCTTGAAAAAGCCACTCTGCAAATCCCCTACGACCTCTTATTTATAGCAGAAGATTGTCTGGCGCTGCGGGTCCAGCCCGAAGCTGTTCTGAATCCACTGTCTGACCAGGAGAGGAGGATGTCTTTGAACTGGACATTGCTGTCTGCTCTCCAGGATCAGGTAAAGCCCTCCAGGCACACCACCTTGCACCACGCAACCTACACCGACACCGAGCCTAGTAAAAATGAGGACACCAGGGGCCCTCCTAAAATCTCTGCTGGGATATTAGACACTTTGGCCGAGATTCAGGTCTCCTGACGCTGAACAGCTACATGAGAGATGCCTCCATGCGCACTCATTGTTTGAACTCTGCAGAAACAATGAAAAGAAACAGGCACTTTTAGGGCAGTTTGTCCGATGTATTTTTAGATGTCCAACTCGGACTGGATGAATCATGGCCCAAAAGTGCTTGCTCCCCTCCAGTGACTATGAAAGGAGTCTGGATAACAGTCTCTGATGCAGATAGTTATGCTGTAGTTTGACAAGATGAATCTCACCCTTTTAAGTTGGACAAAAAGCAGTAAGCAAAGAAGCAACCCCCTTGATTTACACTTACTTGAGAAAGTGCATCTCTACCAGAGACCCATTGTGCAAGTGCTCTGTGCTTCCCTACCTCATAAACATCTTGTAATTAGACAACATGCAACCACCTTCAACGAGAGGGCCTGACTTTGATGGAAGAGTTTAATTTAGCCATTGGACTTGAAGTTTTCACCAAATATTCCTGCAAGCAAAGCTCCAGGTTGGTCACTACACAACAGCCTCCAAGAAGCCGGCCATGCTGCTCATGGGACAGCTTTCACTTCTCTTCCTGCATCATTTAGGTGGTTATTAGCAACAAAAAAAACAATCCAAAATGAAACAGAAGAATCAGTAATACAGACTGAACTGAACCCATTTCTGAAGTGTCTTTACAACCACTTTATGGCCATTGTACTTCATGTACTCCATGGCTTCACCGCACACAGGCCATTTGCTGCAGACCGACAAAGCATGTTCAGCAGCATATTCATTCCCTCCTTCACTGCCTCACCCCTTCCTGGCAACCAACAGGGCAAAAGATTCAGAAAGCAGAACTTTTTCCTGTAAAACACATATTTCTGCCTCCTCCCTACACTTCCATTAAAGTAATTACAAGTGCTTTGTTTTCTGTCTTAATTGTCACTTCCTTTGATAGAACTTACAGCCTGAGTCTTGAAGCTCAACCAACCAATACTATTCTTTACTCTCCTTCCTCATCCCTGACCACCAACAGTACTATTTGTATCAGGATCAGCAATTCCTTAAAAACCTCTTGAGCCAATCTGTGCAACTGCATTGTGTCAGGAGTTATCAGCAGGCTGCAGGAAGGTTAGAAAGCAAACATGTCTCCCTACGAGAGACCAGAGACCAAAGTCAAGCCCAGAGTCAAAGCTCTGCCCCATTTCCTCTAGTGGGGAGATAACAGCCTGTTCTGCACCAGTACTTTCCCCAGGGCAGCTTTCTGCTCCCTTCCTGTGTGCCCAGCTCAGCTAAAGAGAAGTTTTTACCCCACTCCCTCTTTTGCCCCTGTCCTGGCCCTTTGGCATCTCCATAGAAGCAGCTTTCTTCATCTCCTGCTGTGAACCCTGTGATTTAAGTGATCTACAAAGGCTATCTTCTTTCTCTCCTCACTAACACCAGAACTTGTGTGTGATCCATGAAGGTCATAGGAAGCTGGCTGGTATTCAGAGACACTGTTAAGCCTTCCCATCTCAATTCTGCAATCCCTTTGCAGACAAAATGCTCCAGATACCGGGGGTCTCTGCCCTCTCAGTATTATCCCAAACCAAAACATATTCATCCTTTTCATGACTACTTGCTGCTGACACCCTTCATGCATTTCTGCCTCCTCCCTACACTTCCATTAAAGTAATTACAAGTGCTTTGTTTTCTGTCTTAATTGTCACTTCCTTTGATAGAACTTACAGCCTGAGTCTTGAAGCTCAACCAACCAATACTATTCTTTACTCTCCTTCCTCATCCCTGACCACCAACAGTACTATTTGTATCAGGATCAGCAATTCCTTAAAAACCTCTTGAGCCAATCTGTGCAACTGCATTGTGTCAGGAGTTATCAGCAGGCTGCAGGAAGGTTAGAAAGCAAACATGTCTCCCTACGAGAGACCAGAGACCAAAGTCAAGCCCAGAGTCAAAGCTCTGCCCCATTTCCTCTAGTGGGGAGATAACAGCCTGTTCTGCACCAGTACTTTCCCCAGGGCAGCTTTCTGCTCCCTTCCTGTGTGCCCAGCTCAGCTAAAGAGAAGTTTTTACCCCACTCCCTCTTTTGCCCCTGTCCTGGCCCTTTGGCATCTCCATAGAAGCAGCTTTCTTCATCTCCTGCTGTGAACCCTGTGATTTAAGTGATCTACAAAGGCTATCTTCTTTCTCTCCTCACTAACACCAGAACTTGTGTGTGATCCATGAAGGTCATAGGAAGCTGGCTGGTATTCAGAGACACTGTTAAGCCTTCCCATCTCAATTCTGCAATCCCTTTGCAGACAAAATGCTCCAGATACCGGGGGTCTCTGCCCTCTCAGTATTATCCCAAACCAAAACATATTCATCCTTTTCATGACTACTTGCTGCTGACACCCTTCATGCTCCATGGGATGCAAGTCAGCCCAGGAAGGGTAAAGCAGTCAAATCCATGCCTATACACTATATTTTTTGATTCATAGTCCAGTGGTTGCAGGTGCTACTGCAGGTGTAATCTCCTGCTCCTCCTGGGGAAGACACATGTTGGCACAGGAGTGAGTGAGGTGAACTTAGCCTGTCCCTTAGCACGGACATACCACTTGTACTCACAAACATATATTTACACTCCAGACCAACTCATCCACATCAGCTGAAGTAAAAGGCTCTCCCAGACCCAAGTCAAGTCTCTGTCCCCTCCATAGAGCACAGCTGGAAAAAATCAGATCAACCTGATCTCCTAGTAGCTACATGGCCACCTCTTTCTCAGTTACAGGAGTCTTCCACCCACACTGGCCAGGGATGAAATTCAGGCAAAGAAAGATTAGGTGAGAGGTGTATGAAATGTCACCTTCCTTTTAATCACAGCTTATGGATACAGACTTGAAGCATTACCCATACAGAACTGCACACTCTACAAGTATAATCCCACCACCTAATCCAGCTACTTGTTCAAACAGGCACGTTGCTAAGAGTGGGTCGTTGCCATCACTGTCTACTTTTTCAGGTTCCTCCAACACCACATCGTCTCCCACATCTAAAAGTCCAATGACAGTTCCAAATAAACACTGGGAAAGCCACGGCAAGTGTGGTGGCACACACAGCTCATTCCTTCAACATGAGAAAAAACACAGCCCATCACAACCTGAGAGGTGCTCTCCCACACTGCCAGATGATCTTGGGCAAACTCTTCAGTTGTGGTAAGGAACAGATAAGCATCTCTCTGCACATACAGTGAATAAGCATCTCAGCTGGTAGACTTTTAAAGCCAGTATTTATTGTGCCCCGGGGAAGAAAAGAATTTGGGTAAATAGGCTGAAAGGCCTTGCTGTGCTAAGAAGAGTTTGGATCGTCTCTTCCATCTCTCCGTACAAACCCAGCCATTGAGTCCAGATCTAAAACAGAGCCACAGTTGCTAAGAAAACAGCACTGCAAACAGATGTCAGGAGATGATTCATGGAGTAAGGGCATATCCCTATACTACAGATAAAACAAAATGAATGAGGCTCTTTATACCTGATTTTGTAAGCTGTGCTTCTTCATGGCCTCTTTGAGATTTTTTCTTTAATTCATTTCTACAATTTGATGGCAAGAAAACAAAGCAGAGCTGAACTCTCTGTTTATGGAATTAATTACTACTAAAGGGGTTTTACAATGTGTATAAGGAACTCAGTAAAAGGACTAAACTATGGCACATTTTTCTCCTGAAAAAAATAATTTTCCTCCTGAAACAAGAAAGAAGTTTGTCCAACACCCTATAAGACAAAATAACATAAAACCAGGAGTTAAAAACTCCAAATAAACCAATGGTAGCCATTTTTTCTTTCGTTACTTTCCCTTATACCACAAAACTAAAAATTAACGACTAGGGAGATAAAGCATTTTCAAACTATTAGATCATTAGCCAGCAATGCATGCCACTTCTTGAATGACTTCATTGTGTCTATACTTAAAATCTTTGCCTGACAAATAAATAAAAAGTAGCTAGCTCACTACAGGACCAGCCGAGTGCTACTGACACCAACAAAGTTCTCATTTATTTTAACTAACTTTTGATCAGTTTCTGTTGCAGAAAAAAAATAAATATATATATTTTTGCCCTTCTTAAATCATCGTGATCAATTCTCAGTAAGATACAATAACAATGGCACTTAAAACACAGTTTCCTGAGGTTATTTGTAAAGAAGTGTTTTAATAAAGGAACTTTGAGTTATGTTTTTATAGATAATTAGAGTAAAAAGACAAGTATCATTCATTACCCTTGATTATGAAGAAACGAAGAACAAACTTCATTTATACACTTCTGAATTCATATTTGTACAGCATATGGCACAAGGGAGGCTCAAACATTGCCACCGTACTCATCAGTACAGGGCAATACCTTTCTTGTGGTCACTGCTGATTTTTCACTGCTCCTCCCATGGGTCCCTGCCCATCCCTCTCTGCTTCAACTTGTCCCCATCGCCCTCACTGGCAGATGCCAGGGCCTCTGCTCCCCTGCCACCACACACTCACTCCACGTCCCCTCCTGCTATGACGTGCCTTCTTCTGCCTTAGAAATCAATTATTTAGGCTGCCCTGATTTCAGAGCGAGGTGGCTGCATGTGTGTTTGTGGGATGGAGGATACTGATGCTGTGGACAGCATTAACAGCTGCCACGCAGCTCCTTCCTGGAGCTATAAAGCCATCCCAGAAGTGGCTGAAGCCCATGACTCATCTAACCAGGCGCCAGAGACCACGAGTGTCCCTCCTGCAGGTATTGCATTTCAAACAGAGGTATAAACAGACGTGCCCACCGAGCTACAGTTGTGTAAGCTTGGCCAACAGTTGCAATAACTAGCCAAGATCCGGCACATGGCACCTTCATCTTTGTCTGTCCTGTGAAGGGAGATTGCACCAAAAGCTGAGAGTGAGGGAAATGTAGGAATGATGGAAGGAAGGGAAGAGGACAGACTGGACACAGGGCACCCTAAAAGAAGGAAGCAGAGGTATAAGGAACATGAAGTTGCTGACCTGACAAAGGTTGTGAGAAACCCTCAGACAAGCTTGCTCCAAGTTTTTTCTCTGTACACTTTGAATAAGCCATGAAGTGTGCACCTGCTCCACCTCCCAACTGCTCCAGCAGCTCTCAGGCAAAAAGAAGGAAAAATGACCCAATTTCAGGGGAGGGGAAACAGGGAGAGGACTGAGGTGAAAGGAGGACAGAGAGCCTTCCCTTAAATCCGCACACACACAGCACCTGATACAAGTTACAGATGCCCCACGTGTCACATCCCATGGGCCACAGTAACACAGATCTGTAACAACCGGAGGCTGCCAGGAGTCCTTGAGAGACGGGAGGGAGGGAAAGCAGGAGGGAGGATGGCACGCGAGGCAGGGAAGAAAAGGGAGCCGATGTGTAGTGGGAAGAGCAGCAAGCACGAGCAATGCTTTATTCAGGGCAGCGGCAGCAGCAGCCTGGCGCTGATGATACAGCGACC
>NW_009953726.1:1579291-1579646 GCF_000747805.2 Chaetura pelagica
GGGAAAGCAGGAGGGAGGATGGCGCGCGAGGCAGGGAAGAAAAGGGAGCCGATGTGTAGTGGGAAGAGCAGCAAGCACGAGCAATGCTTTATTCAGGGCAGCGGGGCAGCAGCCCTGGCGCTGATGATACAGCGACCTAAGCAATACCTGTCCCTGCCGTGGCCGCAGGGAAGTACTAACTCCTCTTCCCTCTGGTGAGAACTTTGCCGGAATAAGTACCCACGCTCAGCTTCCGAACACATAACCCGTAGCGACTTCAGAAAGTGATCACCACGCGAGTTGCGGGGCAGCCCCGCGTCCCCCTGCGCGCTCCCTCCCCCGGGCTCGCTCCCACCGCCTCAGAACACGCCGGCTC
>NW_009953726.1:1582000-1586342 GCF_000747805.2 Chaetura pelagica
CCCCCCCCGGCCCGCCCCGGCCCCCGCCCCGCCCCCCCGGCTCTGGGGGCTCCCCGGGCCGTCGGCGGTCCTTGCAGCCGCGTTTGGTGTCAGCGCGGGGCAGGGAGCTGCGGGAGAGGGAGTTGCTTTGCACCCAGAGGAGGCCACGGAGATGATCCAAGGGCTGGAGCAGCTCTGCTGTGAAGACAGGCTGAGAGTTGGGGCTGTTCAGCCTGGAGAAGAGAAGGCTCCGGGGAGACCTTATAGCATCTTCCAGTGCCTGATGGGGTAGAAGAAACCTGGGGAGTGACTGTTTACAAGGGCTTGTAGTGATAGGACAAGAGGGAACTTTTTCAAACAGCAAGAGGGTAGATTCAGATCTGAAGAATAAATTAATTGCTATGAGGGTGGTGAGATACTGGAACAGGTTCCCCAGAGGAGTTGTGGATTCCCCCCCATTCCTGGAAGTGTTCAAGGACCAGTTTGATGGAGCTTGGTCTTGCGGGAGGTGTCCCTGCCCATGCAGGCATGTTGGAAATAGGCTGTCTTTAAAGTCCCTGCAAAACCATTCCATGATTCTGTGATTCCTGCTTCCCAGGGACAGCAGTTCCCTGCCAGAACACCCCACCCTGACCCCGTGGTTTTGTGTCTGTCATGGGATGCCCCAGCTCCCCACACACTCCTGTCCTCACCAGGCTTGGTTTTCGTGCTTGAGGTTTTCCCTCCCAGCACTAACAGGGATAATGCTGCTCATCCCACCCCTTTAAAACAGCCAGGCAAAGCCATGCACCCTGTGTGCCTGTGTGCTTTGATAGAGGGTTGTGCTGGAAGTAAGAAAACCCTTGTGTTGATAAGAACAGTTTTCCGGTCTGGGAAGGTTTGTGATCACAGTTGATACAAATAAATAAAATGCTTTTGTCTTGTAGCAAGTCTGAAGCATCCCCACGTCAAATTTAGAAGATCAGGAATAAAAGTGGGCAAAAATAGGAGACCTCTCCAGTTCCAACAGCCTCTATAGCCCTATCCAAGCTCAGGTCCCTTCATCTCATGCACAGATCCCAAGGACCTGCTGCGTTCCACTCTCAAGTCCAAGCTCTTCCCTCAGCTCCCAGGACACCATCACCTGGCCTTGCCCAGCCAAATCTCTGAAAGGGTAAATGAGGGGCAGTTATTTGCACATGGACCAAACTGGGGTTCTTTAGAACTTCAGAGCAGGTTTTTTTTTGGAGGGGAGAAGAGAGAATATCTTAAATTTGTTCCATCTGATACTGGATAGCATTTGGCTGTGGACCTCACAGCATGAGAGGATACAAGTATTGGGTTTGAGATGTGCTTTATACACCCAGAGGTCAGCTGGGTATCCCAAGAAAAATGTAACTTTCCAAAAGCCACTTCCTGCTTGTGCTGATACATCGGGTTTCTCCTCGATCAATCCTGATGAAACATCCACCAACTTTAAAAAGTGGAAATAACTGAGGTCCTGTATTGAAGGCTACAAAGCTAAAGGTACCTACTTACTCAAGCTTTCCTTTATACCCACAGATGTGTCTAAATAAGTTCTGCCAGATTTGGACCCCTGATTTTCTGTGAGGGTTTTTTTTATTTTACAGACAAAAGTGAATGCAGCACCTTTCTGGGTGCTGTTTCAGCTGGTGCCCAAGAACACAATGACGTGCAGAAGCATCAGTCAAAGCTGGTTACAACCTGACTGCTCTGCCTTGGCAAACACCTGCTCCAGTTCATGCTGTCCTGGCAACAGATTGACACGTGAGTGCTCCCTGTGTACTTTTTTACTAGTTTTATTGAGGATTAATAACTGGTTTTATAGTGACACAGTTGTCTTTGATACTCCATGGACATCGTCGAAGGCAAAGGGCTGCATGCAGGCTGTGCTGTAGTTTCCCAGTTTCTGTGTTGTGGCTGTTGTAACGCCTGTCCTTGAAGGCAAACAAGCATAAATATGACTGACTTATTACTTTTGACTGCCACATATACCAATCTTGTGTTAAAGGAAGGAGACAAGAAGATCATAGAATCATAGAATGGTTTAGGTTGGAAGGGACCTTAAAGATCATCTAGTTCCAACCCCCCTGCATGGGCAGAGACACCTCCCACTAGACCAGGTTGCTCAAGGTCCAATATTGCTCAAGATGCAATATAAAGGTCAAGCTCTGTTACTTGAAGAATTATTTCAAATCACCTCTTGATCACTTTGAGACACCTCCACATGCCATCAAGTTCAGCAGAAAAGGTGTAATGGAGGCTTGACCACATTGCCCCATCTTATCACTCCATGCTCTTCCCACTGCCTTAGCCCTGCCATGAATCCCCCAGCTCCTTGGTCCGGCGTGCACAGCACCACAGGCACCTGCCAGGCTTTGTCAAACACAAGCACAGGTCTGAGCCCAAGGTGCTTGTTTTCACTTTAATTATGCATTTCATAACTAGCTTGTAAAGCACTTTGAAGACACAACACTAAGTATTACTAATGCTGAATGGTATTAATTGATAGGCATAATGCAAGCAATTAAATAGTAATGCCATGAAAAACGGTACAGGACACAGAGGTAAAATTAAGTCATATATGTCTACTTTGTAACCAAATCTTCCATCTGGTGATGACTCAGTACAGCCTGACACCCTGAAATTAAGCATTCATCTCCCTTTTTATACACAGTTCTTCCAGCTAGGAACTGCTAGGGCCCTCTACTCAGACTCATGCTTTGACAGGTATATGGGTGCTGCCAACAAGGCTAGCAAGTGACTGCCATGGATCAGCCTTTGTAGGTGAATTATGGCTGGAAGCTGCATGAGCAGGACTCTCACCTACTGTCCATGGTTCTCCAAAATGAGCTGCCTGGATGGATGCACAGGGCACTGGGGAAAAGATCTGCAAGCTACAGCTGGCAGTAGTGAAAGTAACCACAGCAGAGACAAGATGCTCGTATAAATCTCACGTGCCTTCTGCACAAGTGTATGATCAGTTCAGCAGCGTGTCTTGCCCCAGCCTTCCCACACCACTCTGAGCAGGAAACTCACAGATCTGGATGCTTCAGGATGTCTCTTGTACAAGGCATTCAAGTATTCCACATTTGCAGGTCCCACGTGGGTGAACGGCATGATGTTCACAGCAGCACATCTCTTCTATGGTGCAGAATTTGCATGGCTAGATTCTAGCCTTGGAGAGAGATCAAATTCCCCAAATCCACTGGATAAAGTGTTAACTCTGAAGGATAACCATGGCTGTGTAAACTAAGTTTGTTTGGGTTCTCCCAAGTCGTGTTTGCTCTGTAGTCTGCCAGAACAAACCTTTGGCCTGGTGACCCTTCTCCTTCCCCTGCATGCAAACCCCTGTGCCAGGCTGGCACGATGTGTGCACTGGAGCTGGAGCTGAGATCTAGGTCAAAATTAGCCCAGAAGTATAATACTTTGGTTGCAGCTGGATTGCTCCCAGGATTTGATTTCACTATGGACACACAAGGAGGTATGTCAGCATGACCAAAGGAGCAGCAGGATTCAGCACAGAGATGGGAACACACAGCACAAGCTGGAGTTGGGAACAGGACAATACAGCAGGAGAATAAGAGACCAGCACCATGCCAGAAGCCTCAGCCTCTGTGCCCAGCTGCTCTCTGTTCACCCCATCCCTCAGAAGACTGAAGGATTGGGAAAGGGAAATGTGGGCTGAGAGTAGAAACTCACCTTCAGACTTCTTGCTTTTCACCCTGCTGGCACAGCAATGTCAAGGCAATAAGGCTGCAGCTGTGCAGACATCATTTTTGCTGGCAGCACTTTGATGGGGCGGTTGGGCTGTGCTCCCTCCATTGTGCTGCTGCAGCTCCTTGTGCAGTTGTGTTGTCAACTAAACCAGGATATTACTTTGAAAATGCAGCACTCTCCCCACCCCAGTTATTTTCACCCTGGCGCAGTTCCCAAGCATGATTCACCTCATCTCCACCAAGGTGCAATTGGAGGGAGAGCATTGGGAGTGAGAAAATGTAGCCAGAAGCAGGAGAACAGAGGGTTGCCTAATTCCACAGTGCCCCTCAAAAAATGAGCCCATGGCCCGGTGCCTTGGGGAGGGTTTCTCTTCAGTAATCACGGGCAACTTGTTTGTCAGAACTAGGGAGATCAAAAAAGAGGAAAGAAAGGTTGAATCCATGTAGGCACGTGCAGCATTTGCATAGTATTTTCCTCTGCAAAACATAAAAGGAAATCTGACTGTAATCATGTTAGAAATGCTCCCTTTTCTCCTCCCATTTAATCTAAGCATTACATATGACGCCGTCCCCAACGTGTAAAACAGCAATCCAGCAGATCACTTAGGCATGGACACTGCCTTTAACACCTGACTGTTCCTGCT
>NW_009953726.1:1586556-1590892 GCF_000747805.2 Chaetura pelagica
GGAAACACTTAGATCGTTAAAGTTGCACACGCTTAAAGGCTTTGTTAGGTCACAAGCTAATTTAAGGACAGAGAAGCACTGCTCCAAAAGAGAAAAACAGGTTAATAATACCAGGAAATCTTCTGGAATAGGTTCATAATTAGTAAATCTACACTCCTCAAAGTAAATATCCTCACCTTTTCTTCAGTTTCCCTTTTCCCAGTTTTGCTGGTGGACTATGGTTCCTGGCTAAAGACAGGACAAACTGAAGACTTCCCCACTTACAAATCAGTGCCTGAACTTTACAGCAGCATCCAGGAGCCTGTTTGCTGCACTTACATCTTCCTGCAGCATTGCAGGACTGAGATGTTTCAGGGGGGTAGCTGTTAGAAGGTAACCAATGCTGAACATGCAATGTGGTGTGAACTCCCAAATTTTCTCATTACCAGCTGAGTGGAGTCTCCTGGATCATAAGTTTTTATTGAAGTACTTCTGACCTGTCCAAGTCCTGCTTCAGGTATTTAAGTGTCTTTCTGGATCCCAGTTGAAGCCTTGCATTCCTTATGGGCTTAGTGGGCTTAGCAGACTGTGGTTTAGGAGTCTATTAGACTCCTGATAAGAGTGGATCAAGGTCTTACGGACCTTTCGGAGTCCATAAGACCTTGACCCAGTCTTATCAGTCAACTCAGGCAAGGTTTTGGACTCAGAATCCCCTTATCTTAAACCCAAAAGCTTGTCCACTTTTTTCACTTATGTTAGTCAGTCTAATAAAGAATATTTCCTCTTATATCCTTAGATAGAAGTCCCTGCTGCAGCACTTGTAGTGCAGTATAAGAGCACAGCATTGTGCCTGCAATTGAGACCACACTGGTCTTACCAGCTTTACTCTTATGATCAAAGGTCAGCTGGTGCCTCTGAACCACACTGCATCCCACCAGCAGTTTGGCATCTCAGTTTCAGATCTATTTTTCAGAAGCTGGTGAGAGAAACTTGCCCAGAATCACTGTATTCAGTCAACCATAGTGGAAGCTGGAGAAAGAACAGTGTGATGGTCAAACGCCAGGTCTGGATTTAAGAACATGTAGGACATTTGACAAAATAACCATGGCGGGGCAAGCAGCTTCTTTGCAAAATTGCTCCAATGGCCTATCTGCAACTTCCAGGTGCTTGTAAAACAGCAGAAAGCACCCAAGGGCTTATATTTTTCTTTTTGTTTGACAGCCTTTACTCACCCCTGAAGCCTTTTTGTTTGACAGCCTTTCCCTTCCTTGCCGCTTCCAGGAAAAGCCTCTCTCTGGAGTAGCATGTCTTCATAGTTAAAGGATACATGTGAGCTGAGGACTGCAGAAACATCCTCATTGCTTGCCTCTCACCCATAGTAAACTGGGCACCCTACTCCATTTTTGGAGTTTCATTTGCCTCTGCTTCCACTGCCAACACCTACATGTCTTAGGTGGCTGCAGCCCATTTTCAACCATGCTTCAATGAAGAACAAAAAAAACTCTCAAGAGAGGTAAGTGGTGCTAAGGCTTCTTTAGAAGCAGGATTTAATAATCCAAATCACCACCTTTAAAAATCAGTGCCCTTGGGCCCCAGCCAGCCCTCAGCTCTGTCAACATCTTTACTGCCAACTTTACTAACAGTCACACAAATGTAAATCTAGTGTGAGAAGAGGATTAAGCCCATTCTGGTTTTAAGGCCTATGAAAGATCTACTGCCCTGCTACCACTGTGCAGTGATATGTAACACAGAAAAGGGCAATTCAGGCTGCTGTTGCATCTTCTAAATTTTAAAGGAAAAAATGTAATTCCAGGAACTTTACCAGCCACTGCTGTGTATATACATGCAAGGTTTCTTTTAAGTCAGAAGCTAAAAGCTTGTACCTTGCCAGATGCTGGTTGAAGCACATTAATTTTTTTTCCTGCAAAATAAGATTAGCAACAGCAATTTTCCATGCATTCAAGTTCAGGATTTTGTCTGCAAGAGGATTAAAGCTCAGGCAAACATGAGCCTGTGTGCATACTGCCCTACTCCTTGTACTGCTCTCACTTGCAATGAGACCTGTGCAGGGGACTATTTAGAAATCCCTCTCAAATTATTATTTCTTCACTGATGAGTTGGCTGAGATTTGCAGGGAGGACTGAGGGAACAAAATGTAAGGTTTCTAAAAACTACAGCTGGATGGGGGTTCCTGACTCCCTCAAGCTGGTATTTTCATACAAAATACTAGAAAGGATTTTTTTTACTCTAAAATTTATTATTGGATTCCAGTTCTTGGGCTGGGAAGGTATCTTGGTTTCAGGTTTCTATAGTCTTACAGCATGACTTGGATCTCTTAGCAGGATCCCAGTGCAAATATCACTAAATAATTGTTATGATTATTAACTGTGTAACTCCACTGAGCTGTCAGCTGAGAAACAGCTCAGCTGAATGCGTATTTCAATTAAAGATGCAGAAGCCTGAAAAGCAGATTATATTTTAAATGTACTTCAGGCCATAGATATAACTTTTATTAGCTTTTCATTACCTTTATTATATTCCAATTTATCCTGGTCTCTAGCTCTAAAATCTCATTCAGTCCTTACCTGTATAAAGTTGCCGTTGTCTTCAGTGTAAGATTTTCTGGGCAACTGTGACTTTTTTGGTCACAGGGGATAGGCAGGAACTATGCTGAGATATTGCAGTGACTCTCCAAGGAAGAACTGATGGCATTTGCCAAAATGGAAATCCATCTCCCTGACAGATGCTCACATACACTTTACCTCTCTGCTTCATCTTTCAGTCCTCCTGGTGAGAATCTCTTGCAGATCAGGAAGAAAAGTGGTGCATGGAAGAGAGACTGCAGTGACTTCTTGTTTTGGTATTTAGTGCTTTTTGTTTTGACGTCGCAGATATATTTAGTAAACTGTCATCTATTATAATTTGTGTGAGGACATCTCCCATGTTTTGAGAAATGTACACTGTCCTGCATTGTCCAGAGTCCTTAAATATCTCTTTCATTTACACATTGGTCTATTTTAAAAGCAGCACAAGGGACATGTCCCCTCCCTTAAACTTTCCTTGAGGATCCCAAGCTACCAAACACTTGTGCAGCAGCAGGGCAGGCCTTTAGGCAAGTCCCCCTCTCCTGAGCAAACAGTTTGGCATATATTTGTAAACAGTTTATCTGGAAAAAAAAGGGAAATGCATGCTAAATAAAATGCTGTTGTGTTTTCTGACAGTCCCTTGAAGTGTAGCTCCAGCCTTCCCACAGTATTTGCCCCCTGTGACAGCCCCAGCTATTTTTGGCCATCAAGGCCCTGGAGCTGGGTGCTGGGGGACCTTCTGCTCCATGTAAGCACACGTGCTACCATCCTGTCATATGCAGGCAGCCACCAGCCACATGTACTGGGGTACTGGTCACAGGTTTGCTTGCTCATCTGCTGCCCAGGGTTGACCACAGAGCAACAACTTGCTCACAGTGTGTGGAAAAAAAAAAACCACCAAACATTCTTTTGTGTTTAGCTCAAACAAGGAGCTGTTGGCAACCAGCAGTCACCCCCACATCACATAGAAAGGGAATGAAAATTACAACAAAAAGAGCCCATAGTGGCACAAGGCTGGGGTTAAATCAGCGGGGAGAGTGCAGTGCTGCTGTCAGCCTGACCCAGCCCCTGCACAACCCCCCATTCTTCCCACAGCCTTACAACTTGCTGTCCACACCACAGGGATGCTGCATCCCACTACAGACCTGTCAGGCAGAGCTTGTGACCACATTGGCTGCCAGCCCTGGAGAGGAGCCTGGCTCAGAGACAGCTGGTCACATCTCCTGCAGCCAGCATTGGGCAGCCTTGTCCCTTCTCCTGACCAGGGTTGCTCCTCTCTTTATCTTTGCTCGTGACATGGACTTTTCCTGCAGCAAGTCCCAAATCTTTAACTCAGACACTACCAAGGCCGGGTCTAGGTGGGTAGTGGGGAGCTGAGCTGCCCCCTCCAGCTTTGGGCACCAGAGGAAGCTGCTGGACATCTCCCAGCTGCCACACAGTGAATCCCTGGCCCTTATTCTGCAGAAATAAAGTAAATGCTTTTTCTCAGTTTTACTTTCTGGAAATTACCTACTCTTACATAGGCCAGTGCAGTATCTTATCATGTATCACATACTGCTTGCCTGGGAAAAAGCAAGGAAGTACACCTTGCAGGCACAGCAGAAATTTTGTGATGATTGCAGTTCTTCTAGGAGTTATTATTAATAGGGCTCGTAGTGCATAAAATCCAGGACTCTCCTGTGGCAAAGGGGTAAGAGGAGCAAACACAACACCCTAGAGCTGGCAGCTGTAGTGGAGTTGTTATGGGTACCCATGCAGGAACTCATTCCTGC
>NW_009953726.1:1590904-1617553 GCF_000747805.2 Chaetura pelagica
CTGCTGGAGGCAGGTGGAGGTTGGAATAGTTCAAGCCTAAGCTGGTCAAAATTATGCTTAGGCCTCCTAAGGGTTTGGTGGGCAAATGGTCCTGATGAGCATGTGAAGGAAGACAGAAGCAGAGGAGTCCACAGCAGAGCAGAAGCTCATGTAGATGAGAGGGAGCAGACCAGAGACAGGGGGAACATGGGTGTGAAGAGTGATGAATTTGTGGCAGAGCCGGGGCTCAGGTGGAGGGTGGCTGACGCAAGACCTTGCAGCTGCTCCAAGAGGCATTTCTGTCTTTCCCCACCACCTCCAGCCAGATGATCTTCACATCTCCTCTGCATTTGAAATTGGCACTTGTGGGAGCCATAAATCCCAGCTTAAATGAGCTGAAGCAGCTGCAGAATGGTTTGGAAAAAGTCATATACTTGATTTTTAGTTGGCTCGCTGGAACCAGTGCAGGGACCCATGGTTGATGGATCACAGAAGGGGGAATGGGCATCTCTGCCCCATGGGTGAGCATGAGCCAGCATTTTGTTTAAGCTGATCTAAGTGGAATGATCACAGTATGGTGGTCCCATTCCAAGCTGCCCCAGTCATACCCCTTCCTTCCATCCTACACCAGATTTAGTGATGAGTGGCTGCCAGGGTAAGCCAGTTCAGCTAGTGGATCCAACAGAAAACTACTAGGAAGCTTTTATTTACAGAGTGTGGTCAAAACCAGGCTTCCTAGAGAGATTGTTAGTGCCCTGAGCCTGTCAGTGAGAGACTTTTGGACAATGACCTTCATAACATGTTTTAATATTTGGTTTGCCCTGAAGTGGTCAGGCGGTAGGTGATCATTGTAGGTCCTTTTCAACTGAAAATTTCGTCTCTTCTCTCCGCTCCTCTCCTCTTCTTGTCTTACATGGAGGTACTTGCTGGGATGCTTCTGATCAACCAGATCAGCTTACTAAACATGTCCATCCCATGGTCATGTCATCATTAAATGCAATGCAAAGGGAGTAAACTTAAGCATGTGCTTTTGTAATGTGGCTGAGCCCATTCACCTGCCACAGCCCCTGAGGGGCAGAGTCGGGTCCCTGTTCCCCTTCCCATTTGTGGCTGGGCAGGACTGCAGGGCTGGCACTGGTACTCCATGACCACACAGCCATCTCGCCCTTCAGGGAGCTGAAACAACCAACAGATCATTGCAAAAAATAAAACAGCTTCTGGCTGGGCTGCTGAGCACAATGACTCACTGCGAGCACCCAAGCGAGGGACCAGGCCAACCGGATTTGCCAGCGGTTTAATGAGCTGAGTACCCAAAAGCCACCCCTCTGGTGTCACCTTGCAGCAGAGTTGGAGCAGAGCAAGCCTCACAGTGCCAGTGGGCAGCAGAAGCAGATGCTCACCAGCAGATGAGCAGGGAACTGTCCTACCATGTGGCAGCTTATGCTTCTGTAGCGAGCTGCAAGTGCTAGGCTGCTCTCCATCATCTTTGGTAAGTCGTGAGCAGCATGAGCAGACTGCGTGAGCAGACTGTATTTCTGTAAGAGAACACATCTTTTAGGACAAAACTCAACTTGCTAGTGCAAGCAAAGGTAAGCTGGAGGTGGGAGAGCACGTGCTTGTTGGAGCAATTAAATGACTCATCTGTGGTGCCAGACGGGCCCCGCACAAGCCCCGTGTGACACAGAGATGCTCTTAGTCCACTGCCACCATGGACTAAAACAAAATGTGCATCTCTCTCTAGTTCAGAGTAATACCCCATGCTGCTTCAATTACAAAGTTCACTGCAGAATTTGGCTCAGAGCTCCTTATTCACTTCAGGCTAGTTGAAAAGTGAAATGGAATGAGGTAAGAGGCCAGAGCTGAAATGCAAAGAGAATTTGCTCACCGCTGATCACCAAATCACCAAATCACAGACTCACAGAATGGCAGGGGTTGGAAGGGACCTCTGGAGATCATCTAGTCCAATTCCACTGCCAGAACAGGATCCCCTAGGGCAGATCACACAGGAACATGTCCAGGTGGGTTTTGAGTATCTTCAGGGATGGAGACTACAACCTCCCTGCACAGCCTATTCCAGTGCTCTGTTACCCTCAGAGTATAGAAGTATATATATGATGTTTAGTTCATGCCATCAAACCTTCATTTTCAGTGCTGCCACTCCATCTTTTTCATGACAACTTTGAAGATCCATTATAATTATAATTCAATGAAAAAATTGAACCCAGCGATGTAGCTGCAAAAGGGTAATTGCCTGTGCATTGTATTTAGAAGAGGCAGTTAAGTGTATATTCCAGGGATGGATTGAAAAGACAGATTGTAACAATGACAGAGTTCACCAATCAGGAAATCTTAATTTTAAAAAAATCTATCTTGTATTTTTATTTTCTTTTTACATTTGGGCTCCATAGTTATTTGCAATTTTAAGGAAAGATTTTTTTCAGTGACTGCTAGAATGAATGCGATGTGACTAACAAGGAGGGTACCTGTAGTTTTCTTTTATTCAAGTGAGTCTGTATCTTTTGTGCATTTATTCAGATTCATAATTATATTTTTAATAAAACTATTAGTAATAGTGAATGATGCTTTTTTTCAAACAAGACTATTTTTCATTTAGATCAGGCTGGATGGAGCTTGAGTTGCAATTATAAATTAGTAAAGAGGTGCTTTAAAATTTATTTTTACTTTATAAAATATCTTCACTGTCCTGAATCCATACATGAAAAGACATAGTACTTATGCTTTTTAAAAAATTAAAACTGATTTATTAAAGAAAGAAGCATTTCCTGAAATTGGATTTGGACTTCTCCTGGATTTCAAGATTTCAGAAGTGCGAGCTGTCAGCTCTCTTCCTTTCTTAAGTAAGAGGAAAAAAAACAAGTTTTCCTGCTTTTTCAGCTGCCAGTTTATTGAGCTATCCTTAATGAGGTAACTGAATAGAATGAAAATATGAAATATAATACTTTCTGCTCCTGCAGAGCAGACTCTTGTCAAAGCCAGAACCCTGCCTCGCACCAGCACCGAGTCCCGGAGCCTCAGACCAGAGCACTGTCAGCAGACTAGCTCTGCAGCCTTCAGTGACTTCACAGCTACGTTAAACTGTGGCTGCCATGGGTCATGTTTAATTATAAATACCCTTACTGACAAAAGAGTAAATAAAATTAAACAAGTCCAATGATTTAAGTGTTTTTTCACAGGGCAGCACCAAGAGTTGGTAGTTGGTGGACTCCTGGTGACACGTTATCATCGTCATGGCAAATCCTCCCAATGGAGTCTAAAGCACTTTGGTGCAAATCTAAGGTGTTTTATTCTGGTGCCGGCTGGGAGAGGTGTCTCCCACCGGCGCAGTGAAGGCCTGTGTAAATGAGGGACCTTCATTAAATGCTTTTAATCAAGACCCACGAGATTTGCAGAAGCAACGGTGACATCTAGTGGGGAAGCGCATTACTGGCGCCAAGGGCAGATCGCAATTGATGCTGCGGGCCAGTAAGTAATTCATATTTGGGAGGGATTTTTCCAGGGAGGAATCGCCACCGCTATTGCTAGTGGCTGGGGAGGCACCAACAACAAACGTTTTGAAAGTCTACCCCAAAGATTTGTAAATGTTATGAGACCCCGAGTTTCTGGGGCAGGGCTGGAACCCTGTTGATTGTCACTCTAAGAATCATGGAATCAACAAACCTCCTTGTTCCAGCCTTAAGGCTGAAGGGTTAAAGCAGAAGAAGGAAGAGATCTTGCTGCTGAGCTTAACTCTCTTTTCCCATGTTGTACTACAGAGATGAATGTTGCATGCTTATCTAAACACTGAATAGAGGCAAGCACTATAGGTCACTCCTCTACAATCCTATCTGGCATTAGCTGGGAAAACCAGAGAAATCAGAATAATTATGCCTGTAGACTGTGTCTCCCTGTGCTTCTAAAGGACGGTTTGCCAACAAGCTGGAGCAGAAGAGAAGTTAAAAGAGAAGGTTTTTCCCTAGCAAAATGAAAAGGCATTAGCCAGGTTTATAGTCCTTGTAAGAAGAAAGATACCAAAGGGAATGATAAGCCTCCCATGGCTTAGAAATGAGTGTGAGACTAAGATGGGAGAGCCCATAGTGAGGTACTTGGAAAATCTATCAGGGAGGGGCTGAAAAACCAGGAGACAGATGTGCATTTAAGATTTATTTTGCTTTTTTAAAGTGCATGCAGTCTACCCATAAGCATCCTCTTTGGAGGATTTTTTTGCATGTTAGGGCAAAGCCTTTAGACTGTGGAGATGAAATTTCCTCCAGCTTTCCTACAGGAACTATGGAGCCAGAAGCAGCTTCCAGGGGCTTCCCCAGGAGAGGGGGCAGCGAGGCAATATTGCCAGAGATGCCCAGTCCCATAAACTGTAAATGCATGGCCTGGGAATCCCATGTAAACTGCTTGAATTATGAGACCTGGGATCAAAAGGGGCATATTCTCAGGCAGTTTGTAGAAGAGAATGTCTAGTTTTTATTGACTTAATGTAATTTCTGAAAGAGAAGGGATTCCTATGGCTGCAAAGAAAATTGACAAAACAAGCCCTGTTTTTTGACAAAGAAAAAAAATCAAGACCTTAAATAATGAGTTCAGTTACACAGAGAACTAAAGCAGTCCTCAGTTTAGGCTTGTTCATTAAAACCTAACACTAACAGAAAACCAGGAGTGTTCAGGATTACTGTAGTGTTCAGCCTAAATCAATGGGTAAATATTTGACACATGTTTTCTGTTCAGGGAGTGTATTAAATAGGCAATAAAGCTTCTCCCTAAATAAAGGGCCTTGTGTCTCATGAGATCCCTTTCAGACACTGCAGAAAGCTTGCAGACCCTGCACAGCTCCCTGCCTGACTTGGCCAGAGTGGCAGAACTTAGATGTGGAAGGATGCTGAACCCTCCTCGTCCACACACCACAGATGCCCACAGAAAGCAGGAGAGATTTTCTGAAGCTATTTCCACTGTGATAGCTTCTTTTAAAGCAAACTGCCTTCACAAGCTTTGTTAAAGTTTATTGAAACTTGCCCAAACCACACACAAAAAAAGCAAAGATGCAGCTGCTGGAAGAGGACGAAAAGTAATCCCTGCCAGCACCAGGTATGTTTGCTCAGAGCACAGTAAAGTGGACTGCATGGAAACAGGGATGTGTATCACAGAGGCAATCAGATCTGCATTTCAGTGCTTTGTAGTATCCTCTTCAAGTCTCAATTGCCAGATATAGAGACTGAAAACAATTCCCAGCATTGCCTCTTTGGCCAGAACAGTATCAGTATTGCAGACTCATCAAATATGCTTATGTATTTATTTTCTCTTTTCAAATGTCCAGACAAGGCAACCAGTACCCAGCTTAGGGCCTGTGGACAACAGACATGGTGCAGCAGTGCTGCACTCTGCCTAGTCTGAGCACGGAGGGTGGGAAAGCTGCTGCCATCTCATGTCTTCAGCTCCCATTCAACCTTGAATGTTACTGATCAAACACCTTGTGGTCCCACCTCTCTTTTCTATTAATGCTATCACTAAGCATTCTAACTCAATGCTCTTCTTTTCTCCACACAACATGAGCTGCCCACACAGATAACCAAACTCATTGATGGGACTCTAGGAATCTCCATTCTCTGAGGTGACTAAACAGCAGTCCCAAGATATGGGTCCCCTTTAATCTACCATTTACTTAAGGCTCACAATAGTTTATTATGGATCAGTGACCTCTTACAGGTTATGCCTGTACTCTTGCTATCCTTGTCAAGCAACACTTCATTCCAGGATTAGCCCAATTGATCTGAATAGGCTCATTTGTGACCTTTTAAAATTCCCCACAAAACATGAGGGATGAGTTGCAGAAATACCATGGGAACTTTGCTGGCCTGTGTTACACAAGTTGGCAGAACAGATGATCAGGAGAAGATCTGAAAGCTGTGAATTCTTGTATCTTTGAAGGGAATTGCAGGTGAGAACTCGGTGTAAGTGGTGGAAGAACTTGCCCTGGGGAAGGGCTGCAAAGAAAACCAGACAGTGGGAAGGTAATAGCTTGATGTAAGGAGTGTTGGGTTCTTCCCCGACTCCTCTTGAGGTAAATAGGAGCCTGCTACATTTCAACTGATGACATTTTTTGGTGACAGATGCAGGAAATGCATTCAAAGGAGGGATCTGCACTGGGGGAAGACTTGGCTATCTGGGCAAACCAGGAAAAGCTACTGCAGCAATTTAATCAGAGAGCATTTGCACATGAGGTTTCCGCATGTCTCCAAAGCAAATGGAGTGCAAACCAGGGTGACTTCAGAACATCTTCAAAGGTCTTTATTAAAGGCTGCAAATAGGTGACAGATGAGACTGCTTTGCCTGTACAGTCTTACCTTGGAATCATGTGAGATTTCCTGCATGACTGTGGTATCCATGTGGGTGAGAGTTGCTGATAAATCCCTCAGTTTTGGGAAGCACATCAAGCAGCTGGACTGATCGTGCCTCCAGTGGCTGAAGGTTTTTGGAGAGTGGAGAACCCACTGCACATGTGTGTGCGTGACATGCAGGTTCTACAGTCGTGCAGGTTGTCTTGACCCATGGGAAGTGCTCACAGAGACAGTCCACTGAGCCTCCGGCTACCACACCTCCGGAAATCTTCAGTAAACCGAAGCAGAGGAAAGCAGTGGATGTGCAGGAACCTTGAGTCCACCTAGAAATACTAGAGTTCTCAGACACGTTGACACACCCCCCCACATCCATCTCCCACATTAACCTCCTATTCTAATTAGCTTTAATGGGCACAGAGAGCCAAAGGTGATTGTCCTGGGAGGCTTGTATGTGCCTTCTCACACCCACATAGGTTTCTCTTCACCTTCATCTGGAAAGCTGACTAATTTACTCCAAGTTATGTGTAAGGTTTGTGCACACAAGCTGGGAATGCTGCTCCTCACAACCCTACAAGTGGGGCATGTTTCCAGAATTTCCTTCCCAGGTTCCTTTTTTTTTTTTTTCCCACAGATTTCCATCCCTCTGGTTTATGTTTCTTTTTGCACACACTGTACATGGTTCAAGGATACCTCAAAGGCTTAGGGTGGCCAAGTCCCACAGAAAGAAGAAAGAAATCAGTGTCTTCAGAGCAATAAGCCATAATTTGGAGCAGGTCTCAGTGTGCACAAGCCAGTTGTTGAGTTAGTTGTCCTTGCTCCCCGCTCCCACATCCTGATCTCCCTGGCTACCAAGCTCCATGTCAGCCAGGACAGTGCTGGTACTTTTGCATATTCTCTTACACATCCTCACTCCTCCTCAAGCTCAGCAGGTGCAGCTCTGTTGGTGTACTGTGGAAAATGCTATGATTTATCTGCAGCACAGGCTGGCTCATTTATGCACTTACTACATGTAGTAAACCTCAAGTCTGGTGTGTATGTACAGATGCATTTATGTAATTAAACATTTAGGGGTAATTACTCTAATTGCCTAGCTTGACTCGTTAAACATCCGATTCTGAAGACAAAATTAATTTACCTAAAGAGGCTCCATCTTCCTAGTCCTCTTCATTCCTTTCTGTCCCTTGCACAGCTGAGAGCTTTGCCATACCCCCTCACCCTGTACTGTGACCCCTTATGTTAGAGGCAGGCAGTGACCAGGGCTGCTTAATCCTCAGAGCTGGAAGCACATGTCACAGGCAGACTGCAGTAATCCCAGTCCCACCATTTCTAGCAGATATACAAGCAAGTTGGAGCTTGGAATAGTGTCCCCTTCTCCCTCCCTCCATCCCTGCTCAATAACCAGCACAGGCTAAAGAATCCTGCAAGGTCTGGCTATGCAGCATGGGTATCTGCATTCGTGGATGAGCTGATCCCTCTATGCTTGCAGAACTCCCTGATCTGTGTGTTCACAGACAAACTTGCAAACAAGAAAAACTGTGGTTTGAGCACAAAGCTGCAGATTCTGAAGTTATGAAAACCAAGCCTCCAGAGTATGGACTGTAACTACTTAAATAAGAACACACCAGCTATTCTATTACTCTTTACAAAGGCTCAGGTTTAATCATTGATGTGCCAAAAAGAGATGTGCCTTCATTCTTGCAGTAACTCTCTGCTGCTTGTGCTGAGGTGAAAGGTCCTGAAGGAATGGACTTGTAATCATTTGCCAGCTCCTCTTAGCCTTTCTTAAGAGGCAGACTTTCATGCCCTGTCCTGATCCACTTCACCCAGTAGCCTATTGCTGGGGGGAGTGGTGAATTTTTGTTTTCCCAAATTTGATAGTTTCCCCAATCCTTTTCAACAGATTTAGAATTTATCCTCAAGAAAGTAACCAGCAAGATCCTGAATGAAGATAAGGTGCCCTCCCTTAGCTCTGCAAATGGATTGAGTTGTTGTGCTTTAAAACCATGATATAATAAAGATTATTTTAAATAAACAGCTCAAATGCTTAATGGGCTTTCTTCTCTTTCTGAGCTCTGGACAGCTGGCCTTATAGCAACTCCTGCATTTATTTGGACAGGTGGAAAAAAAACTGGGGCAAACTCATTCATGCTCTTTTAATTCTCTGAAACAGCTCTAAATGAGATTTTATTGTTTGCATGGCATATATAAAACAGGCAATGATCCAACAAAGTTTTGTGGTGATGTCCTTTGAAAAATTCATTTAATAAGGTTGTGGGCTTCCTGTTAGTGTGTAATACACATTCCAGACTTGCATGAGTGAAAACATACAGCTTTTATAGCAGGCCACAGCACAGTGGCCCTGTATGAGAATAAATATTTGCTTGGAATTCAGATACCTACTCCTGCTTGGCACCACTCTGTGCCACTAGGTGGCTTTTCCACCTGGTAGTTTGTATCTCTTCAAAGTCACTACAAGTAGGAGGAATCCACCAGTAAGTGCAACCATCAAACTGGTGGAAAAGAGAGAAGGAAGCCAAGACATCATTCAGCAGATGAACTGTGAAACTCTCTGTATGTTTACAGTGAAATCTTTACCAGTCTGTCCTCTTTTGTTTCAAGTTGGTTACAACTAGCTAGCTTACTTCTAGATTTTAAGTAGCATAAGGTATCTGCTTAGATATATTTCTGTACAGCTATGAAACTTTGCAAAGTCATGCATCTGTCTAACTTCACGATAAGACATTTCTGTACTTCATCAGAATAAACCAATTAGTAACACAGAAAAAGGATGTGTACCATTTAATGAAATGCATTGTCTCACCATGTTCTCAGGAAGAGTAAATCCAGGCTTGCCTTTTCAGGTACTTTACTCCAGTTTTTAACTTCAATTAAACTTTTTAACTACACATCTTTACTCACACCTAAACACTGTAAATGTCCAGCAGTTATGTGTAAGGTTTGTGCACACAAGCTGGGAATGCTGCTCCTCACAACCCTACAAGTGGGGCATGTTTCCAGAATTTCCTTCCCAGGTTCCTTTTTTTTTTTTTTCCCACAGATTTCCATCCCTCTGGTTTATGTTTCTTTTTGCACACACTGTACATGGTTCAAGGATACCTCAAAGGCTTAGGGTGGCCAAGTCCCACAGAAAGAAGAAAGAAATCAGTGTCTTCAGAGCAATAAGCCATAATTTGGAGCAGGTCTCAGTGTGCACAAGCCAGTTGTTGAGTTAGTTGTCCTTGCTCCCCGCTCCCACATCCTGACCTCCCTGGCTACCAAGCTCCATGTCAGCCAGGACAGTGCTGGTACTTTTGCATATTCTCTTACACATCCTCACTCCTCCTCAAGCTCAGCAGGTGCAGCTCTGTTGGTGTACTTTTGCAAATGCTATGATTTATCTGCAGCACAGGCTGGCTCATTTATGCACTTACTACATGTAGTAAACCTCAAGTCTGGTGTGTATGTACAGATGCATTTATGTAATTAAACATTTAGGGGTAATTACTCTAATTGCCTAGCTTGACTCGTTAAACATCCGATTCTGAAGACAAAATTAATTTACCTAAAGAGGCTCCATCTTCCTAGTCCTCTTCATTCCTTTCTGTCCCTTGCACAGCTGAGAGCTTTGCCATACCCCCTCACCCTGTACTGTGACCCCTTATGTTAGAGGCAGGCAGTGACCAGGGCTGCTTAATCCTCAGAGCTGGAAGCACATGTCACAGGCAGACTGCAGTAATCCCAGTCCCACCATTTCTAGCAGATATACAAGCAAGTTGGAGCTTGGAATAGTGTCCCCTTCTCCCTCCCTCCATCCCTGCTCAATAACCAGCACAGGCTAAAGAATCCTGCAAGGTCTGGCTATGCAGCATGGGTATCTGCATTCGTGGATGAGCTGATCCCTCTATGCTTGCAGAACTCCCTGATCTGTGTGTTCACAGACAAACTTGCAAACAAGAAAAACTGTGGTTTGAGCACAAAGCTGCAGATTCTGAAGTTATGAAAACCAAGCCTCCAGAGTATGGGCTGTAACTACTTAAATAAGAACACACCAGCTATTCTATTACTCTTTACAAAGGCTCAGGTTTAATCATTGATGTGCCAAAAAGAGATGTGCCTTCATTCTTGCAGTAACTCTCTGCTGCTTGTGCTGAGGTGAAAGGTCCTGAAGGAATGGACTTGTAATCATTTGCCAGCTCCTCTTAGCCTTTCTTAAGAGGCAGACTTTCATGCCCTGTCCTGATCCACTTCACCCAGTAGCCTATTGCTGGGGGGAGTGGTGAATTTTTGTTTTCCCAAATTTGATAGTTTCCCCAATCCTTTTCAACAGATTTAGAATTTATCCTCAAGAAAGTAACCAGCAAGATCCTGAATGAAGATAAGGTGCCCTCCCTTAGCTCTGCAAATGGATTGAGTTGTTGTGCTTTAAAACCATGATATAATAAAGATTATTTTAAATAAACAGCTCAAATGCTTAATGGGCTTTCTTCTCTTTCTGAGCTCTGGACAGCTGGCCTTATAGCAACTCCTGCATTTATTTGGACAGGTGGAAAAAAAACTGGGGCAAACTCATTCATGCTCTTTTAATTCTCTGAAACAGCTCTAAATGAGATTTTATTGTTTGCATGGCATATATAAAACAGGCAATGATCCAACAAAGTTTTGTGGTGATGTCCTTTGAAAAATTCATTTAATAAGGTTGTGGGCTTCCTGTTAGTGTGTAATACACATTCCAGACTTGCATGAGTGAAAACATACAGCTTTTATAGCAGGCCACAGCACAGTGGCCCTGTATGAGAATAAATATTTGCTTGGAATTCAGATACCTACTCCTGCTTGGCACCACTCTGTGCCACTAGGTGGCTTTTCCACCTGGTAGTTTGTATCTCTTCAAAGTCACTACAAGTAGGAGGAATCCACCAGTAAGTGCAACCATCAAACTGGTGGAAAAGAGAGAAGGAAGCCAAGACATCATTCAGCAGATGAACTGTGAAACTCTCTGTATGTTTACAGTGAAATCTTTACCAGTCTGTCCTCTTTTGTTTCAAGTTGGTTACAACTAGCTAGCTTACTTCTAGATTTTAAGTAGCATAAGGTATCTGCTTAGATATATTTCTGTACAGCTATGAAACTTTGCAAAGTCATGCATCTGTCTAACTTCACGATAAGACATTTCTGTACTTCATCAGAATAAACCAATTAGTAACACAGAAAAAGGATGTGTACCATTTAATGAAATGCATTGTCTCACCATGTTCTCAGGAAGAGTAAATCCAGGCTTGCCTTTTCAGGTACTTTACTCCAGTTTTTAACTTCAATTAAACTTTTTAACTACACATCTTTACTCACACCTAAACACTGTAAATGTCCAGCTACTGATAGTATCTTTTTCAAGTAGCACTCAATGTCTCAAATTCTCTACATAAAGAAAAGTCCTGAGGGACTCATTGACTAAAGGCAACAACTACAGAACAGAATGGGGGGAAGGATAAGGGTCACAAATCCACAGCTGTGTTAAAAACCTCAAATAATAACACCCCTCCCTATAGGGTTGGGGTTTTTTTGGGTTTGGTCATGATGAGTAGCAAGTATTTTATTGGAAGCACAACATAGCTGAGTTGTCCAGAGACAGACCTGATAGGTATCAAAAGTTTGGCAGATGAACTGAGGACATGCATTTCTCATTCACTTCAGGCAATTTTTTTTCCTTTCACATATTTAACTCTTGTTTTCTCTTACAAAAATGGCATATACTCGCTGCAGATAAACCCCAAAGCTGTCTCTTGACAAGTGCCCTTCACTGATATGAAAAACTGCATCAATATCTGATTCAGGCAGCACACAGTGACACACGCAGGACTCACACGCAAATTTCAGGGGGGCTAATCCTGCAATTAATTGTACAGACACCAGATAAGATTCCAAAGAGGAAAGCCAGCTGCTGATGCAAAGGCTGGTGAAAGCTCCTACTTTAGAAACCAGCAGAGAACCATTTGGACTTGATTATCTGTATTAAAGCTGGCTCTTACCTCCAGATAATCAGCAAAGATGGACCTAGGCTGACAAGAGGATGAGGAAATCACACTTGGAGCTGCTCTGCATTTATGCTCTTGGTTGCCATGTGTTGATTTGCCTCATTTCAATCCAAGTCTCTGCCCCGAATGTAGCAGCCAGCTTTCTACACCGAGTTTCAATAGCAGTTCTCCCAGAGGCCCAGGACTAACAGCAGATTTCTGAGGGAAGAGAAGGATAATGGTTAAATTTATTGTAGCAAACTGCCCTTGAGTACAACAGGCTGGTAATACAGCTGAATAAATAAAGCAATCAGGAATAAATGACTGTTTTTTTCATTATACAAGTACTTCTCAAGCAGCCTTTATATAGTGTAACCGTCCATGGTATAATCCCCTCAGACCCCAGTGACCTCTGCCTGAGCAGCCAGCTAAAAGCCATGTTATCACATTAGCCTGGTGCTGATTCAAAATCAATATACTCTGCTCCCAGGGGACTTCTCTGCAGGAGCTTGGCACTATGCAAAGGCAGGCGCACAGCTTTTGGTGGGCATGGAGAACAGGCAAGAGCAAACCATGCTGATGTACCTAGACCTACCTGCAAGATACTATGCAGTTGAATGTCTAGGCTGAGCTTTAAGTTACAATAATACCAAGAACAACAAAAAATCAGCAGTTTTTATTTGTCATGCTCGATTTTTTCCATCATAATCTGTGCCTTTTGTTTGGCCCAGAACAGCAAGAATGGAAAGTCCTGCCAGCCAGCACCAGGAGTTACTTCACTTCCAGTGAGTGGTGCAATATGTGGCTTCACCAGCTGAAAGGCACTGGACAATGAGTAAAGCTCAGGACAACCTCTGATCTCTTGGCTGTCCCTCAAGCTGTATTATTTCTGTGAACATAAACTTCCCTTAATCTCTATATAATCTTTTTTCCAGACAGAGTAATTAAAAAACAGTTCCATGTCTTTTCCCTGTCTTTTTTTAGCCAAACATTTTGTTGCTTCCCCTCTTGAGTCCACAGTCCATAAATTTTGTCCTGTGATTTATTTTTTTTTAATCAAACTTTGTACTTTCCAGTCAGCTCTGCTCTTTATACAGAAACTGGTTCAGATGAAATGCTGTTTTTTTCCCCTCTTTACCACGTGGTGCTTTATTCACATACCTGAGGAGTCTTTGAAGAAGAAAACTCTGATCCCAGCCCTGCATGGTTTTTAAACACTTGCCTCCATGAATTTCTGTCATCTTTTCTCTCACTGTGCCCTCAAGCTGGAGCAGATAGCTGCAGTGCACAAGCAAGGAGGTCGGGTTTCCACACCAGGGCTTCTTCCCTGACCTGCTGCAGGTTTAGGTGCACAAAGGGATTTAGGAATGCCTGGAAGAGGAGGCATCACCCACAGGGGTGAAGCAGGGGGACACTGCAGGAGGCAGCTGGACACTCTTTAAAAGCAGGGGGACCCTGCAGGAGGCAGCTGGACCTTCTTCCCAGCCCCTACCCAGCCAGGGCCATGGCCACCTCCTGCTCCCAAGGGACTTGCCCTCTTCCCAGACCTTGGAGATACCCAATACAGAGGCTGTGGCTCTTGGCCATGGGAAGGTGGGTATGCTTTCCATAGGGTCAGTATTTCTGTTAGTAGATACTCCTCTTGAAAGCTTCTTTTGTCATATTCAGGATGATGCTTTACTTTGTTTTTATGCCTCTGTGAAACAGTATTATGCTAAACACAGGTAACATGCCTGCCGTGGTGTAATTTATTTTTACTGTTCTGGTATAGTTAGCAGACACATATATGACTTTGAGATCAATTTTCCAGCACAACAAACAAATGTTGTGATTATTCTGTAATCACTATGCTTTTTCTTTTGAGTGCAGTTAGACCATATGGGGAGGAGTCTGAAAACAGCTTTTAAACAGCTTTAAAACATAATCACTTTTGTTTTAACAAGGACTGTGCTAGCAGTTTATACCCCACATTTTAATTGTTCACAGTAAGCAAACATCAGCGGATTCAAGGTAATAAATTTTTCTATGTGGGTGGATGCCAAGGTTGTGGTGCCTGAAAGGCTACATGAAATTATTCACAAATGCAGGTAGTCATTGATTATTGCTTTTCTAGCACTTAATATCAGTTGGTCTACAAAGGAAATCAGTATCTTTATTTCCCTGTTTTTAATACAGAAGCACAGAGAGGAGAAAGGACTTGCTAAGGTTTACGCCTGCTAACAACATTATGGCTTGCAGAGGTGTTTAAAGACTTCTAGCTGCTCTTGACTTTATTTGGAGTTAAGAGAGCTCTTGAGGACTATTAAGCAACCACCAACCTTGACCTAAATAATTTCTTTACATTTCAATCTATTTATTGTCTTTTGCAGCTGACATCACTGGGGCTGCTCTGCTCAGCTTGTTGGGGTGCTGAGCAACTGCACCTCAACAGTCGCTGAGCTTGTATTAAGACAGCCTGGCATGTGGCTTTTTCAAACACTTATTTAAAAAATCAAATCAGCCTGTTAAGTTTTAGAATCAACTACCACATCTTAATTAAAAATCGTGCAGGCACTTGTAATTTAGTTAAACAATAGGATCCACTATGTGCCAGGATTTCACTTAATGTGATATGGAATAGAATCATAGAACTATTCAGGTTGGAAAACACCCTTGGGATCACCGAGTCCAACCATCATCCCTACTCTACAAAGTTCTCCCCTAAACCATCTCCACCAACACCACATCCAAACCACCCTTAAACACATCCAAGGATGGTGACTCAACCACCTCCCTGGGCAGCCTATTCCAGTGTCTAACCACTCCTTCTGTGAAAAAACTTTTCCTAATGTCCAGTCTAAACCTCCCCTGATGCAGCTTGAAGCCCTTCCCTCCTGTTCTGTCTCTAATGACCTGTGAGAAGAGACCAGCACCAACCTCTCTATAATGACCTTTCAGGTAGTTGTAGAGACTGATGAGGTCTCCCCTCAGCCTCCTCTTTCTCAAACTAAACATTCCCAGCTCCTTCAAGTGTTCTTCATAAGATTGATTCTCTAGGCTCTCCACCAGCTTCATTGCCCTCCTCTGTCCTCATTCCAGCACCTTGATATCTCTCTTGAACTGAGGTGCCCAAAACCGGACACAACACTCCAGGTGTGGCCTCACCTGTGCTGAGTTCAGGGGGACAATCACCTCTCTCCTTCTGCTGGTCACACTATTTCTCATACAAGCCAGGATGCCATGGGCTTTCCTGGCCACCTGGGCACACTGCTGGCTCATATTCAGCTTCTGGTCAATTAGAACCCCCAGGTCCTTTTCTGCCAGATACTTTCCAGCCACACTTCCCCAGGCCTGGAGCGTTGCCTGAGGTTGTTGTGGCCCAAGTGCAGGACCCAGCACTTGGCCTTGTTGAAGCCCAGACCATTAACATTAGCCCACCCATCTAATCTACCCAAGTCTCTCTGTAGAGCCTCTCTATCCTCATGCAGATCAACACTCCTGCCCAGCTTGGTGTCATCTGCAAACTTACTGATGTCCACTGTATGCTCTTATCAAGATCATCAATAAAGATGTTAAACTGAAACAGTCCCAACACTGAGCCCAGTCACACCACTTGTGACTGGTTCCAGCTGAATATGACTCCATTGACCACAACTCTTTGGGCTTGACTGTCCAGCCAGTCCTTGATCCAACAGATTGTGTGCTCATCCAGGACATGAGCAGCCAGTTTTCTAATGATGAACAGTCTCTTGCACCACTGAAACACCCTGTCTTTCTGAGTACATAAATCCTGGTCCCATTGCAGTGAGGGTTTTGTCAGAGGGTGGTGATTTGGTTGTGCTAAGAAGGTGTTATTAAATCTGCACCTGAAACAGGGTGACTTGTGAGTCATGACTACACTGCGTTTGTCTCCTTCTCTCTACTGCTTTTTGGACACAGCACAGAGAAAGCTGCTACTAGTGTGAACTCCAAATCTTGTGGACTCAGAGGCTGAAAATTTCTCGAGGAGAGAAGGGTAAGCTCTATTTACATACTGGATAATATGCAGAAACCTGTGATTCTATCTATGAAGCTTTAACTTTTTAGTTAAGCTTTGCTTATTATTTGGTTGTGTAAATGATACTGGATAATTATATTCATACTCATCCAAGGATATATGATATGCCCTTAAGCAACTGTGTCACTCTGACTTTGTGTCTCCAGTTTCTTCATGAAGTCCAAGATCACTAGGAAAAATGAGGAAGAGTTACGTCCCAGGTAAGACTTACAAGCCATATCCCACAAACAAATATTTAAAAAGGTGTATATGCATGTGTATACATCTATATCTAGACATACAGAGGTGGACAGCAGGACAGTCATAAGGCAAAATGCCATTACAGAAAGTGAGAATTTTCAGCCTACAATAAATAAGGAGAAAAACATCTGATTAACCAGAAAACCTGCAAAATTTAAGATGAGGCGAGTGTGGCAGCTCCAGCCCCTTTGTAAGTAGTGTTTTATCTTTCTGTGTTGTCTGGCTAAGCTGGTTTTGAAAGGCCCTTCATCAGCAGTATGAAGTTTCTAGCACAATAAAGGTGCAAAACTAAACAATCCTTAGAACACTCAGGCTCTTAACTGATGAACCTATATTGCAAGTTCCTCTGATTATGTTTAGGTATAAACAATTTTTTTTTTTCTAAAATACAGTGATCAAAAAGATATGCAGTCTCCCACTGCCTCCAAAATTAACAACTTCTTAAAGAAAAGTGCTTATCTTACTATACATAATATTTTATTGCTTGCTTTTCAGCAGCTGCAGCAGATCACAAGGGTGGCAATAGAAGATGCACAGGTAAACTAACACAGAGCAGCTGCGTCCTGAAGTTGTGCTTTGAGCATGGTTGCATCACAGCTCTATGAATCAATAGTCTTGGGTTCTTGGCCAGCTTCTACCATTTATATACCCTGATTCCAAATCTTAACTTCTGTTGCATGACTAATCTCACTGAAGTCCAAGGGCAGGACTTCAGAGGCCTCCAATGCAAGTATTCCAACTCCCAATACCTGTTGATTCAGATGACATGATGAAGTGTTATCTTTTCAGCCAAAGCAGTTAAGCTCCATCAAATATGGATCTCCTACATCCCAATAACCAAACTGCAAGTCATGCACTGTCTTGCCAGATCTCTTTCTAGCCCTCTGCATTTTACAGTCTAAATTCAGGAGAGATGGAAGATGCAATGTCCTGGATTATGCCATAACCTGGTATCTACAGCAGTCTTCTGAGTCATGAGTGGGTAACAGCCCATCAGGCCAAAGTGAGACCAAATTTCAACTTCCCACTCCCTAGTTGACTTAAGTTTATTAAGCTGTTATGGGAAAGGATAAACTCTGATGCTTCTCCTCCCTTGTCCAAAGCCTGTGGTTTGTGTTTGGACAGTGCTGAACTCACGGCTATGAGGCTCTGGGTGTGTCTAGTAGCGTGGGCTTCTTTGGGGGTTCAATATAGAAAGAGTCACATCCCTGCTGTCTTTCTGAGCCATGGCAGGATTCAGCCAAGAGCCTGGCTCTACCTGTCAGTGCCACCTGTGATAGCCATGGGCACTCCAGTGACCTGGGGAACTGCCAGGACAAATGAGTAGGTGGTAGGAATTTTTACATACCTTGAGGGTCAGACAGCTCCCACAGCAGAAGGTTTATAGGCAGTTTTCTTGGACTTGGCCAAATGAATCCATCTGAGTCCCATTTCTGTTGTCCAAAGTAAATATTGTAGAGCCTATCCATCACAATACACTTATTTAATAACTTGGATATGTGAGGGTATGTCATATAATCTGATGTATTTTAACTCACTACCCCTAAAATCTTAACTACTTAACTCGTGATGATATTTTAACAGTTAATTTACATTTGAGGAAATGTCACAGACACCCACATAATTCCAAGCACCTTCTGTGTAATTAAGACACCCAGCAATGTTCACGCTACCCTGAAAGCAAGAGCTGGCAGAACTACCGGTTACATTCAGAATACTTGTCATACAGGTTCTGAATTGCTCTGGGATGCATGGGTTGCACTACCTGTACAAGGGTGCAGTGGTAAGCTGAGTATCATCATGCACATTGTGTGGAGCACACCTGGCCTTTCCCCGAGACCCTTCCCAGCACTGGGAGCACATAACATCCTGAAGATGGGAGACTGAGAAAGGTGGCTCACTGGCATTTTCAGCAGATTGAAAGGAGAAGGCTTTTAGTGATGTTGTGGATGTTCTCAATTCACCTGCAACAAACAAGACCATAGTGAAAGAAAATTGACTATCACATTTTAAAAAGCGCTTAGAAAGGCCCTTTCTGGGCCTGACCCACTAGGCATTTAAATCAAAAGTGGGAATACTATCCTGTAAAAAAGTGAGATCTATTAAATAACTTCTAAAAATGCTGGTTACTGACTACCATCAGTAGATCCTGTATCTTACATAATTCAAATTGTTTCTCTTTCAGTCCAGCCTGAGGTGTGGGATTTCAGATCCATCCTTGCATTTGGTTTGTTATTGGAGAGCTTGAAACAGCTCTTTGATCAGTCTGCAGCCTTCCTGGTCTGGCTGTCAGGGTATCTGCCTTTCCATTGCATTGCAGAGGGAACACAAGGGTTTCATTACGGCCTCTAGATTGTAGTTTGAAGGTTAAGAGTTAAAAAGAAAAATACTACAATGCTTAACATGCACAGACACACACATTTTTAATTGGCTGCAGATCAGAGCTTTGTTCTCATATGGATGACCTAATTAGTAATAACAGCTCTGGTTACAAAGGGTGCTCCTGAAACCCGAGAGAATTCACAATTAGTATGAATTATGAACACATTCTCCCAAATTGTGGCTTCTCTCCTACCTCTGAATGGAAAATGAACAAATGTTATCAGAAGGAACCTTTGGGAAGCTTTCACTCCTACTCTAATGATGAGTAACTTGACACACCCTTGAACATGAATCGGCTCCATTTCATAATGTTGGCAATTTGGGATTTTCTGAGACAAAAAAGCCCAGAACACATTAAAACATTAATCTCCACGTGCTAAGGCAAATTCTGCTGTATATCTTATACTTTGCATCTCAGTTCTCTTATATCAAATTTGTCCTCCCTAATGATTTAGAATGTACATGCCTTGCCTAGCTTCCTGCACATGAACTTTTGAGCCTTATGATAGGATTTTAACACATTACCTTTCTCTTCTCTTTCATGTCCTAGGATGCCACGTGCTAAAATCTCTGTCCCTGCTCTTCAGGTTGATTCCCTTTATGTTCTTTCCATTAATGCAGTGTGGGGCACATTCCTTTGAAGAGTTTAAGTAATCATAATGGGTCTGGCCTCTTGAAAAGGGGTGTTTTTTCTTTTTTTTTTTTTCCATGAGGCTGTAATTCCTCAGCATGTGATCACTTTGTCACTGACAGGAGTCCTGGGAGCCCCTCAACTCTGAGATGCCCAATGGAGAGGATTGTTTTCATCCTTGGATGGGGGATATGTTCTTCAAACTGGCCTATTAGCAGGCGGGTTCTGCCACTAGGGAACTGGGAGCTGGGATCCCTGCTGCTCTCAGCATGCTCCAACAAGAAGGTTCCCACTCCCAGAAATTCTCAGCAGTTGTTTGCCCCTGTAGCACACCTGGCTTGCAGACACCGATGTAACTCCCACTCTTTCACACAAAATTCAATCCAATATGCAATAATTGCACTTGATGCAAGTCAGCATGAAAGAACTTACTCCTTTTTCATAGAACAAATAACCTTAAGGAATCTGCAGAAATTAAAGTGATAAAATGGCTGTAAATACTGAATAACCACAAAAGTTTGGATGATGTGTGGAAGAAAGAACACTGTAACTGTGGGCTCTAAGTTGATTAGGAGCTATGCACAAGTTTGGGAATTCTTTTTAATTCTATCCCTTCTTTGCCATCTTGCTAGAAATAAAACATAACTATAAAATAATGCAGTGATGGTACCCAAGCAGGTGCATGCACCAAGTTAGTAACTTGCCTCTTCCATAGGCAAATGGTGTGGATAATAAAGAAGAGCATGGGAAAGAAGGCATAGTCAGCTACTCCAAGTAAAACCAAGCAATTGTAGAAATTCATCCCTGGTAGCCAGAGTGAAGAAACACCTTCCAGAAATGACAGTTTCACACCCACATCTAGATATTATTAACCCAAGCTTCTGAAAAAGCAGGAAGCTGAACCTCCTCCTCTTTTTTGGATTCTTGTTTCTGAAAAAAGAGCAAACAAAGCAAACCCACCCACAAAGGAACCAACATCTCCTCCGCTTTTGCAAACTTAATTGCTTTTCATTCCGAATTCAAGCAAAAAGATCAATGTTTTATGGTTGCTTTAGGGTTTGTTAGTCTCTTTTTCTCACCATAAAGACAACAAATTACAAAATTACAAATTTAAAATTACAGGAATCTGGGAAAATAAAATAAATCGAAGTATAATTAAACTGTTACCAACTCTGTATCTCTTTCCCAGTTGAAAAAAATTAGGGGGGTGGTAATTACATATTCCACTCCTGTGTGGAGTTCCTCTGAGGAGTTGCCAATTGTAGGATATTCTCATGCTACAATTGAGGACACACAGTCATTTAAGATAATGCTAAAATTGGAATAATCTCATTTTTAACATGATAGAAACACTCCTTAAATAAGGTCACCTTATCTGAATGATGTTTGAAATGCCATGTGACATGGTTAAACACATGGATTTAAGTTCACAGAAGAATGAAAAGCCTGTAACAAACACATCCCTAGAGTGACTTTACTGAGGAGACACATCACTGCAATCTCTTTTATTGCTTATTTTAAACTTATTTATTCTTGTTTGTTATAATAAATCACAACATTGAACATTTTGCATCGACATACAATTACCTACTCACTAAAATTCTGTGTCTTTCCAAAATTATTTCTTTGCAGACACGTGGAGAAATAAAAAGAAAAAACAACCCAAGCAACTGGGCAGAATCTGTAATGTTGGGCATATTCAGCTCTCACCTAAATGACTTGGCAGTGTAATAAGAAATACATCTTGTGACATGAGAACATGTGCTGCTGTGCCACCCTGTGCTAAAATAGGGACACACCAAAGCCACCTGATTACATTCCCTGGAAAATCCAGGCTTATAACTCTGAAGCAAAACATCCACCATATAAGCAAAGCCTGAACTTTCTGCTTCTGTGGCCAAATGTTGCTAAGTTTGTGTTATTTGGGCCTTCATGCTTCACTTCATCCAGTCTGCCAATGGATCAGATTTCTGAGGTACTCTGTGGCTCTTCCCTATCATACCCCAATCCTGCAGCAATTTAGTATTGTGTTGGCAAGGATAGTTGTCTAAAGAATTTAGCAAATGTACAAAAGTAAGTAATAGTGAGAAAGTGTTATAAAACCAAACAAAAAATGAAAAGGCACTCTTACTTACAGAACTCTGAGCCCTATTCTGCAAAAAGTGCATAAGCAGACAAAATTGAAATCAGGGGATTACAGCAAGTCACTGAGTTTTATTCCAATTGGTAAAATTTTTAGCATAGCACTCAGAATACCAACAAGAAAGAGGCAAGAACCAAGCTTTACTCTTTCCAAAGTATTGAACTGTTTTTTACCCACAGAGAACACAGTTGTTGGACCTTCTCTAAGAGCAGTGCTACACTGGTCATTAAATACGTCTTTACTAAAGATACCTAAATCATAGAATCACATAAGTTGTGGGTTGGAAGGAACCTTGAAGATCATCTAGATCCAACCCCCCTTCCATCAGCACACATTGCTCACTGCCCCATCCACCATGGCCTTGAACACTTCCAGGGATGAGGCATCCACAGCTTCCCTAGGCAACCTGTTCCACTGTCTCACCACCTTCACAGGGAAGAATTTCTTCCTAATGTCTTAAGTTAAATCTCTCCTCTTCCAGTTAAAACCATTATTCCTTGTCCTATTACTACATCTTCTCATAAAAAGCCCCTCCCCAGATTTTGTTTACCCCCTGCAGATACTGGAAGGCTGCTGTAAGGTCTTTCTGGAGCCTTCTCTTCTCCAGCCTGAACAGCCTCAACTCTCTCAACTCTTTCTCTTAATCAAAGAATTAAATTATTTAATTTCTATTGAAAAAGCTATCAAATGAATTCATGAATGGTAACTTTTACAGAGATAAGCTGTGTTTTCATACCTTAAATTGCTTACAAAGAAATTACTGTGCAACTCAGCAATGACCAAGTACAGCCTAAGTGAGCTGAAAACCCTGCAGAAAGTTTTCCCTCCCACTGCTGAAATGGAACATCGCTTCCCCACTGCTCCTTCACTGACCCATTGCAATAGTTCACACTCAAGACCAAACCACAGTACTTGCTGGGTTGTTTTGCTTAAAGTAGGACATATAAATTGGAAATAAAATACATTTTTTTATTCTCCCATGTATTTTTCAAGACTTAGAGATAAATAATCTTAGAGATAAATACACTATAGCCTTCTCAAATCTGGGCACTCAACTCACCAATTTATTTCAAAAATAACAATGAACCTAGTACAACTAGCACATTTTATTAAGTTACACTCAAATTGTCTAAAATTAAGCTTTCCTCTGACTCTAGGCATCTTTATTTATATAACAAAACCTCAACAGCATTAGAATAATTATCTCCATAGGAAACCAACCATTCAGACCTCTACAGATACTCCTTTCTTTCTATCCTTCATCATGCTGGAAAATAATTTTTATTCTCTTCACAAAATGCTATCAGATGTCTTTTGCACAAAAAGGTGACCAGATTCAAGCTTGTTCAGATGACAGATGACAGAAAACAAGTCCCACAATCCTGGCAAATGCCCTGCCACCTGCTCCTTCATTTATATCAGGAGTGAAAAACAACTGTCTGCCAATGACTCATATAAAATGGTCTCAAATTGTTTAAAGTTTCACAAGGCAGAACAAGCATCTTAAATACACTGAATAACCAATGGTCATACACATGGATGCCAAACAAGATGTTCTGCTTCATAAAGGAGCTCTTGGTTCTGCTGCTGTCATTTGGGCAGGGCAGTGACAGCAGCAGCTGCAAGCAGGATTCTGTACCTCATTTGCCATCAATTCCCACAGCTGTCTTGTCACATATGTACAGCCCGTGGGAAGGTGGCTGCCAGTATGCTGGTTTGCCAGGCATTCTGGAAAATGTATGTGTTACGGGCATCAAGCTCCACCAGCACTTGTGTGGTAACTGAAATGTGTCCAGAACAGCTTCAGTGCCACCAACTGCAGACAGTACAAAGGAACTAGGAGGGCTGTGGATGCCCCCCCCCTGGAGGTGTTCAAGGCCAGGTTGGATGAGGCTTGTGCAGGCTGGTCTAGTGGGAGGCATCCCTGCTCATAGCAGGGGGGTTGGAACCTGAGGATCTTTAAGGTCCCTTCCAACCTTAACCATTCTGTGATCTATGAGACACATTTTCTGGTAAAGCCCAGTTGCAAGGTGAAATCCACACTCCTCTTGGGAGTGCCCACTGCAACACTTACTTTAAATGAGCAAAGGTGACTTAAAAGCTACTTCAGCATTAACGTCACATTAATTTTCACACTAATAGTTCAAAGCCAAAGTAAACAAGTTTCAACCACACACACAAACTCTTTCTGCTTTAAGTTACCAAATGCATACTATAAAGACAAGTCTCACTTTATCCTTGGTAATCACTGAGATTTTTTTTCCTGGTACAGTTATTCAGATCTCATTCCAGGATTCATCATTAAGTTAATTAACATATTGCAGTTTGTTCTGTGTTTAAGGGGAGATTGTTTGTGGTGTTACTCTGGGAAAATGCACAAAAGAAGACAGCAACTTGTTTTTCAGCTCCTGTCTTTGCATTTTCTTCTCAAGAGCCAGGAAAAAGGGAGGAATGTAAATTAGGAAGCACATGTATCTTGCAGGATTAGCAACACACATTTTGCAGAAGGCAGAGAAATGACAGAACACCTTCCCTTCTTAAGACAGAAAAACTGATCATGTACCATTTCAGGCGTAGTTTTTTTCATGCTTTTCGCCCAAGCTGCTGATCTGGAATCTTATTTATATTTCATTCTTCCCTCTTCCAGCCATAGCAGCTCCTCAGTTGAGAATATAATTGTTTATATTATACCTCAAGAGAGGTTAATACTAGAATGCAAACATTTGCAACATACACATACATTTAATATACAACATAGGAAATCTATCAGGACTCATTTGGTGCATTCTGATTCTCTTGGCCTCAAGGCAATTCTACATAATTGATGTCCATGTTGTGAAATATTTCATGGAGGACCCAGACTTTATCAGAAATTTTCTTGTAAGGAGCTATTCCTTCAGAAATTCAAATGCAAATGCAGTGAAATTTCTCCAAGTAATTTCAGGAGTGTAAATTTAGGAAGCAAAAGGTCTAAAACCTTTAAATACTGTCTTAATAAGTATATTCTGCAGCCAAAAGCTCAATTCGTATCAGCCTTTTTTATAGAGCATAGCTCTCTCAAGGCAAAAAAATTGGTTCTAATGCTCATGGTTATCCACAAAATACCTGCTTCTGGCATTTAAAATTCAAACCAAGATTAACCAGACTATGTGTATCACAGACCATCAGATTTCAATCTGTAATCATCCAGTAAAATAAAGTTTATCTTCTGCTTGGTGAAAAAATAATTTTCAGAAGTACATCTGATCTTCAACAGAAGATACAAATTGATGGAAAATCCTCAGCTTCTCTTGGGAATGTGTTCTGGTGGTTAACTATGTAAAAATGTGCATTTTATTTCCTATTTAAATATGTCTGGCTTTTGCCTCCAGCCATTACTTCTTATTATGCCTTTCTTCAATAGATTAAAGAGCCCTTTAATATCCCATATTTTCCCCCAGGAAGGTTCCTATATGCTACAATTAAGTCACCTCCCAGTCTAGGTAACTTTTAACAGCCTGAGCTCTTAAAACTTCCCAGTGTAACGCATTTGCTCCAACCTTCAGAACATTTGGTTTCACCCTTTTGCTCTAATTTTCCAGTGTGCTTCTTAAAATCTGAAAGCCAGAACTGTGGATGGCATTGTTGAGGTCAAACATGAGAGGCAACCAATTTTTTAAATTATTCCTTTGTTTATACACTGGTTAATCCTTTTCTGCCATAGCAGAATACAGGAGAGCCCTTATCTTATTGAAATCCTTCTCAAAGTTATCACATTCCCAAAAGTGTATTCTATTTTCCTGTTACAGCTTTTACACTTGGTTCCTAAGGTAGTCAACTGTAGATTTGGATGGATTAAAATTAACTAAGCTTAAATGAGATGCTTATACCAACAGTTCTTATCCATCTCATTATTATTTAGGACTCCATTAATTCTGCAGCAAGTCCAGATCTGCTTGCAGATCATTGCTAAAAATGTAGCACAACACAGAACCTACTACTGGAGCCTCTTTAGACAATATCTCTTTCACCTAGGTTTTTCAACAGACTTCCCCTTCTTGAGATCTGGCAGCAAATTCCATTTGACACTGCATGAGCCCAGTGTGAATGAGAACATCACTCAGCACTGAGCCAAGTACCTCCCCTAAAGAGCATGAATAGCTATTTTTACTAAAATATTGTGTAGAATTGTATCATATTCCTTAATTTCAACTTCTGTGTTATTAGAATTCCACATCAGATTTTCTATTACGGTTAGGATAGCTATAAAGCAAACTAGTGGGTCATATTGCTCATCCTTTTCAGAAATGGCACAAACCAACACATTTATCACTTGTTCAACCTCCTCGTTTTAAGGGAAGATACAGATACACTGGAGTACTAGCATGCCACAGATCAGTATCAGGTGGATAGGCACAAGCATCACAAACCACCAGCGACCAAACTTCGCATTTCTCACAGCATTTCCAGGACAGAAACTGTCTTTCTGGTCCTGCCGAACTTCAAGCCGCGGACACCCCTCAATGAGCACACGTGGATCCTACTCCCGGTACTGAGGGGCGGGAGGAAGCAGGACCCCTTCCCTCACACCCCAGAAACCTCCGTGCTCCGCGTTCCTGTGGGTAACCCACGACCTCCGTCGCGTAACCAGGCTGACCGCTAAGCCCACTCAGCCTATGTCTGAAACCAGCCCTCCCTCCCGTGTTTACAGCACCGTTTAGGCTTCTGCAGGCCGCAGAAGGGCAGATCGGGGCGGAGGAAGGGCAGGGGCAGCCAAGCGCAGGCCTTGGGAGCGCTGGTGCCAGACACGGCGGCCCGGGCGAGGGGTGCAGCAGCTCACCCTGAGCCACAAAGCAAGGAGCAGGATCCCGCCGGGCCCGGTGGCACCAGGGCCCGAGGAGGCC
>NW_009953726.1:1618608-1629456 GCF_000747805.2 Chaetura pelagica
GTGCCCGGCGGGGCGGGCCCCCCGGAGCGCTGGAGGAGGAGGCCGCGCCGCAACTCCCTGACGGAGGAGGACGGCAGCCAGGAGTTCTCCACCCGCAGCCGCTTCCTCTACTATCTCTTCAGCCTGGGCACGGAGTTGGGCAACGAGCTCTTCTACATCCTCTTCTTCCCCTTCTGCATCTGGAACTTGGACGCCTGGCTGGGCCGGAGACTGATCATCATCTGGGTGTGGGTGATGTACCTGGGGCAGTGCACCAAGGATGTGATCCGCTGGCCGCGGCCTGCGTCCCCGCCCGTGGTGAAGCTGGAGGTCTTCTACAACTCCGAGTACAGCATGCCCTCCACCCACGCCATGTCGGGCACTGCCATCCCCCTGGCTCTCCTGCTGCTCAGCTACGGCCGCTGGCAGGTAATTCTCGCCTCCGTGTCCTTCTCCGTGTGTTTTCCAGCCCCGAGGCTGTGACAGGCTTCATTTCTTTTGAGGGGAGAGTGGGGCTGCGTTTGGGTAAAATGGGAGATTCCTGTCTTTTCTTCCGCCCCTCCCCCCGTTTTTGAAGTTTGTCTATCAACCAAAAGAGTGTGCTCAGGTAAGAAGAAGTGTTGCAATAATTCTGCCTTGTAAATGGAAGTTCTGCTGACGTTTAAATCGTTAGCTCAGTGCACATTGAAAGTCTGCTTATCAATCTGTAATTTTTTTAATGAGGATTTTTCCGACTTATCCCTCGTAGAGTGAGTGCTTGCACAAGGTTTGGGTAGGCATCTGATAATTTACCAGGCGTTTGGTTTTACTATTTGGTGGAGAGCCAGGAACGAAAGGACTTTTTGATGATCCTTCTTTGCTTTGAATCACTTTGTAGCTCGGGTCAATTTGTAGCTTTAACCTTTCCTTTAACGCTGTCTTTTAGTTTAATTACCCATAAACTGGAAATTGTTATTTCTGTTCTGAGGAGTAGATATCCTTTCAGATGATTTTCTAGCTATTAACATGCTAATAATTATCAGGAACAGATAATCCCGTATCTCTTCAGCACCTTCATTCAGCAAAATGGGAAGACCTGCGTATTGCTCTTTGGGTCCACAAATGGGTTAAAATAACGCTGCAGATCATCTGGTTGACGCAGGATGAGACATGTGCTTCTGCACTTGCTGTTACCGGTTCGGCTGACGGTCAGAACTCCAAAGAAAGCACAACACACTTTCAGCTCTCTAAATCACCGCACCGATTTCAGTAGTTAATGAGGGTGGAGGCTTTCCCAGGCAACAAATATTCCACCTAGGGTTTTGAGGGCTCCGTAATATTCAAGGAGTTACGCAGTAAGTCTGCTCTTAAGTTGCTAGTGTTTACAAATTCTTATTGTAGTACCTGCCTGTTTAAAGTCAGAAGTATGTATTTTTGGCAGAGAGAGCTCTTTTTAAGCTTTACGCAGGGGCTGAACTCTTGTATTCTCAGTTGCTGCTAACAATCACCAGTTGTTTGCTGTTACAGTGTGGCGCTTTGTGGGTTTTTCTCGGCACAGAGTATGGGTGCCTGAGAGAAAAGTAATAGAATTATAGAATGGTTTGTGTTGGAAGGGACCTAAATCAAAACCTAGTCGAAAGTTACGGGGTTTATTTGTCCCCTCTTTAACCAAAGTTTATGTATCTGCTTATGCAAGGTGCTATGGTGAGCCCGAAAGAAAGCTACTGAGGATTCATAGTCTCTGCTAGGAAAACGTGAAGAATCACTCTCTTGAGAGTTGTGCAAGCATCAGATAATGTCATGCTTTGTGGCTGATTATGAAATAAATATCTGGCGTTCTGTCACTGAGGAGCTTAATCTTAACTGTTGTTGTGTGTGGTTTTTTTTAAAAAATTACTGCAATCTGAATATTTGATTATTACTTGTTAGATGTGTGGGGCTTGTGTCAGTTGAAGAATGAACTGGATTGTTATTTCTTTGCATGCGGGAAACCTCGTTTAGTAGTATCAGTTGATCAGCTTTGCACAGACTGATGTCATGTTTTCAAAGGAGAACCCGGCTTGACTTACAGAACCAGCAAACTGACAGTGTTGAAATGGTGTTTTTGCCAGGGAAACAAGTTCGATCTTTGGTTTGCCAACCCTGCAACTGTGGTCTGAAATACTGTACTAATTGACTAAACATTTATAATGAATGCATACTAAGAAATCGTAAACATTCAGCCTTATTATTATTCATTTAGAACTATACGTAAGAAATGAGGAAGCAAGCTGTTTGAGACTTCATTTTAATTCCTTTTTCATGTGAAATGAGTATAACAGACCTCTCTGAAACCAACTTCTACCATTTAAAAATATTAATTAAAAAAAATAATCCCTTCTGATTTGTAAGTTATTTCCGAATGTTAATCAAAAGTTAACCTATGGCATTTTTTTAGAGTCACCTGTAAAGGCAGTGAAGTGTTCATCTCATGCTTCTGCTGTTCTCCATAGTTTACTTGCATTGTAAAGGAGTAGAAACTATATGACCATTTTTTGTCATGCTTTTCTGGAAATAGTTGGGGTTAAAAAAGACTTCTTAGAAAGCTTTTAAGGATAAAGGAGCTTCTGCAAGAACTGATTTGTATTAAATTATGCATATTTATCAATATATGCAGATAGTTAGATTTTAACTCTTGGGCAAACGTTTGGGTACAGTCCTCCCGTGTATTGAGTGTAGGCGAGAATTGCAGAGACCCTGATAAGTCCATCTCTTAGGACTGTTTATTCAGAAACATCATAGTGGAGCAAGACTTAGTGTGAACTTAGATCTAGGCATAACTTTCTGCAGGGCCTTTTATTCTGGAATACAGGTAACTTTAATTGAGTTGGTCAAACAGAAGTTTGTACTAAACCAAAGAAAGCCACTCTTGCTCTAAAAGAGGTTCCTCCAGTGAGAAGGGAATCACTTTCCTGTATAGTTTATTTGGAGTTTGCTTTAATTGGGCTATGACTTCCTACTATTGTGTAATAGTTCTTTTCTATCAAAGACAGTCTATGATTCTTTCCCTTCAACAACACAGAGAACAGAGCAAATCTGCTCTTCTTTTTTCTATGTATGGTTCAAATTGTCCATTTAAGAACAATTTTTAAATTCCAATAAGTTTCCCTTTTAGGTTTTGTGCTTTCCTAGCTTTCAATGCCTACCAGTAATCCAATTATTTTCTTTTCATGTAGCACTAAAAAGGATTTTTTTTTAGTACACACAGTAAAACTATAAAATTTGCTTAGAAGTACAATTGTTCAAGTAAAATATTTTCAGAGATGGTGTTTTTTAAAGATGGCTGTGACAAATTTTTATAATTAGATATTTTGGACATAGGGAATAGTCAATGTAACTGACTTTCAGACAGAAACCAGTCAGAAGTTAAGATAACTGCCTGTTGTGGAATATGAGTTTTCACTTTCTCTTTGTATTATGAGAGCTTGCCTGAAACTTTCAATTCTACTTGCATAATCTTTATATATTTATTTAATATTTTTAATCTCAGCAGGGATTTCAGTTGTTTCAAAGACATTTCAATAATCCTGAAATACCATGCTCATGCCAAAGACTCATGAGAATTTAGGAGTATTATAGAATCATAGAATGGTTTGGGTTGGAAGGGACCTTAAAGATTATCTAGTTCCAAACCCCCTGCATGGGCAGGGATGCTAGTATTTTTCTTTACGTCTTTGAAGCTCTGATACCCCGAAAGAGGAGGACAAACACTGAAAAGACAGTAAGGTTATACATCTTGATATGGTGCAGGAAAGACTATACTTTATCACATGGGGGAAAACCTGCTTTCTTTGAAATAATTGACAGTTTGAGCCAGGCTGGTTTATATTGTGTCCTGAAAGGGGGAGTAAGAGAGAGTGTGAGCTGCTGTTTACCTACAAAATCTCCAAAAGCCTATGGATGAGACTACTAGAAAAAGTATTTTTTACATTTTGCATATTTTAAAATCTTACTTGTATTTTTAGATAGATTTGATTACTTTGAACTGCTGACTTTAGATATATATCAACACGTTTTATTGGAAATGGTACTTTAGTTAAGATAGTACCTGAATGTGTCAGAACCCCAGTGTTTTATTTTGAGGAAAAGGGGGGGGAAATCAATCATCAGTGAGACAAAATATGCTTTATTCAGAGAGTTTCTCCAGGATGCAGCCTGGCTGTAGCAGTAGTTGTCTGGATTAGGAAGTGATGGGTTTGCTCTCCTTCCTGAGCTCTGCATTAATGAGCTGAGTCAGGAGCTGCTGACTCTTGCTGTAGGCCACTGAATGAACTTTGTTAAGTTGATATTCAGCAGGAGCCCAGAGCCTTGTTTGATGAGTAGCTGGCCTCTGTAACTACATTAACCAACATTGTCTGAATGGGCTCATGTTCTGAAACAGTTTAGATCACTAAATATGACAACATTGTCCTCCTTATGTACTTGTCTGTCAATGTTTTACATGCAGATCCTGTCATCAGTGACTGTCTTTCCACCTCACTGATTATAATGACCTTAATAAGCACTACTACTGAACCCCCAAAAGAGTGCATCCATTCTGTAATGGTTTCCTTGATTGACATGCCTAAAACTATTTTTCAGTTCTCATTTACTTAGTGCTCTACTGACTCCTCACAGTACCAATTGTGTAAGAATGTAAAAAAATCTTTCCAGAAGTGTTTGATCTGCACCATTTCTTTTGTCAACCAAAGATGATCAGTCTAATCAAATGAGATGGTCTGACAGGATCTGTATTGGAATTTCACAGAGATCTACATTGTTCTGTGATTCTGATTGACCACTACTAAATAGCACCTCTAGAATTGTCTGCCTGCTCTTTCATTTCAAAAGGCTGACTTCCCTCAGTTCCCCACTGAGGATGGGGGATAATTGGTTATTGGGATCAGATGAGTAGGATAGTCACAACACTACTACAGTGAGAATTCTACAGAAAGTTGTCAAATTCTAGTTTTAAGTGTCTGTCCTTGTTGAAAGATGTAATGATGAAACAGGCAGCTACACATAGGAGGCAATCCCTTGTATACAAAGTCTGTGTGTAAGAACAGGAGCAGACCTCTTTCAGAAAGAGATGCCTCATCTTTCAGAGAAGCCCAAGAGGTGTACGCTTGTCTAATTGATTTTTTTGCATTGTGTTTCTAAAAATAAACAATCAAACAAAAGCTCTTTTGACACGTGAAGAGTAGCAGAAGGAATGATCCAAAAACCCAGAGTTGCCCACGCAAATAAGAGCTCCCAAGAAAGAGGAATGGGAATTTGGAGGGCCAGCATTGGAGGGCCTTGTGTGTTTGAGTGGTAAGATCTTCTGTGGGCCATATTAATGTCTGTAGTCTCAGACCTTCAAATAGAATCTGTTGCTTAAGCCTGAGAAAATGTTTTGCAGAAAACCTATTTTTTTAGGTGTTGGGGGCATAAGCAGAGTAAGCTGGAGGTGGTTCTTGTTGGGTGTGTTCAGGGAGGGATTTTTTTGTTTATTATTACTGCAAGGAAAAGAAGTAACAGGCTCCAATGCCTGTTGTGACCTTTCAATTCCTTTTCAGATGCTGTGTAGTAGAGAATTAACTGTTTTAACTGCCTGCAGTGCTGGCATTTAAATCTTTATCTTGGAAGATAAAGAAGGGATTCTTGTAGTGACACTTAGCACTTTCAAACTGTTATGCTGTGGAAGAAAGAAGGAAATAATTGATAAATGTAACTTAACCAGTGTTAATTACCACTTGGACACTTTTGAAAAGACAGGTTTTTGTCTCTTTTTTTTTTTTTCCTAAAATGACTGACAACTGCTATTTCCTTTTTAATCTTTCTCTTCTTCCTTTTCTGCTCCCTCTATAAAATTGTTTATGTGCTGTGCTTTTTATACTTCTCTGGCCAACCAGTGTCTCAGTTATTCCTGTAAAAATTGATTACAGGTTTTCATATGACTATTGCCAACACCTAGCCTAAATATCTTATTAAAACCATGATGCTTCAAGTGCTGCTTGGATTCATTTAGGGAATTCTGGCCCAAAACAATTGTCTCAAACTCAAGCTGGCCTTCTGAGTTGTTGTAATATTAAAAAAAGATAATGGAGTAATACTGTAGAACACTGAAAACATTAGAAAATTAGTGTGGAACTCCTTGTGGATGCTGAAGATTTCTCCAGTGTAGAATGTGCTTTTAAAAAATAAAGAAACAAGCATTTAGAGTGTGTTTTAAGAATGTTCCATTATGAAAGGAGGCATTTTCTGACCTAGGTCAAAGCTTTTAGGACAGATTGTTTCCTTATGAGCATTTTTAAACAATGGTTATGTTACTAAGACTTGGCAAAAAGTCAGATTAAGGGGCGGGAGGAGGATAGGCACTTCAGGGAAACATTTTCCATGTGATCCAATCAAAAGCTTGCAAGCACTTTTTGGAGGATGTAATAGAATAAAATGGGAATTTCCCATTAAAAACATAGGGCAAAAATTCTCTTAAGATTTACTGGGTCTAAGTCTGTTATTCACTGATATTTTCCAGTTATGACCAATTTAATTCAGTTTAATTGATTAAAACGAGTCTGGAGGCAGGAATAAATCGACGCCTGCAAGAAGATGAGTAGTCTACTTGATCAATTTCATTCCTAGCTTTTATTTAACATAGTATGTGACTTTAAGAAACCAATTAACCCTTTTAATAATTTTTTTTAATAACATGCTTAGTGATCTTTCCCTTAGTTAGACACATTAAAACTGGGACACTTTTCTTAATGGATGTACTTTCAGAGAAACGACCATTCAAGCATTTAAAAGCCAAAATTTCAGCAAAGATAGAACCAAATGCAACATATAGATTAAAAAACTATCTCCAATCTCTGCCTTGTTGTTAATTCTATCTCCTTTCACCTCATCTTCTAGTGTTGGATTTGTACTCCATACTTATGCAATTATCAAAGTTTTATTCCAGCCCTTGGAAAAATATTTGTGGAAGCTGGATCTCAGTGGTTTGATCTAGCATGGAATGTGGATGCTTATGGAGAAAAGTGCCAGGTTCATGTTGGTTTTGAGTCAATGTGTGTTTTTGAAGTTCAGAATGAGTACTATGGGAGTGTCTTTATTTTTTGATAAGGATAAGATTTTCAAATCACAAGCTGTTTTTAGTTATTGGAAAAAAGAAAGGATTCTGCAGTTCGATCAATGCTCCCCATACTCAAAATTGTTGAGGTGGCATGATAACTATGGAGGTATATTCAGTTTTTGAGAATATACATAGGATGGTCTTACTGAGGGCATGGAGGCAGGGTTTGAGATGTTTGTATCTAAAATGAGCTGGTCCTGCATATCTGACTCTTAAGTGACTCTAGAGTATGGTCAAGAATGAAGGTATGTCCGTTCTGTTATTAGAAAGAACCAGTTGAGAGAATGAAACCTGGTTTTCACAAGTATCTTTTGACAACTTTTCAGACCCTCATCTGAAAAGGAGATACCATACCAGTCTGCCTTCTGATGCCTAAATGAGGAGAAATAGTGAATTGGGGAAGAGGGTAGAAGTGAACTTGGGATCTTTTGTCCTTTGTAGGTCTGATTTGGCATGCAAGGAACAGTGGAGGTAAAAGTGCTGGAATTTAGCAGTCTTGCCTTAATATCTCTAAGTAGAGAGTGTCAGTGTCTATATATACAACTATATAAAAAAGATCTAAAAGTTTGTAAATCAAAGGTAATTGGCAACTGTCAACTTTCAAAATTGTGAATGCAGTGTACTCCAAAACAAGAGACTGAAGAAAACACCAAAAAATGAGTGCTATAGCTTTTGTCCATGAACACTTGAGATGAGTTTTATTAAAGTTTTCACACTAAACTTTCATAAAATATACCTATTTTGATTAGAAAACATTGTAAAAGCTGTTTGGCTTTTTCTTTGAAGATTAATTTGTGAATGGAAGAGAAACCTTGCAAAATCCACTATTTATTGTAGAGCAGGGCTTATAAGAAATGTTAAAACTCTTAAGGCACTCTGTTGGTAGAAGATATTTGGGAGGATTTTGTATGCCTGCTCAGTGGGAGGTTACAGATACACCACCATGGTATCCTAAATGTGTATATGCAACACACACAGAGTTATTTTATTTGATGAAACAACATCTAGAAAATGCTTGCTGGTGCCTCAATACTGCATTATTTTCAGACAATCATTTGGAATTTAATCATTTGGAATTTAATTTATGGTATCAGCTTTTTTTAATAAGGACCAAGGTGATGCCCGCTGTTGGTGTTATGACTTTGCAAGCTCCTGAGCAGTCTTCTTGCTGAGTTAAAAGGTGTGTGGGAGTGCTAATTTTCTCTTTTAGTTACCTTATATACTTATTCCTACATGTAAAGACAAAATATGTGGTTGCTTTTATCACCTCAAGGCAGATCTTAAGCAGGTGCTACCAGTTTGGTGTTCTAGGAATTCTCAAACCCAGTGGCTGCTTTTAAATGGTATGAGTGAAAACAGGCCAAGGAGGAGGCAGGGTGTTGTGCTTTATTTGTGTTGAAGCAGAAGAGGCCAGTGAACTCTGGAACCCGTGGGAAGAAAATAGGATCAGTTATGTGGGCAGTGCTGAGTGGTATGGATATAGCATTGGAAGAAAACAGAACAGATCAAGGTTAAAACATTTAGCTCAAATGTTAATTCTGTACTTTATACATATATAAAAATATCTAAACTGATAGTTTTTTTACTGACTGATAAGTAAGCTTCAAACATAAACTGAGAGTTATCCAAGTGTGCTGGTTACATAGGGGTAATGTGAAGGAGAATGCTTTGTGTGGGAATTAATCACAAAAATTGACTCAAGTGTTGTATCATGGAATATTATTTTGCAGGAAGTTAGAAAAATAGTTTAATCTTCTGCTTTTTCTTATAGTGGACTGAATGCAGTGAATAAGCTCTCTTGGGTAGAAAGAAACTGTGTTTAAGACTTCTGTGATTATTGATTTCATGCATTAAAAATACCATAAATCAGCATGTGCCTAATACTTGCAGACACATTTGTGGACAGGTTCTGCTAAAACTATTAAGAATAATTTGTCTGGGTTTAACTTAAACATTCTTCATTACTGTAAGAATATATGAATCAAGGTTAAATGTATAATTGGCTTTTTATTGGAGATATGATGGCATGTGTTTGAGCTCTTGGATACTGTTGCTTTGCTACACAGGAACTAAACAAAAGTTTTTTCAAGTGTTTCAGTGGAAATTTGTTCTCAATGCTATTAAAAACAGAGTGAGATATGACAAAGTCAAGTATTCTTTCCAAAATTTTCTTCAAAGTTGGAGTTTCTGACAGTTTCCTTCTTCCTTAAACACCCCTCCCTGGAGAGTTCTTAACTGAGAACAAGCATTCATTTTAGTTTTCAGAATTTATCCTGCTCTCCCTGCTGCTTTCAAAGACCTGCCCAGGACTCTTAAGACTCCACATACAGCTTTTTCTTCGTACTCCTTGTTCTTTGGGTCTTGCTGTTTGGCTTCTCTAAGCTCTTCTCCCTTACGGTCCCAACTTCTGACCCTCAGTGTCATTAGCTGCTATAGCCTGCTGAGCCTGACACTTCACTGGGCTTCCTGCTAAAGCTCCAACTTCTCTTTCTGTCAGCTATTTCAGAAACACAGCGGAAGTCTTTATTGAAGAAAAGCCTTACCCCTGATTGGAGCCTGAAAGCAGGAAAGATGTGCCAGGAAACATGAGTGGATATATAGTATCAAGTGAAATGGATTAAAACTGGAAGAGGGGAGATTTAGGTTAGACATTAGGAAGAAACTCTTTAGTGTTAGGGTGGTGAGACACTGGCACAGGTTGCCCAGTGAAGTTGTGGAAGCCCCACCCCTCTAAGTGTTGAAGGCCAGGTTGGATGGAGCTTGGAGCAACCTGGTCTAGTGGGAGGTGTCCCTGCCCATGACGGGGGGTCGGGACTAGATGATCTTGAAGGTCCCTTCCAACCCAAACCATTCTATGATTACAGTTTGAAACTTTTGACACACCTGTGAACACATGCAAGGTCACTCTACCACCCAGTAAATGTTCTGGTCAAGAGGTTTGCATTGCTTCTGGAGGTAGTACATCTTCCCTTGTTAGTCTCTGACAAACAAGAAGTCAGTCTTCAGGCTTTCATCTTGGGAATCAGGTAAGGAGGTGCTAGAAGCTCCCCTTTACCTCAGAGGAATTAGGGTATAGCTGTCCCTGTAGATACAGCATTTTTGCCTTGGTAGCCTTCTGGGTGGAGATTGAAGCAGCACCAGGCAGGGAGACTGGCTTGAGCGTCTTCCCAGAGCAGGCACCATTAGTTCCGCCCTGAGGTCCATGGGGGCTACACTTGCAATGTGTTCTGGTGGTGTAGCTCAGGGTACAAGGATTACTTTTGTGGCTCCTATTTGATAACTCTGTAGTCATGTCTTGAGTGAGACCCTAGTTACTGGGTTATTGCCTGTTATTAGCATAATTATGAAAGACAGGATACAGAGTTTGTTCCTTCATCATTTCAGTTAGAAATTAAGTATGTGAAAGAAACCTGCTGGGTAAAAGTGTTTGGGTCTATCCTGCTTCAGGCAAAGGTAAACCTGTCAGGGGTATTGCTTTTGCTCAGGGACCTGGACATACCTGGTGTGTGATGATGGAGGATGGTGAAGTACAATATGTACCTCAAGGTAATCTGACTTTGGGAGAGAATCCTTAGTTTGACAGCTGGTAAAGTATAGAGCCTGTTTGTAATATATGGTATGGAATAGGGGTGGAATGTCCTGGTTTGAGCCAGGATAAAGCCAATTTTTCTTTTTACTGATTTTTTTTTTCCTTCAGTAAGATTTCTTGTAACTAGCAACAGTGTGTTCTGCTAGGCTGATAAGACAGTGGAATGTTT
>NW_009953726.1:1630373-1643157 GCF_000747805.2 Chaetura pelagica
CCCGTAGGAGGCTGAGTTAGGCAGACAGCAAAATTGGCCAAAGATATTCCATTCCATATATCTACGTAAGCTCAAAAGAAGGTCAGAGATCACAGAAGACAACTTCCTTCCTTCTTCTTCTCCCCTTCTCTTCCGTCCGTGGCCGGCGTCCAGGGAGGACTCTGTTCATCCATCACCGTCGATCCTCAGGCTTGATCTCTCCTGACCCCCATAACTCTCTGCTTTCTCCAGCAGCAGCTCCGGGATTCCTCGGGACTCTTCCCAGTTCAGGGAAGTGCTGTGGGAGTTGCTGGGGTGGGGGGAGGCGAGAGGCTTTTGCCTACACCTGAATATATCTGTATATAATTGTATATATTTTCTTGTATCCTTCATTAGTGTTTTAATTAAAGTTGTGTAGTTTAGTTTTCAATCCAGCCAAGTCTCTCTCTTTTTCTCTCTCTCCTTCCCTACCTGGGTTGGGGGGAGGGGGGATCGAGAGCATTGGTGTCGGACCTAAGTCAAACTGTGACAATAGTTTTGATTAGGTACAACTTATAGATTGATGTAGTAGAAATCGAGAAAAAAGCTGCAACAGGAACTAAAGTTTAAAGCAGATGTAGCACAACTGTGAGCTGGGCATTTAGAACTGATTTTTATGTGAAATCTGTTTCTTACATGAAAAGTAAGCTTCCCAATTTTGTTAGTTGGAGAAAATTTTGTCATCTTCACATGGTCCTGAAGCATTCAAGAATCTTGGGATAATGCAGAAGACTGATAATCTTTTCTCAAAATTTTCAATGAAAGCCTTGATTTAGAAGCTTGTCAATCTGCCAAGTGACCTTCTTGAAGGACATACAACTTTATCCAATAAGATTAAAGATACTTTCTATAATTTATTGGATATTCTACCCTTCAGGTTGCCCATAAAAGGAGTAAGGGAAACTACAGGAAAATTGCCTATAGTTCTTAGTTTTTATTCTGAGATTGGAGACTGCCTGTTTATACTGAAAATGTTTATCATTGCTTTCCTGTGGGAAGTGCAGCAATTCTGGAAACATGCCATTTTGTCTTGTGACTGCTTCTTTTATAGAACTAATAATTATTTTTAATACTGAAAAAAGGAAGCTGTATCCTGACTTGAACATTTTGCAATAAGGTACTAGGGAACTATTTCTTACTGTATTGCAAAATGTGAATTAGAAGACTTGTATCCAAAACCTAAAAAGTTAAAATACTAAATTTCAGCACATGTTGATATGAGTTTATTAAAGCAAACTCTTCTCTTCCAGGTAAACAGCCCTTATTAATAACAAATACAGAAACAATTGGAAAGCATTATTTGATAGGTTTGTGCAACAAACATTGGTTGTAAGAGGAAATTTATATGGGTTTGTAAAGAACAAAATAGATTGCTATTCTAGGAGTTTCATACTGATGCTCAGAGATTGAGTCAAGGATTGCAGAAACTTTAAAACAGTGTGTAAGGAATTGAATTAATTTGTAAATTATTAAGAGTTGCTCGTTTTCAGGAGAAAGGTGAAGCTATTAGGTTCTACCTGGATAACTGTTAACTTTCAGTGTAAAACTTAAGAGTTTACAGCACAAAGCTTGTCTCTACCCGTATTGACAATTTGGAATATCATAACATGGCAGGATTGCTATGGAGATCTACACCACTTACTGCTTTGCCTGGAAAGATATGACCAGCTCCTTAAAATTCATATATGAATGCAAAGGAAGAGGGCAAGCAAAAAATTGGAAAAGTTTGACTTAATAATGTTTTGAATTGATGAGAAGTGGACTTACTTGAGGTGGTGATAGGCTTGGGTAGGCTAGGGCAAGAAAAAAGATAAGCATAAGTTGCATTAATTGGAATTAGTTACAGAATTATTATAGTGTGATTAAAAAAAAAAATCTCTTCCAGATTCTAATACGATTTCTCCATTATTTTTTTTTCCCTGCCAGTATCCCCTTGTATTTGGACTGATTCTTGCATTCTGCTGGTGTTCTTTGGTTTGCTGTAGTCGAATTTATATGGGAATGCATTCAATTTTGGTAAGAAATAATCCTACAAGCCTTCTGTTTTAATGTTCTGATTTCATAAATTTTCATCACACTTACATTTTTATGGTGCAGTAATTATATATAATTTTCTCTAGAATGTCCTACCAGATAAGAACAGAATACTTACATCTCAATGTGCAGTTGGGTTCCACGTCAGCTACTCAAAGTATGTGGATTTCAGAGTGCCATTCTAAAATGCTAGGATTTTAGTTACCAAAGTTTCTAAAGAACCAAATGGCAAAGTTGTCATCTTTGAAAAACACTCTTAAATATGGATTTAAAAAAATAAAGTGAAACACAAGTGCATGCAATGTAAAAATGGTAAAACAAGAGCACTCCAAAATCATAATCAGAATGTAAGGCCACTGATAAGGATGGCTACAGAACACTTGCTAGAAGGAGGAGAGCTAACAGGCAGAAAACAGTAAGCCTGGTAGCAAGTAGTAAATCTAGCAGGTGAACACAGTGTAAAGGGAGCATGCAAAAACAAGGCAGCTCAGAAAACCTGAATTATATATTTGCATTACTGGTTAGGAAGCTTCTGAAGTCAGAACCAGTTGTGTGGAGGACAATGGGATGAACTGATGTTTCTGCTGATAGTGTCAGCTGGCAGGTAATGTCTTAGAACAGAGTCATGCAAAAAAAAGCCATGCATCATCATGCATGCAACCATGCAACATCAGCTATGCAACAGTTTCATACCTGAATCCTCTGTAGTGTTTGATATTAAATTCTGACTTTCATAACAGTCAGTTATGTTAGAGCTTTTATTAAGCATTCAGTTAGTGAAAATGAATAAAAATGATAGCTTATAAGGAAAAGTTAAGCTTGTGAATGAAGGTGATTTTGTTTCTAGTGCTTGAATTTCTAAAAAGCCATCAACAAATTCCTTCTAATAACTAAAGGTGACAAAAGTTGCAGATAATTCTATAAACTGAGTGGTTAATCAACAGTAACTGAAAGGTTAAAATAACCTTTTAATTAAGACACTAAAACCAATAAGAAAACAAAAAATCAACTATGAAGTTACAGAAGTTACCTCTTCCTCTCCTTGAGTAGTCTGAAATGGTTCTCCATACTTGCAGTATCTGTAGTTCTAAAGCTGGAGCGGAAGGTCTGAGCTCCAGGGGTCCTTGGCTGCCTTATTGGCGGTTGCTGCCAGCGTGTCTGTGTGTTGGCACCCGGGCACTTAGATCTGCTGTTGACCTGTTCCAGCAAACTAAGTTGGCAGATCATATTTAGCTGGGCTAGATTTGTGCTGATTGCAGGCTGGAATGCCCCTGTCATGGACTGGGATCACTGTAGCCAGCAAACAGCTTTGTTTGATCATGGATTGCTTGATCACAGCTTTACTGATGATCATTCATCATAGAATTGTATCATATCATAAAATTATCTGATCATGCTGCAGATGTCCTATTAATAGGTAAACAAATTCAGTTTCTTACCTTTAACATAAAAATTATTTAATCTTGAACAGCAAATGAGAAAAGGTGGGAATCCCCAAGTCACTTTTAGCAACAGAGCAACTAGGCTTGTCTCTGTGCTAATGTAACTTACATTGTTTTAAAAAAAATATTTATTATACTAATACTGTATGTTTCTCTCTCTTTCATAGGATGTTATTGCTGGATTTCTGTATGCTATTCTCATCTTGGTTGTCTTCCATCCAGTTGTGGACCTGATTGATAACTTCAATTTAACTTACAAATACGCACCCTTGATTATCATCAGTCTCCATTTAGCCCTGGGCATCTTCTCTTTCACTCTAGACACCTGGAGCACCTCACGAGGAGACACAGCTCAGATCCTGGGCTGTGGTGCTGGAGTAGCCTGTGGCTCTCATGTTAACTACCTAATGGGTCTAAAGCTAGATCCTCCTCCCCATACCTTACCTTTGTCTCTTTCCTCTCTCACTGTGACTGTGTTTGGAAAAGCCATATTGAGGTTGTTGATTGGAGTCATAGTCCTGTTGTTAACAAAAGTAGCCATGAAAAAAGCCACGATTCCACTGGCGTGTAGAATATTCCGCGTACCGCATGAGGATATACGGAAAGCCAGGCAACGCATGGAAGTCGAGCTTCCCTATCGCTATATTACGTATGGAACAGTTGGGTTCTCCCTCATGTTTATTGTTCCTTGCCTCTTCCATTTTATTGGTCTTTCCTGATGCAGCTTTAGCACCCTAAATAGGGAGAACAGAACTAGTTGCTTTTTGAAGAGGTGTACTAGTTTGCAAAGGGAAGGCCAGCGAGCTTAGCTTTAGCAGGGCCTTCACTCTCACAGCAATATGTAGCAGGGCAAAGCATTTAAAGAACTTTGCACATCTTCGGGTATGGTATGGGTCCACAAGTCAAATATCAGCCCCCAAGAAGTGCTGAACTCTATAAATGCTGTGTCTATAGTCTTATTGCTGTAACAGAGTCTGTGTGTGTATGATGCAATGAATGTATCCGGAATGTCTGTTGTTCAGTACCTGCATACACTGACATTTAACAGGTATGTCTGACAGCTAATCAGAAACCACCATTCATGATCTATTTGCCACTTTGTAGTAATTTATTCAAGTTATTGGACCATAGACTGCTAGATTTGCTTCCCTCGAAGTCCTGCTTCAAGATATTTCAGCTAATAGGCACTTCTCACGGACCAAACTTGTAATGAGGTTGAATTTTGCTGAAAAACCCAACAGCAGCCTTTTTTTTAGCACCCCCCTACAAAGTAGTGTCTGGATTGGCATTGGTAGATATCACTAGAGTACATATAATTCAGGTACTGTATTTCATGGTTTAATAATTGTGCCTTTCTGTTGCTAAATTAAGAAATGCCATATATACTGTGATGTAAAAATGCCTAATTTTATTTAAAATCCTACATAATTAGGCAGATATTTTAAAATGTTAGATTGTCCATGTTTCTGGCATGGTTCGAGTTAACCAGTGTACTCAGTTTAGCCTGATCACAATTGCATAAATGAAAAGACCTAAGAATCATGTCCCTAAGTTCAAGATGTTGTAAATGGACAATAATCCCTTTTGTAAGTATTTTTAATGAGTGTTGTAAGTTACTGGAAGAGGATATATTTTTCTGGAGATTGTTTATACAGTGGACAGATAGTCAAAATTAATGACCTAAACATACAAACAATAAAAACATCCCATTCTGCAAAGAAATGGGCTTTTCTTATTCTTCCAAACTAATGTAGAAGGACCATTGTTTTTAGATATTTGCTTATAAAATATAATACTTATTCTAGAAAAAAAAAGTATTTTTATGCATTAACATACTGGATTTAAAGGTGATGATCACTCTTACCCAATTTAGATAGCTGTAAGACTAGATAATCATCAAATTAAATTTTTAATAATTCTGATAGGCAGATTGTGAGCAGTCAGGACAGCATGATCAGTGCAAAGCTGGTTTGTGCATATCTAAGTTTTACTGAATTATTACACACTTTTCAACTTTTCATGATCCTTTTTCCAGTGATGAGCAGAATATGACCTTTCAACTGTAATTTCATATGCCTCTTTTGTGCTTCATTTTGTCTATGTTAATGTGTTGCCTAGTCTGGTCTTTCTATGTCAGGAGCTGTTGTACTGCAACAGGAGCTGTCTTATTGTTTGGCCAGCCATGAATTAGTTTTGTATTGTACATTTTTTTCAGGAGTAACATAATTTGGTTGGGAAGTAGACCGATGAGGTAGAATACAAAGCTTACGTTTTTTGTCAACAGTATTTGGAACTGGAAAGGGGCTTTTTTTGTGTTGGAGCTCATATCTCCAAACTGTTAATATGTAAATTAACAAAATTAGCTTTGTATCTCTCTCCTCCAGGCAGCCACAGTTATGGTACATTGGCATTAGATACTGTGAAAAGGTGACTTTTTGGGTGCATTTTTTCTTCAGTGCATTCAGAGTGCACTGCTCTGAGCTTCTATCAAACTGATAGTGTGTTCAACAGCTCCTGCAGTTGAAAAGACCTTATCTAGTAGAACATGATTAGCTTGTTTCAGTGAATATTTCTGGATTTGATTTTTCTCTCTGTTCCTCTTTTGCAGTTTAATGCTGAATGTGCAGTAAAAGGTAACTTGAAGGAGGGGTTTCCACTGGTGTGGCTTCACACAGTAAGATAGTCATTGAATAGGTAGCTGGGGGAATGTTATACAAAATGCCTTATGCTTAAAGCCCTAAGCAAGTGGTGTAGTTCCAATTTTATTAAATTAATCTGAGGCCTGGTAAATATAATAGGATAACTTTGTCTGAAACTTAGGGCATATTCTACTTAAATATCCTAGTTCTACAGTTTGTAGTGAAAAAATGTTTCAATTCTAGCACAGAAGAGACAAGTGAGAAAAACTAATTTTTAAGGTACATATTTGACTTCTAGGAACTTCAGCTTTACAGCATAAGAGCATTCTTAAAGCTGTCTTTTCTAGCTGTGCTTGCTCTGTTGTACTATTAATGGGAAATATAATCTACTGTGGAAGACGCAGAATGGGTGAAAAGATCACTGCAGGTAGGGCTTTCAAGAGGCTAAGGAAAATTGCACTGTAGCTTATTCTGCTAATCACAGATATATATTTTATATTTTTATACATTGGGTAACTTAAAAATGTCATGTTCCACGTACCACATAGTCTAGTACACAGGAAATGTAAACCAGAATGTTTATACAGCACCTTTACAACCCTGTCTCTAAGACTGCAAAAACTTAACTGAAGTTTACATGAAAAAGGTTTTACTCTGCTATTTTCACATTTTGTAAGGGGCTAGGTTCAAGAGGGAAGTTTAGCACAAAATTTCATGCAATATGAATACTGTTACAGAACAAAGAATCACCAAAATGCAAAAATTTAAAAACCCAACTTAAGTGTTTGTATTTTAGAATATTTTTGTTTAATAATAAGCTCAGATTCCTCCAAATCAGGCATTACAAAACAGCAGGTAATACTGGAGCACTTTCTTTGCCCTAAGGTATTCCTAGAGTGGAACATGAAAAATGTTTCTAGTGTGAGCATCAGCTGGTACCAAATTACTTATAAATAAATTTCATATAGCTTTAAAAGGTAGTTAAATGTTGTTTTAGAAAGACAATACACTTGAAACCTTTCACAAAGTGGTGCAAAAACATCTTCATACGTCACTGCTAGTGAACTTCCTCAGTTTTGAATTGTATAGTCATAAAGAGAGAAACACTAGTACTTTATAGAAGCAGATATAAATACATTTATTACAGAAAGCTGTGAGTTAAATTTTTTAATTACTGTATGAAAGAGAACCTGCAACTAACAGTCATGTAGAGTGTAATTCGGCACGAAATTCCGTTTTCCAAGAGGCTGAAGAGACTCAAATTAGTCTTGGACTGCCTTAAACACAGGAGCAAGATTTTTTTCTGACTTGGCCTTCAATCAGAACTAAAATATACATTGCATTGTGGGTAAGCTTGAGAAACTAATATTTTGAAAGAAGTTTCATGTTTATTAAAAAAAGGTGTTACTTTTCAGTCCCATACCATGAAGTGGGGTTGACGCATCTTCTGTGTGATCATCTAGCTCTTCAGTCTTTGATCACATTTGCCTTACCACTTACCTTGCAGATTGGGGAGGGGAAGAAGCTGTTTTAAGGTAAATTGGCAAACCAAAGGGAGTTGTATTTTGTTTATCTACTTGGATATTTTTTTTTTACCAACAGTGTTAAATTGTCTGGATTTTAAAAGCTATTTTGCTTTCCTTTGCTACTTTTTTTTTTTATTGCTGCTTTCAGTATTTTTTACTCAATTTATTTCTTGTTTCCCAAGGAGTGTCCTGAACTTTTTGTAAGCAATTGCTACTTTTATGTGAAGATTGTAATTTTGAACTTGTAAATACTTAAGGGCTGTTAGTGGCTGTTTGCTGCTCAAATACATAAAAACAAACCTTGCATGCCGTAAGTAAATACATCTGTTGTGCTAAAAGTTGTTGCTATTTCAGTATTTGCTTTCTCAATACAAAAGAGAGATTTTCCACACACAATACATAAGATATTTAATGACTCAGTGGTATGAAGGGGCATTGATGTTTAACTCCTGTTAACTTTACTGGGAGTTCTAGTTCCTTCTGTATGACATTGGGAATGAACCCTGATGCATAGAGGCATCAGTGCGTGTGAAGTGACTTAACCTCCTAAGGTGTAAATGTCCTTCCCTTGCTTTGGAGGTCTGAGAGATTATTCTTTTTAAAATAATACTTGGCCCAGTTTTTACTAGACTTTTAAAGGGCTTAACTAGGAAGCTGTTTCTCAGTAGCTGGAACTGGTTGTACATTTGCAACACTTAATTGATGCTTGTCCCTCTGTACCATGGTTATGCTGAAGGACAAGATGCCAGAGTGCTATGAGTAGATAAAATGATGACAGGAGAATTGATTTCTTGCTTATTATGACTCAATTTACTGTAACTGATCCTTGGGTGGGTTTATTTGGTCTAATGTAGAATGTTTCTAGGTTATACAATTTATTTCTATGTTCTACAAACTTACTTTAAGGAAACCTTGACTTTTTTCATGGGAGGAATTCTCATTGAATGACTTTATGCCAGAACTTTATTCTAGTGGAAAGCTTAAGTGACCTTTTTGTTTCAGCAAAAAAACTATAAACCTACTTTTAAAAATATTGTAAATACTGTATTTGTCAACGGATTAATTATATCACTAATGTTGTTTTTCTTCTTAAAATACTTTTTGAAACAAAGGCAGATAAAGGTTAATTTGGAAACAAAATGTGATGATGTGTGTCAGAGAGGATGTGACTCCTTAGGTGTTCTCTAAAAAGTGAGTATCATATACTGGAGTTGAAGCAAATGTTAACTATGCATTAGTAAAATATCTTTGCACTCCATTCTGCACTAGAAATAATTTGCATGTTGGTAAGAGTCCAGTTAACAATACAAAGCCAAGCAGTCAGTGTTTGCAGTGTATAATTAGTAACTGTTCCTTAAAGATCAAAGAGTAGAGGGTACATAGGAGAATACTACCTTAAAGATACCATAAATGTAAATAAAAAGTCCTATCAAGTTGAAGAATTTTTACTCATCTCTAAGCTTTGACTAAATTAGTCACTAAGTTTTTCCCACAACTTTATTTTTGTTAGAAAGTGCAAAGAAAGACAAGGGTGATACTCCTGAAACAGAAATTAGATCTTCAGACAAATATAGATGTCTATAGTATCATAACTGAAGAAGACTAATTCAGGATTTAGCAACCTGAAAAGAGAAAAGTCTGAGGGGGATTTTGTATTAAACTTAATGCACTTAAAAATTATGCCAAAATTTGGCCTATATTTGATTTATATGAAATCTGTAGTACAGTATAGATATAATATATTGCTTAATTTTTATGTATAGTTTTTTCATGTTACTGTATTCCCTGACAAAGCAACTGTTCATAAAATATAAACCAGCATTGTCTAAGGTAAGGCTGTATGTTAGTAGTATTTCAGGGAATAATGCAGTTGTAACCCCCAGTCTCTCAACCTCTTGGAGAACTTTATTTAAAAAAAAAAAAAAAGTTGATTTCAAATGCAAGCCCTGACTTAGTTGAGTATCACATAAATGGTTGCTGTATAATAGTGTACAACTGAAGTTATAAAAATTAATACATCAGAACTTTTGGTTATATTATCATTAATGAGTTTGTATTCATTGTACACTTTCTGCAGTTGTCAACTAATATTTAAACTCATATTGACTGGTAACTGAAGTGTCTAACTTCATCTGCAATGAGTGGGTAATAAACTACTGTTGGATTCAAATGTGCTCTTTTGGTTTTATTCCTTCCAGTGCTGAGGGACATGTGGGTGGACTCATACCACAAGCTAAAGCACTGATTATATAGCAATAATTGCTAGAACAATATTGCCTTTTAAGTTGGGGGCATTAGATGCAAAAATTTAGGAAATAGAATGAGGAAATTGGGTCTTTTTTTTTTTTCCACTGCCCTAAAAACTGGACTGTTAGTTTTCTTTACTAAATACTAAAACAAACTCTTGATGAAACTGTCTACAAAGATTTAAGTTGCACCTTTCTGTAGCTGTTGTCACATGTTGCACATGAACACAGAAACATGCTCTTACTGAAACTGACATGAAACTTGCTTTCTAGCAAAGTGCCTGCAGTGGGGTTGAAGAAATGATTTCACAGGTTCTGGAAACAATGAAGCTTGGGCTTCCAGCAGGTATCTGATGACTGTTTTGAATAATGGTGCAGGGCTAGCTTAATGAGATAGCTCAGTCCTCATTTGAAATCATAATCCTTATAGAAAACAACCACATGAGTTTGTATTCTGTTGGATCCCTTTCCAGTACCTTTTCACCTCCCCAGTCTGCTTTGAAAATTGACCAACTTGTAAGTATGTTTTTCCCCAAACTATTGAGTAATTACAGATTTTCAGGGAATGAAATGTCAGCAGTGTATTTGCATGAGCTTTATTTCCTTAGTAAACCAGACTAATTCCAGAATGCTCTTAATTTCAAATGCTGTGCATTATTGTTTTGCAATGGTCCCAAGATGCTTGAACTGCTATGTAATCTACAGGCATGAGAAAGTTTTAGTTTTCTGTATGCATTTTCAGTAGCCTTCAGTTACTTGGAGAAGTGCAGCAAAAAATAAAACACTAGTCAGCATAACAACTTCTCTTACTGCACTTGTGCAATCCCCAGTGAGGAAGTTGAAGCAGTGAAGTAATGTGTCTGAACAGTATTGCAGGACACACTAGAAGAGGTGGGAACTGTCCCTCAGAAGGAAGCTGTTACACTATTTCAGAACCATTTACTGGCCACTGTACAGTGTTTCTCCTCCTTTTCTTAACTGGAAGGATTTATGTGGAGCTAGTGTACAAGTTTCTACATTTTCCATAAGGCTTTACATACTTTTATGCTAAACAAATATCCTACAACTTGCAGAGGTTGCTCTGGTTGGGTTTTTTCCTATCAACACCTTTTTATGCTGTTAGAGCTGTCAGAAATGTAGATAACCAGGATGTTAAAGACCACAGAAATGTATGATTTGTTGGTTATTAGCTTATTCTATAAGTTTCAAGATAACTTTGAAGATGCTGAGATTAAAAAAAAAAGAAAAAACCTCAGCCCCAAAAAGGATAAACTCAAAATAAAGTAAATTATGAAAACCTCAACAAGTGTAACTACTAAATCACACCTTTCCAATGGCAAGATTTAAATTCATCATTCCACTGATGTAACTATTTATGGACTTTGCTGAGGAAACAAAGGTTTATTATAAGGACTTGTTACCAAAGCAAAGGTCTGGTCCCTCACTTCATAAAATGACTCATAAGTGTGTGGTCTTTCTAATTCTTTGTTCTAAAGAAAATAATTTTGCAGGGATTTGGAGTAAAGCATTCCTTCTCTGCTTAAACAGCTGATGGAGCTTAACTGATTGACACATGGCAATTCTAGTTTGTGCCATAAGCTGAAACCAGAAAGGTGTAATTGGAACTCTTTTGATCAGCCTATCCTGGCCAGATACTACTGAACTGATCACTAGCTCTCCATAGACCTGAGATTTGGATCTTCCTCAACTGTATATTGTGTTTGCTGCTCTTCCCATGAGACTTTTAGATCATGGAGTGGACCAGACACAGAACCGCATAAACTTCCGTAGGTACAAATCATATTTAATAGTAATTTGTCCATCAGTTTAGCGTATAGATAGTCTAATTTTATTTGACTTGCTTGCTAATTACTTTGCAGAAAGTAAAAGCACATTCCTGCCCAAAATCTTAAACCTGCAGTGCACTGAGGCCTGTCCCTTCCTCCATTTTACATTTTGCAATAGAGCTTTCCCTGTGCTTTTAACCTTAGTCTGTGAAGAACAGTTGGTTGTAGTGACACTTTTCTGAAGGATTTTCTCATCCCTCTATTAGTTGTCAAATATTTATTACAACCTTTATTACTGACTTCACTGAATGGTCTGATTTTTGTACAAGTTACTTACTCTGACCACATGCAACACCTTTTCCTCACTTTACAAAAGCTGTGGGTTTGGTACACATAGGTCATTTTGAGTATGGCTGGTGTGCTTGCTTTTACTTCCCTCTAATGTTCTGACCCTCCCTCTGCCTTCTGGGACTAATATTTTCTTCTGTCCCTGCAATCACTGAACATGGATCACATCCTCAAGAGAAATCTTGTCTTTTTTAAACTACATAATAAATCTTTTAGGGATGAGAGGACAAAGCATGAGCTATGAATCCTTTGCCCATTTCAGAACATCTGTTGTGCTAAAAGTTGTTGCTATTTCAGTATTTGCTTTCTCAATACAAAATAGAGATTTTCCACACACAATACATGCAGTTGTTTCTGGATATCCTTAATGTTCAAAAAGGACCTAGTTAGCTTCCAAAAGATGGAGAGTGGGGAGCTATTTTGGCTTAGAGTTGTTGTCATCTGTTGTGGTAGCTAGAGAGCAGCCTATCACCTGTACTAATTCTAATGCAGTTGCATTCCAGGTAGGCTCAGACCTGAGTTCGTAGATGGATTCAGCAGTTCATCTTCCAGAATGTTAGTAAAAAACAAACTAAAAAATCCCCCCAAATTTATTTTCTAAAAGTTCTTTTCCTCGTAAATGTATAAGGCTGATTTGAGATGAGCAAGCTTAAGCAGAAAGTACGTTCTGTTTGTGTATCAGTTAAAGACTAAAATTTCCCCTGAATTTCTTAATCCATCACACGTTTGATGATCTCTCCTGGG
>NW_009953726.1:1643391-1656804 GCF_000747805.2 Chaetura pelagica
CTGCTGCAGTGAATTCAGTCCTGGTGGCTAATCAAGTCCACAACTGCCTTGGGAAGACTGCCAAAAAAATGCCTGCCATGAAGAGCTACTTTGCAATTGCTCATCTCACCCTGTTAAGCAGAGGGATGTAATCCTGTTTGCCTTGTACAGAATGATTACATATCAGAACGAGATGACCCAGATTTCTACTAACCTGCAAAGATTTTTAAGCTAAACATTTGGAGAGGCTGCTACCTGTACTTCCACTGTACACAGCATGTACTTTAATGATTCACTTCTGGTGATTTACTGTTTACAGCATTATTCATGCTGGAGTGGCTACTAATTGCTTAGCAGTTATTGCTGTGGACTGCAGTGCATCTGTTGCAGATGGTGGAACTATAAATTAAATAAAGCTATTACTCAACTTGACACTTGCTGCTTTTAAGAGTATTTTCTCTGGGCTGATATTTATAGGACATAATGCTGTCTCTTTTTAATAATTTTTGAGGGAGTAAAAGTTGCCAGCATCTTCAAGACAGTGGTAGAAGCACAAAGTCATTGGGTTTAACATTCAGACTGACTTCATACCAATGCTAATTAGCACTGTGTTGTGCTTGCCTTGCAGCAGCAGTTCTGCTCTTTCCTGATGCATTGGGCTTGTGACAGTATTGGTATTGTGTCTAGACTTCAGGCTGACTAACCTCATTAATACATAGTTGAAAGAAAAATAAAAAATTCTTCTGGTCAGGTTTGGCTCTTTCCCCTTAGAGGCATGTCCAAGCATCTTTTTTTAAACATCTGGTTGCTGAGATTTTTCTTGCCAATGCCAATAAATGTCTACTTCAAAAAATTATGTACAGGATACTTTAGTAATTATGCAAACACCGTATCTGTGATAAAGCAGTTCTGAAATTTGTATCTGGTCTGATGGCCTCGTGCTTCTCTCTCCTGAACATGGACTTTTTGGGAGCTAGTCTTCTGTAGTTGATCTTGGTGTCAACCAATTTCAATTGGAATTAGAAGACCAGACCTTGAAGCTGGTATGTCCCCCCTCAAAAAGAAGTGTACAGCACATGGAATCTGACAAATCCATGCTTTTCAAAAAATGCTCTCCCCCAGAAAAGTCAGTATGTAGCAGATTTGAGCTGCCTCATAATGCTTGTCCTGTTTTTGGGGACCTCACACATGAATGTCTTTGCTTAACAGTGAGGTTCCTGGGAACCTGCTGCTGCATCCTGTTTGATCTTTTTGCTTCAGGGAAGAATAAAAAAAAATTGTCACTAACAAAATTGCCAATAAAACCCCAGATCTCAACACAAACACCCCTAGTATGGGTGCTCAGAAAGAGAGGATGCCCAGAAAAACAGAAACACTTGACTGCAGTCTGTTTTCCCTACCTGAACTATGCCTGGAACATCCACTGAAGTCTTTTAGGGATACAAAGAACAGCTGGGGAGGCTGAGGAGGAGCTCACAGTTCCTGGCCTGATTTTCTGCTTTTCAACAGGATGAAATATAAAATTTTAACCTGTAACTCTGTGCAGGTAATGAGAAATTGTGAGCATTGTTACCAATAGCAGCATTAATATTAATAATTCATGCAGCAGAGAGATGATAGAAACAGCTCTTTTACTGCAGGATGTGGAAGTTAGCATAGGTTCTCTGAAGTCAGAAGCTGACCTCTAAAAAATAGTGTCATCCAACAACTTGACTTTGCAATCAAAATATCCTTTCATTGTACTATATAATTAGAGTATATGATTTAATCAACATTTTATTTTAGTTTATTAAGTGCTTATTCAGCACTAAGTGGCGATTAAGCCTCGAAGTACTTTTAATAAATCAAGAATCTTGATAATCATCAGTCATAATTAATTTGTCCCATTTCTACATTTGGTGTCAAGTTCTGCATATCCATAATAGAAGCACAGAATCACATAATTATTTAGGTTGGAAAGAATCCTTAGGATCAAGTCCAGCTATTAACTCTACCAAGTCCACTTCTAAACCATTTCCCTAAGCATCGTATCTACACATCTTTTAAACACGTCCAGGGATGGTGACTCCACCGCTTCCCTGGGCAGCCTGTTCCAGTGCTTGTCAGCCCTTTCTGTGAAGAAATGTTTCCCAATATCCAGCCTAAAACTCCCCTGGTACAACTTGAGGCCATTTCCTCTCATCTTGTCACTTGTTAGAAGTCACTGACATTTGCATTTCTGCAGCCTCCTCTCAGGTAGTTGTAGACAGCAATGAGGTCTCCCCTCAGACTCTTTTTCTCCTAAATGTCTGTAAGACTAAATGTCAATAAGAGATGGAGAGAAGTTTGTCGACTCTCCTCTGTCACAGAGGCTCACAAAACAGACAAGACTGACTCAAAATTAGATTGATCCTGATCAAAGTTCTTCAGCACTCCAACACACAATTAGTGATCCACAGCTTCGGATATGAAATGAAAGTAATACTGCTCCGAAGCTTTAGACTCAAAATCGCCCACCAGCGAGGGCTCCCAACCCCGAGGTGTTACTTCACGTAGTGGTCCCGACCCAAAGGGACAGTCCTCGACCTCACACCGGCTGCTCCCCAGGACCCACCCGCTCTGCCCTCCTGCTGGGGTCTGCGGGGACACGGCTGGGTCCGCTCCCCTCGGCAGAGGGCCTCACCTCCCGGAGACTCTGTATGTGACAACGGGCACCGCCAGCGCTGGGAAAGTCCAGGGGGTGAGCAGGAGTCAGATCTCAGCTGGAACTGGGAAGCAGTTGAGATTCTTTACATCCTGCCAATTGCTCCCTACTTATTCTAAGGTGGGAACATTTTTCTGGTCTCAGAAACCAAGGCCACCCCCAGAGTGAGTGTTTACTCTGTGGAAAAGACACTGATGTGCTCAGTGCAAGTGCCACAGCCTCTGCTGCATTTGCTTCCCCCTTCAGCTTTGACATTGGATTCTGCACATCCCTGGGATGTTTCTTGCAGCCTCGGGCTCATAAAAATCTCTCTAAATGTACAGAGAAAGAACAAAGGCCAAAATATTTTAGCAGTTGATGCTTTTATTTCTGTTTTTCATTTACATGTCACTCATGATCTGAGGGCTGGAGCAGCTCTGCTCTGGAGACAGGCTGAGAGAGCTGGGGCTCTTCAGTGTGGAGAAGAGAAGGGTCTGGAGAGACCTTCTAGCACCTTGCAGTGCCTGAAGGGGCTTGGGAGGGATTTCTGACATGCTGTGAGTGCTGTGACAAGGCCAGCTGGGTGACAGACTGTGAATCCTCTCCTGGTGTCCTCTTGGTCCCACGTTGTGACTCCTCTCCTGGTGTCCTCTTGGTCCCACGTTGTGACTCCTCCTGGCATCCTCTTGGTCCCACGTTGTGATTCCTCTCCTGGTGTCCTCTTGGTCCCACGTTGTGACTCCTCCTGGCATCCTCTTGGTCCCACGTTGTGATTCCTCTCCTGGCGTCCTCTTGGTCCCACGTTGTGACTCCTCCTGGCATCCTCTTGATCCCACGTTGTGATTCCTCTCCTGGTGTCCTCTTGGTGCCACGTTGTGAATCCTCTCCTGGTGTCCTCTTGGTCCCACGTTGTGAATCCTCTCCTGGTGTCCTCTTGGTCCCACGTTGTGAATCCTCTCCTGGTGTCCTCTTGGTCCCACGTTGTGAATCCTCTCCTGGTGTCCTCTTGGTCCCACGTTGTGAATCCTCTCCTGGTATCCTCTTCTTTGTGGTCCGAGTGCAGAATAAAGCAGCATTCGGTAGCACTAGAAATTAGCAGCTGTTTATCTTTTCTCTCCTGCTATTTCAGTTTAAAGCACTTGGAGAAGATTTTACAGAATCCTCTGTTTTCCCACGTGATTTCATAAATTACTTGCAAGTCTCACCCATACAATCTGGGGCAACTCTTTCAAGCCCTCTGGAAATGACAGAAAACTCTCATGATAAAGCAATGAAGAAATAGGTAGAAGTATATGAGATTATTACCTGAGTGAAGGATGTGGAGAAAAATGAAAAGGGATCATCTTACATAACCAATCAGTCTACAACACATAATTTTTTGCATAATTATGTAATGTGCTGTTGGAATATTAAGTTTCCTTTAACAACAGATTTGAAATGAAATCTGATTATACACAGAACAGTAATACCCAATATTTCTCAATATACATTCCGTAGGTGAGGACACTGAACAGAGGGAAGTAATGCTCTGTAAGAATGGAGGTAAAGATGTGATACACTGATGTGTTCAGTTGTCATATTTATCCACAGAGGTGAGCACCTCACACAAGAAGGATATTTCTTTCTCCAATGTGTGGATACTTCATATCAGCCCTGCTCTTTATTTTACATAAGTTAAGTAGGCTACAAAGCATGATTTCCTCTTTCTGACAAGGAAAGGATTGTAGACAATCTGAAATAGAAAAGCAGTTTTAAAAATAGATGGTAATTGAGACTTCTATTTCCATTACAAACTCAAATATGTAAACCTAATTATTTGCTTTCTGACTAAAAAGCCTTATAGGAACTTGCCACTTTGCTTCTGCTTCTTTGGGGTTAGAAATTCAGGAAGGGAAGGCTAGATGAACACAATGTTCCTGTTCTTGCGGAGAGAAGAAGGTGTTTAAAAGCTTTTAAAGAATTACTTAGGCTTCTGATGCAATAGGAGTTGCAACAGCATTTTCTGAAGAGAGTGAGATGCAAAAAGTAGTGAAAGTTACAGAGTAAATAGTTTTCTGGCTTAAAGTTTCTCAGCAAATCCTTGAGATGAAGCAATAATATATTAAAACAAACAAACAAACAAACAAAAAAACCTATGTGTAGGAATCACTCTCACTTGATAATAATATTCCTTCGATTGGGACAAGCAATTCTGCAAGCGTTTAGGGTTAAGGGCACCACACTGATAACAGCCTACACCTTGAAAAAGTAGTCTGAATTTGACAGCTCACTTCCCGTAAATGTAATCTCTAAAAATGGTCCTCCTTATGATTCTAATTTCCAACATGATATGTCATTTTGTAATGTGAGATAACTAGAATGATAACACACACCACAAGATGAAACACAGTCTATTGTGATTGATCAGATGCAACATAACGCATCACAGGGCAATGCATTTCACTTGAAATTTTAACCCAAGCTATGTATATGGAAAACTGCAATAAAAGAGAAAACCTATATCTCATCTAGTAGAATTGCTGAAGATTTGAGGGCTATATTTATCCTATTGTCTTGTTAGCAGAACCTGCTGATGTGACACACACCCATCTACCCATACGTCCAAAGAGGAAGTGATGTTGCTTTTCCCTATCTAAAAGGGAAATTACAAATTATTTTTATCTAGGTGCCTTTTCCACAAAGTCTTTCTTACATGTGTATCCTTGCTGGATGACACTCAAGCTGCCTTCCCCCTCAGTTCACTCTAATTCATCAATATTTATCCTGACAAAGTTTTGCCTGGAATTCCAAAGTCAGTTATAGTGCTGTGATTGTCACTGGATGAAGCAGGAAAAGATATTGCAGTTATACAGATGCATATAGAACGAGCATATTCTCACTTCTGTTCTGTATCCAGAATTTTAAACTAACACTTTTGTTACACCTAATGCTATTAGTGTTAATGAAAAAAATGCCAAAATGTCAAAACATTTTCTGCAAACTTATTAATACCAGTGCTACAGGATGAGCAGTAATGTCTTCAAACTTAAAGACTGTAGATTTAGATTATATATTAGGAAGAAATTCTTCACCATGAGGGGCATGAGGCACTGAAACAAGTTGCCCAGAAAAGTTGTGAATGCCCCATCCCTGAAGTGTTCAAGGCCAGGCTGGACAGGACTTTGATCAACCTGGTCTACTGGGAGGTGTCCCTGCCCATGCAGGGAGGTTGGAACTATATGATATTTAAGATCCCTTCCAACCTAACTACTCTGATTTAATAATAATAATATGTCTAGGAGTGGGGATTAAGAACTTTACTCCATATTTTGTATTGGGCTTCTGACAACTTTGCCTTTCTATTTACATAAATCAGTAAAAAAACTCCCCTTTGAGCTGTTTTTGAAGACCTGCTAAGATTTTGCTAAGAACAGGCCTTTTAATTCTCATCAATTTCTCCTCTCTTTTCCAAAGAAAGGACCATGCTTTTACTTCTCTAGAACAGAGAATAGAGAAAGCAGCCTTCAAGACTTATTTTTTTTTTTTCCTTTTTTTTTTTTACATAGGGTCTAAACACTCCATGCAGATTTTGGGAGGTTTTCCCCCAAAATATATACATAGGACCTTTTCCAAGGGCTATTGAAAGGCCTTTAAAAGCTTCTTATTTTAATGATTTTACAGTGGAACCTAAAGAAAAGCAGTGCTGTAAGAAGAGCAAATATATGATTTGACTGAATAGAGAATTTCTAAAATAAAGAAAATACAGGAAAAAATAGAGATAGGTAAAGTGTTCTGGAGTAGAAGAACCAGAACAAGTTTCAATGTGGACTAAACTTGGAAGAATCTTTGAGTCAAAGAGAAGGCTAGACTGAGAAAACTGAGAACTGAAAGGATTGGAAAAGATAATATTATAACTCATGATTTCTTATCCATAGGTAAATCTGTAATGTTTAGAATAACCTCTTTTTGAAGACATACATAATAAAAACAAATGTGGTGGTAGAGAAACAGTTTTGAATTCCTGCAGATTTGCTGAGCTGTGAATTCAGAAAAGGTAAACCTCTGAAAGAGGGAATTTAAAAGCATTTTAAAATGCAACATTTAGATAAAACAAATAAACAAATAAATAAGTGGTTATAATAGAAAAATAAAAATAAAACAAAATATGGGATAATCTGAAATATTCTCTTCCATTTTTTTAAATTTGAACAACAGAAGCTGTTACCTGTCCTACCTTACTCCTAAACACTGAAACCCAGAAAGAAAAAACAAGGGACAAAAAAACCAAACCATTTTACACTCCTACAAAATTACACATATTTATATTTCAAAGAATCATTGCATTCTAATTATTCACAGTACTGCTATGACTTTTCACTCTACTTTGAATTTCTTCCCCTTAATAGCAAGTCTCCTTGCTTTCTCTTTTAATGTAGCAATACTACAGAATCTAAAAGAAGAAAGGTAAAGAAAGAGAGAAAGAAGGATAGACTGAGAGTGAAAAGCCTGACAACTGTGTAACAAACAAGAACATAGTAGAAAAAAAATGTATTGTACTGAAGCTGAAAATTCTTTTTGAAAAATGTCAGAAGACCAGGTAGATTATTAAGCAATACAGTAAGATAATTATTTGTTTGCCTTGTTTGTACAATATTAACTACCTAATTTGTAAGGCATGGTGATAGAATTTAAATGCTAATAAAATCTTAACTGAGCTGATGTAATCACAACAAAACAGATTTTATATGAGTACATATCCTGTGTGGAAGGAACAAAATACCCAGCAGGACCAGAACCCTGGACTTCCACAGGGCAAACTTTGGTCTCCTCAATCATCTATTAAGGGAAATCCCATGGGACAGGGTGCTAGAAAATAAAGGAGCTCAAGATAGCTGGTCAACATTCAAGGACCACTTCTTGCAAGCACAGGATCAGAGTGTCCCAATGGTTAGGAAATCTAGTAAGGGTGCTAGGAGACCTGCATGGTTAAAGAAGGAACTACTGGGCAAACTTAAGTGGAAAAGGAAAATCTATAGATCATGGAAGGAGGGGCTGGTCACTTGGGAGGAATATAGGACTGTTGTCAGAGGATGTAGGGAGGCAATTAGGAAAGCTAAGGCCTCCTTGGAACTTAACCTTGCAAGTCAGGTTAAGGATAATAGAAAGGGCTTTTTCAAGTACATAGCTAGCAAAACTAGCAATAGAGGCAATATTGGCCCATTGAGGAATGAGGTGGGAGCCCTGGTGACAGAGGATATAAAGAAGGCAGAGGTGCTGAATGCCTTCTTTGCCTCTGTCTTCACTCCTGCAGGGTCTCCCTATGAGCCCCAGATTCATATAGCCCCAGAAGAAGTCAAGATAGAGGAAGAGTTTGACATGGTAGATGAGGATTGGGTTAGGGATCAGTTGAGTAATCTGGACATCCATAAATCAATGGGTCCAGATGGAATGCACCCAAGGGTGCTGAGGGAGCTGGCGGAGGTCATTGCTAGGCCACTCTCCATCATCTTCAGTAAATCATGGGCAACAGGTGAGGTGCCTGAGGACTGGAGGATAGCAAATGTCACTCCAGTCTACAAGAAGGGCAAGAAGGAGGACCCGGGTAACTATAGACCGGTCAGCCTCACCTCCATCCCTGGAAAGGTGATGGAACAACTTGTTCTTGTGACTATCTCCAGGCACATCAAGGACATGGGGGTCATCAAGAGCAGTCAGCATGGTTTTATCAAGGGTAAATCATGTTTGACTAACCTCATAGCCTTCTATGAGGAAATTACTAGGTGGATAGATGATGGTAGAGCGGTAGATGTGGTTTATCTTGATTTCAGTAAAGCATTTGACACCGTCTCCCACAGCATCCTTGTGGATAAGTTGATCAGGTATGGGTTTGGTGACCAGGAAGTGAGGTGGATTAGGAACTGGTTGAAAGGAAGGAGTCAGAGAGTTGTAGTCAATGGGGTAGAATCTGGTTGGAGGTGTGTTACTAGTGGAGTCCCACAAGGGTCGGTGCTGGGACCGGTGTTGTTCAACATCTTCATCAACGACCTGGATGAGGGTATAGAATGTACCCTCAGCAAGTTTGCTGATGACACTAAGCTGGGAGGAGTGGCTGACACACCAGAAGGCTGTGCTGCCATTCAGAGAGACTTAGATAGGTTGGAGAGTTGGGCGGGGAGAAACATGATGAAATTCAACAAGGGGAAGTGCAGAGTTTTACATTTGGGGAAGAACAACACCATGTCCCAGTACAGGTTGGGGGCTGAACTGCTGGAGAGTAGTGTAGGTGAAAGAGACCTGGGGGTCCTGGTAGACAGGAGGATGACCATGAGCCAGCAATGTGCCCTTGTGGCCAAGAAGGCCAATGGCATCCTGGGGTGCATTAGAAAGGGTGTGGTTAGTAGGTCAAGAGAGGTTCTCCTCCCCCTCTATTCTGCATTGGTGAGGCCACATCTGGAGTATTGTGTCCAGTTCTGGGCCCCTCAGTTCAAAAAGGACAGGGAACTGCTCGAAAGAGTCCAGCGCAGAGCTACGAAGATGATTAAGGGAGTGGAACATCTCCCTTATGAGGAAAGGCTGAGGGAGCTGGGTCTCTTTAGCTTGGAGAAAAGGAGACTGAGGGGTGACCTCATCAATGTTTACAAATATGTAAGGGGTGAGTGTCAGGGGGACGGAGTTAGGCTTTTCTCAGTGATAGGACAAGGGGTAATGGGTGTAAATTGGAGCATAGGAGGTTCAAGGTGAATATCTGAAAAAATTTTTTTACTGTAAGAGTGACAGAGCACTGGAACAGGCTGCCCAGGGAGGTTGTGGAGTCTCCCTCACTGGAGACATTCAAAACCCACCTGGATGAGTTCCTGTGTGATGTACTCTAGGTGACCCTGCTCTGGCAGGGGGGTTGGACTAGATGATCTCTCAAGGTCCCTTCCAGCCCCTAAGATTCTATGATTCTACTCTATGATTCTATTCTATGATTCTCCTTTATTGCTATTTTGTATATAAGACCCTATTTGTATCCCAAAATGTGTGCTGGCTGGTGTTAGATACCTGGCACCCTTCTCTGCAGACTAGAAATAACGACAAACATCCCGACTCGGTGTGTTGATTGGCCCTTTGCACACTGGGTGAAGAGCCCAGACTTGGGACAACACTCATGTTTTCCCTGCTTTGAACGCTGTACACAAAATTACTCTAAAAATAGTGGAGTTTTCATTCCCCCTCCATTTTTGTAATTTAACTTTGCTGGGGGAAAGAAACACCCTTCTCATTGACCTGCACTTCACACTGTGTGGATTGTCCAGCTCATAGTTTATTAGTTCAGTAATATCTAGTGCATACGGGTGACTCATGGGGGGTTGTAAAAGCAACCCAGTCCTGGATCACCTTGAGGCCCTATCTCTTTAGAGACAACCCACAGGGAGCTGTGTAGGTAGCTCAGCCCTGACTTGTTCATAAGCCATAGACCTAACAGGGAGGTGCTCCATGATTCAAAGAACATAAACCTAAACTGAGCCTTGAAATCCCTCAATAAATAATAATAAATAATATATAAATAATAAAATAATATAATAAATATAAATAATATATATAATATAATAATAAAATAATAAAAAAAATAATAAATAATATATGAGTCTCAATCCAACCACTACTAAGTTACCTGAGAAAGCAGAATCATAGAATATGCTGAATTGGAAGGGACCCATCAGGATCATGGAGTCCAACTCCTGTCCTTGTGTAGGGCACCCTAAGAATTACATCATGTGCCTGAGAGCATAATCCAAATGCTTCTTGAACTTAAGACAGGCTTGGTGCTGTGAGGGCTTCAGTTCAGGCTTCAGCCAACAACCTTGTGTACCCAGACAATCACAAGACCAGCAATGAGAAATAAAAAGTAGAGCTAACTGAAGTGGATCTCCCAGAAAGCAAAAACTCCACACTTCACCAAGGTAATGGTATAATCCACTCAGGCATAGTGCTGATAGTCACATAAATCAGGAGGTAAAAAAACCATTATTTGAATCAGAGGTGGGAGTTGTTTCTGCAGTGATACAGCTGGCCTGTGAGGAGACCCCTCCCCCCTGTTCAGGAAGTTGATGAAAGTAACTTCCTTGGAATTGAGAGCCCTTACCTGGAGGGCTAAGTATAGCATCAACATGCTTTAGAAAGTGCAGTAGTGCATTCCTCCATTGTATCAGTAAAACCTGTAGCACAGACATATTAAACCTGTAAGGGTAGTTGAAATAAATGGTGTGCTTGATCCTCTCAGTCAGTTCAGTTCTTTTCATCACACACACAATGCAACGCAAGCAAAGAAAATAATAAAAAATAAAGCAAGACACAATAAATATTTCTAATATTTGCATTATGGTAGTGCCCAGAAGATGCTGGCTATACTCAGGGACAGTTGTGTCACAACCAAAGTTGCAGCAGTATGCAAACACACAGGAGAACATTCTTGTTCTAGACAATCTGCTGTTTTGAGTACTTGATCTCAGTCCTAGAGCACGACACTGCACCTCAGATTTGTTTAGGCTACTTCATTTTCTTTTAAGGTGGGGATCATGAAACAAAAAACAATTTTAGAAAGGAATCTTTTAAGTTCTGTCTGTAAAGCATCTGTCAAGAGTTACAAGTGATCTCTGGAGCTACTGCCATGCAATTACTGTGGTCAACTTTACAGGTGCATTTCTACCTGACACACTCAGTGACTCCTCAGCCTTGGTGACACAAACACCATTGTGCTTCCTGCTCATAAAGCTGGATTCATCTGGGAGTTCTGAATCCCAAATCTGTGTCTGTAAAAGTATGTCTGTCATTCCAGTTGATCTTGCCTCTGTTTTTACTATGTGAACAAAGAACAGAAGGTATTTGTTGAATCTGTGTCAATACTCACTGCCTCAGGAAACTCAGATGAAAAACTACTAACTAAAAATATTTCTCATTGTAATATTGGCACTTACAATACAGCCTTAATTATTGTAATGTATATTGTGTTGAATGCAATTTTGTCTTCAAATAAATAAGTCTTGTTTTGAAATTTTCAGAACAATTATCACCAATTTGAGCAGTGATTAGTGCTGGGTGACAGAATTCGGCAGGACCAGGATGCACAACAATAATGGGAGGGATTTACTGTGAAAACAACAGGCATGAAATGCGAATCTCTGTGCTTTGATAGTTTTCTTTCTTCAATGCATCCTGGAAGGAGAAAAAAGCCCCCCCCCCCCATAACTGCGAAGAATCAAAAGTAAAGAAAAAAGGCTACTTTTTCATGGCAGTTGGTGAATTGGTCCATCCCCTGTCATACCTGCTTGGCTAAGAGGCTTCTGTGAGCTGTGCACCTGTGACTCCTCAGGATCACAAATGCCTGTATTAATATCTAGTCCTAATCAACTATTTAGAGAGCAGAATTTAAGCTGAAATCTAGGTATATCATCAAAGCACCTGTGAGACACAAGTTGACTATCCCACAGTATGACAGAGGGATCACAGATAAGGATATTCTCCACTCATTGAAAGATTATTGAGCTGGTAGGAACAAAATAGCTGCAGCAATAAAAATAGTAATAGTTATACTGGAGCATGTAGAACAAATTAAGATTTTGCACACTGCAAGTAGCAGGCATCTGAAATTGTCAGTAGTTTGAAGTATCTTTTGATTGACTTTATGCTTCTGTAATACGTCAGAGTTAAGGACGTTAAACTAATGTGTAAGTCAAGGTTTTTATAGAACTTCTGTGGTTATTATTCATGTGACTTGGCCACGTTACTTTGTTTAAATAAAGTTCTTTATCTTGCTAGATAAATATATAATCTGTTTAAGTGTTTATATTTTATTTTTTAAAATGGCAGTAGAAATTAAGCTGATGAAAATATTTCCATGTTTAAAATACTTCTTTAAATAATTTACATCTATAATATTGGTAATATTATTCACAACTTACAGCACATCAGAAAAGATTGTAAATGTGATTTTTAGCTGGTACAAAAATAAAGGTACAAATTGCTTTTCACACTGGATAACATCTATCTAAAATTATCTACTAATGCAATGTCCTGCAATTTGGGCCAAATAGACTTCAATGCTGAACAACAGATTAAGAACAGAACAAGGACTTTTGAATTCTAACACTTTGGGCAATATTAAATAATAAGTTAAAGAAGTGACTATGAATTATGCTTCCCTTTTTCTAATTACCTGCATGTAGTAGCATATTGCACTTTAAGTAGGAAAAAACAAATAAACAAAACAGCAAAAAAGAAACGAAAACAAACCCAACTAAACAACCAACCAACCAACCCACCCCAACCAAATTATTTGGTACTTTAACTGGAAAAATACAACAGCAAGGTGAAGCAAAAGGAAACCTAACAAATTTTCCTATTCCTCTTCTTGTTTGGATCTCTCCTAGGAAATTACCCCTATTTCTGCTCCTGCTTTCCTGGAGAGAGGCAGGGCTGTGCACCCCCCAGCACACCCCGAGCAGCTGATGGGATGGGCCTGTGCATCTCCTGTCACCCCACCAGCCCCGCACCTTCCTGCTTCGCCACAGGGAGCATTTCTAGACACCACCAAAAACTGCTATAAAATGTCTAAGGAAAGATTCACTCCTTCAAACAGCTGAATAAATATGATCTCATGTAGCAACGGAGCAAATCCTCCGTTTGCCTGCTGGCCTTTCGGGTGACTCTGAAGAACATAAAGGCCGCTTCTTTCCGAGGCTCTCCGGGGCAGCGCCACCCGACCGGAGGGGTGTCTGGGAGCTGGCACAAGGCCAGCCGTGAGGCCCTCG
>NW_009953726.1:1657473-1674574 GCF_000747805.2 Chaetura pelagica
TCTGTGTCTGTGCTGCGGCTGACCCACTCCACTCACACCGTGAGTTCATCCTGTCACTCAGGGAAGCCTGGAAGCTCAGACAGACTGTGCTCACAGAGCCCTCCTGACAGGGGTGACCGGCTGGTGGAGCATTGACAGTGGCCTGGGCACCCTTTCTAGCTTTGATGCTGTGTCTGGGAGAGAGGGCGGGTAGGATTGAGCCTGGCATGAGACCTGGACCAGTGTATTGCTAATTTGAGCAGGCACATCTGATGAGAGTTGTTGACTGGCCAGTTAAGGCTGTCAGGGTTAAAGTTAAAATCTGTATTAGTAGGTGAAATATGTTTACTAAGATGTTACACTGGTAAGTACCAGATGACCTCACCTAAGTGAAGATGAGAGTAATTTTTAATAACAGTAACAGTCTAAAACAAAAAATGAAAAATATCAGAATAATAATTTTTTTTTGTTGGTTGGTTGTTTTATTCCCCTGGGAAAGAGTCAAAAACAACTTTTATATGTTTTTGAAGTAAAAAGACCAAACTGTTAGAGAAACTACTGCCAAAGTTTTAATAGTGATAGTTGTAATAAGTGATGTTTTATGTAACCAAGGAGGTATTTAAAAATATGCCGTGTCGGAGAATTAACTGTTTCTTACAAGGTACAAGGAGTGGAGTAGTCAACACTGTGTTATGTTAAGGACTCATATTGTTTGCAATTGTATAATTCCAAATTATTTTTTCATAGAAACATATTGTGTATTCAGGAGAATGCAGAAACACAAGGTCTTTTCTTAGCATGCTGTTTTCTGGGTCTGTAAGAACTGTGTTCTCAGAACTAAGCTATATTAATGCCTTTTATTTCACAAGATTTAAATTCCTGTTTGAGAGCAGTTGTCAGATCCAGTGCAGTGTGTGTGCACAGCAGCTCCTGCAAGATAATTGCTGTCAACAGAGTAAATGAAAAGGTCTCTGTTCATGTATATCCCAAGAATTGCTTTCTAGTTGCTAATTTTACATAATGCTTGTCTAAAGTTTGCATGTTGGCTTCTGTTTGGTTAAAGACTATGGCAGCTATTTGCATTTTCTTTCAAGTATCTTTTTATGGGGTGAAGGAGCAGCCCTGTAGGGAAGGTGGGCCTGGGACTCCTCAGCAGCCGCTGGGTACACAGACACTGGCATGGGGCCTGGCTGCTTGTTCCTTGTGTGTTCTCAGGCTTTTTGGAAACATTTTATTCTTTTTTAGTCTATAAATATTCTATTGTACATGGAATGATCGATGATATTCAGGTATTTTTTTGAATGCCATGAGTATGTGATAATTTTTTGTTTTTTTTCTTTTACTGCATCAGCCCTGGAGACAGGGGTCCTTTGCTGGGCAGCCCTAGGATCTGGACTGTACCTGATTGTTTGGGAAATCTCATGTAAAACTAGGTTGTTCTTATGTACTGGCAGCACTTTACATCTGGGTTCTGCAGCTCTGACATAGTTTTACAGTAACTGTACAAATAATGGGATTTCTGAGCTGTTGTGAAAAAAAGCTAAGCAGGAAGTCAAAATTAACGTGCAGGTTAGCTGGGTTGGTGTAAAGTAATCTATGTAGACTTCTAGGACTTGGTTTTGATTGGTGAGTGAAAAGGTATCTTCTGCATGGATCAGCTTCTTCTGTGTGATGACAAGTCTTGTTAGTGACACACCAGACACAAAAAAAGAAGAGTAAGACTTGTGGATGGGAGGCTTGGCAAGGCCAGGTTTTGGAGGTGAGTGTGCTTTGTGAGTTGTGAGCAATTTAGGTGCAAGATGAACAGTGGAGGAGAGGAAAAAAAAACAAGTTGCTCATAGCCATGTGGGGTTTGAAAGTTCAAATTCAAACATGACTTTGCTCTTTTTAGCCTGACCCATTATCCACTGCTCCCTTAGCTCTTCCCCTTCTCATGTTCCTGTACTGCCTCCTTTACTTTAATAGAAGGGTTACACAAGTTCTTGCTGGTGCATTTTCCTCTTTTATTTCCTCCTGCCATATCATTTTCCTTCCCCTCAAAGCTGCCCCCAGGCAGGCTCTTCCTTTCTTCCCACTTGGAGGTGTTGAAGTCCTGGGAAAGGACAGCTCTGCTGTAGCACCTACAGACCTAACAGAGTTGGTGCTGGTTCAGGTTCAGATCTGGGAAGAGCTTGTTTTGTTTATTTTTAAGGCTGGTGCAGTCAGCATGTAGAGATGGGACATGTTCAGTGCAGTAAGTAAACAGCTTAGAGCATTTCATTTAGGGTTAGGTAATTAAATAGATGTGAATGTAACTTGGTGCGTGGATGTAACCAACTAGAGTGTGTTGTGTTAGCTAAAATAAATATTTCAGTGAGAACAATGCAGGAGATGAGGCTGTACAGGTCACTGGGAAAAGAAGGTAAGCCAGTCTATAGCACTGCTCAAATTGCAGGACAAATACAGAGTAATTTTGTTAGACTATTATGAAGGTTCCAGCATAGCATGTGTTTTCTGCCCTGTTTCTAGACTTTGCAGGATATTCTAGTATTTTCAACAATCACAATATTTTGTAAGTAGTGGCAGGAAGGAAATACTGTGCAGCTGTCCATTTTAACAGTTCACATTAATCTTTTCTTTAAAAGTCTTCAACCTGATAGATTTTTATTCTGTTTTGTTACGCCACGTGTTTCAGTCCAGGAGGACTCTTGCATCTTGGACATGAGATAATTTTTTCAGCATGAGGACAGTTAAATATTGGAATAGTCTCCCAAAGGAAGTGGTGGATTCCCCCACATTGGACAGTTTTAAATCTCAGCTTGACAGGGTCCTAAGCCACCTCATATAAACTATAGTATTACCTAGAAAGGTTGGACCAGATGATCCTTGAGGTCCCTTCCAACCTGGCATTCTATGATTCTCTAGTCTGATCTCCTTTGCAAGACAAACCATATGTACTGTTGTTTATACCCTTTACATACTGTACGTAAATTTACCTTCTCTTTTCATATTAATCTGAGGGCACTTCTTGCAGAGTTTTAATGTTCTCAGATTTTGTTATTTTTATTACACTATTTGTATTGTTGAAAATGTTTTGAGGTGACCTTAATGGTTAGTTTCAGACTTAAAGTTGCAGGATATAGAGAATGAAAATATTATAAAGCATCTTAGTCCCAATGTTTTGCTCTTTGAGACTTGTTGTTTTATATAAGACTTCAATGTGGCCTTATAAGGGCACTTGCTATTTTTATGTAGTTCTCTAGTTTTTTAGCTAATGAAATCTTAATGAAAAATCAAAACGAAAGGACTCTGGAAATCCTTTGCTTGATATAGCAACTGAATCTTGTCTGTGAAAACACAGGTGCATTAAAACACTCATAGTTCTTAAGCTGGATTAAACTAACTGATTAAAAAGAATTAACTATAAAGAAAAAGTTACTTTTTTGCTATACTGTGGTTGTGTAGAGCAGTGAATCAGTTTGAAAACGTTGAGTGTCTTTCTTGCCACTGCACTTTGCATGTAGATGGATGAATGTACACATTGCTAATACCTGTGGCTGCTGCTGGTGTGGTTTTTTTCTTCAGCAGAATTGTTATCATTTTCCTTTTTATGTAGCTGATCAGCAACTTTTCACTTGCACTTTTTTTAATGCAGCTAGCATAACTTCTGTGTTTTTTTCTTTTTTCCTCACACCTGTTATTTCTAATCAAGACTGACTCTGCTTCCCCTTAAAAATAAGATATAAAAAGTCTTGTACAATTGGTAAACAGTTAAACTGGTGAAATGACAACCCAGCATTTAACTGCAACTGGCAAATTGCTTGATAGATGGAGTTATGTCCTGGCAGTACCTGGAACAGGAACTTTTGAGATGCTGATTAGTTTTCAATAATTTGAGGATCTTTTAGTAATTAGCATGTGGGTATGTTTGTTGCTATGGGAATGACTGAGAGAGCTGGAATTAGGTGCTATTATTCTGTTGTGGAATCAGAAGGGACAATCAGGTGGCTGTTAAAGCAAAAATTCTTGTTAGGAAACGTACAGCTTTTCTACTAGCAAACCCGACTGATTCCAGTTTTGTACATGGTTTGGGGAGGATTTTTTTGAGGTAGCTGAAGTTGATTTTAGGTTACCCAACATCTGTCAGTGTATCTAAGGAAGTACATGGCTCAGGTTTAAATGGGGGGAAGAAGAGATTTAAGAAAAAAATCAATTCTAGTGGTTTATTATCTCGAGTAACTACTACGATGGATGTGTATGGAATGTTCCTGCTTCAGGAATGTTTATGGGAGCCAGACCTCAGTGTAACAGATGGAGAGAGGAAGGGATTTTTAAGTTGTTGAATTCGGTTTTTGTTCTCCCTCCTTTCCTGGGAAAGTTGAGTGGTGGGTTTTCTGGACCTGATACTTGCAGGGTGCTTAAAGAGCAAATGTAAATGCCCAGAAGTCACTTGTTCCTGCGTGCCTGTGTCTGTGCCTGGAAACACCAGAGTCGCACCAGGCATTGTCATGAACTCTTGAGAAATCCAAAGCTCTAGACTGAATTCACGAACGTGAGGTTTTAAAGGAGAGCACGTAACTTACTTTTAATGCCGTTGAGACAACAGGAAGTTGCAGTGCAGGTGAATTTGGTGATCTTTTCTTCAGTTTGCCGTGTTAGAGAGTTCTACGTGAAGGCTGTGATTTTTGATTAATAGTCTGATTTGAGGATCTGAAGCTTTTAAAAGGAAGAAAAAAAATGCTGGTAGCTAAATATTGCTCTTAGCACTGCTCCAGGCTGACTTCCTGTGCCTGGCACTCGAGATTAAGTCTCTGTTTGCTCGAGTGCCGCTCTGTTAAGGAGACAGTTCATCGCAACCCATCCGAATGAGTGGAGGGAGATGGAGGTGACAGGGGCAGCAAACGCGCTCCCCCCGCTGCGAGGGCTGAGCCCGTGACTCCGCAGCTCCTCGGGGGGCCGGAGCTGCTCGTGAGCCGCGGTCACGGGTGACATCAAGTGGGCTGAGCGCGAAACAACAGCGCGAGGCTCCTCCGGGCGCTCCCGGCCGGGGTGGGGCTGCGGCGCTGACGTCACGCGGCGCTGACGTCACGCTGACGCCGTCCCTGCAGGGCGGGAGCTCCAGGTCTACCTTGCAGTGACTGGTGAACATTCGCCCCTGGGGAGGGAGGCAACGCGTTTCCCACGCAGGAGATGTGGCCGTTTGGTGGCCACGCTGAAGTCCCAAGGTTTTGTCTCAAAAATCTCATAGAATCACAGAATGGTTTGGGTTGAAAGGGACCTTAGAGATCATCTAGTTCCAACTCCCCAGCATGGGCAGGGACACCTCCCACTAGATTGCACAAAGTCCTGTCTAATATGGCCTTGAACACTTCCAGGGATGGGTCATCCTCAGCTTCTCTGGGCAACCTGTGCCAATGTCTCAGCACACTTACAGTAAATAATTTCCTCCTAATGTCTAATCTAAATATCCCCTCTTTCATCTTGAAACAGTTCCCCCGTGTCCTGTCACTCCATGTCCTTGTCCCTCCCCATCTTTCCTGTAGACCCTTCTGGTACTGGGAAGGCCACTATAGAAGTCTCACCAGGGCCTTCTCTTCTCCAGGCTGAACAGCCCCAACTGACTCAGCCTGTCCTCATAGGAGAGGCGGGTGCTCCAGCCCTTGGATCATCTTTGTGGCCTCCTCTGGGTGCAAACCAATGGCAGCTTCTGGGGGCCCTCAAGGACATGGGGGAAGGAACCCGCCTTTGGCTGCAAGTTTCATTCTCTCTGTGCACATGCATGCCCTCTACTGCTTTTGAAACTAGGCAGTAAGCAAAAGGCTGTGCTTGCTGTTGTCTGTCTGGCAGTGTGATCTCTTCCAGAAAGAGATGACGAGCCAGCTTATCTCGCAGTTCTTTGGTTTTCAGTCTGCCTTCCTATTTGTGTTCTTTGCTGTGCAAGGGCAGTTCTGGGTGCCAGGCTGATGAGGTTGTAAAAGTAGATTGAGACAGACAAAGTTTTTGTCCCCACTGTTCTAACTGGAAACTCTTTTGAAAGATAAACTTTATAATTTCTGCTCTACGATTTATTTGTGGTCAGTTTATACTCTTAAACTGTTGTGCCAGTATTGTTCTTGAGTAGCTCCCCTCCCTCCTCAGCATTTATTCCTTTGATGTATTTGTAGATAGTAATCGTATCCCCTCTCAGTCTCTGTCTTTGCCAAGCTATACAAGGCAAAGCATCCCAGCTACTTCTTGTAAAATAAACAGTCCATTCCCTGGATCATCTAACCCGTCCTCCCCTGCTCTTGATTTAGCTATCAAGAGATTGGCTTCAACGAGGAGCCCTGCTGGCAACCTGCTGTGACCCTGCAAAATACAGATTGACTAAAGAGCAGAGAAAAAACATGGTCTGAGAGCAGGGTTATTAGCATGCATAAAGCTCTTGACTTTCCTTTTTGTCCTTGTTTTGGGGCAGCACTGTCTGCCAAAGGTCTTTGTGGATCCTGGAAAAATAAATTCACCACCCATGTCTTAGGGGTTCATGGGTGCTAACAAAAACATATAGTTTTTGTTGTGATTTGCCAGCAGGAATTGTCTGTGCTGCTGCATAGAGTAAATCTCTTCTTGATCAGAAGGTGGTAGAGTATCAACACCTACATGTGTGCCCTTTTGTCTTTCCCTTTTGCTATTCCATTTCTTATGACTGAGTCCTAAATCACTTTCACAGTAAAAAAGCAGTTGAATGTGAACTTCCAGTTTAGTATGGAGGAAAATCACTGTGCACTTGGATGTTATAAAAAGGGAAAAGTATTTTTTTAAAATCTGTATATGGCATTTGTGAAACTAGTACTGGAGTGCTGCGTGTGGTTTGAGTGTGAACAGTGTCTAATGGCTCTTGAAAAAAAAAGGGCTGAAGAGACTCTCTTGGACAGGGTAAAGTCAACATAGCTCTAAACTCCTTCATTTCAGCCTCTTCTGTCCTGCTGTTGTCACTTAGATGACATCTTTTCCTTTTGTCTGCCACAAAGCATTGAAAATTGAGCTTAGGCCATGCTAAGGATTCAGCAGAACCTCCAGCTGTCAGGCTGTGCACAAAGAGCATGTTTTGGCCATTGATAGTGTGTGAACTGTCATGGGCACACAAGAATCTCCAGTTTCTCATGTTGCTTTGATCCTGGAAAGGGTCTGACAAATTACCTTGATGTGGTTATATTCTGGGTTAGCTATAATATAAAAAATAGGTATTGTAGGATGTGACTGGTAAAAACACCTTAGTGATCTTCATGTTCCTGGGAAAGCAAATGAGGAAAATAAGAAGTTGTTTTCCCTGTTTAGGCTTGACAAATGTTTGTGCTAGTGCAATACATCTGGGTCTGCAGAGAATTGTTTAGGCAGGGATGTTAGTGTAGTGTTAAAAAATGCCAAGCACAAAAATGCTGCGTTCAGAAAATCCAGGTGGCACATCTGCACATGCAGGGGAATATCTTCTTAGCAGTTCACCAGCAACATCCCTAGTGAAGATGGGAACTGTAGTAGCTGATTCAAAAGCTTGGGTTTTTAAGGTAAGAGTCTTGAAAACATAATAGTCCTGGGTTTTGAAGAATGAGCTCTGGTAACAAAGTGTACTTACGCTAAATTACTGTTGTGAAAGAACTAAAACATTCTGGTAAATAAAACATTTCATCTCATTATAGGTATTTTGGCACCAGTGTGTGGTAGCAGGAGCTATTTTTCCTGCTGTAGCTAAGTGTCTTTATATCCTTTTATTCCGGTTGCTGCTAAATTTAGACTGAAATTTCCCAGGCTTCCTGTGGCGTAGAAACAAATTCTTTGGAAGAATTTCAGCAAAATTTACTAATATTTGGAAAGAATCTTCTTACTTAATTTATCTAAAAATAAATAAATAAATAAATACATTATATATGAAGATGCTGGTACCAAGTGGCACTTTCTGAGTTGAAGGAAAAAAAATTGTCATATTTCAGTGTCACTAAATTATTCATGCAGCTGCATAAGTAATTTTTCCCTTTCACCTTTCTCAGTAGGGTGGATCATTGGGCTTGCCCTGTGTATGTGGCTGAAAATCATTGCTCTTGGCATCCTTTCTTGTAATCCTAAACGTGAAAGGACATGGAAGCACTTTTTGATTGTGGAATTTGCAGGTGCATTGCGATGTTATTCTGACTTTTGTATTTCATCTTCTACTGTTGATGTACAGAACAAGGCTTTTTCTTTTGAAAGGCTTCTGCTTACTGTATTTACTAATGTCTGTGTACACAAGTATTCTGAGTTAGGGAAATACTGTCTTTATTTTACTGATTAGGAGAATGGAGTGAATGTTGCCCCTTGCTGGGAATTAGTAAGCTGTTCTGCCAGAACCAGGACTAGGAAATGTTCCTAGGCCAGGGTCTTGTTCAAATCCACTCAGACAAATAGCTTTATTTCTGTTTTCCTTATCTGTGAGATGACCAGCCTGGTGCACAGCTCTAGTGCCAAGTCAAACAGCAAGCCATTTGACCTTTTAACAAAAGAAAATGCTGTTAGTAAGGAGGCGTGTGAGGAGCAGGTCAGAGAAAGGTACGCACCTTCTCTTAGCTGCTCGTGGTTGTGAATGGAGAAAATCCTGTACAGAGGAGAATGCTGTACCCTACACATTTGATTTCCAGCAGTTGCTGGCTGTATATAGGTGAGAGCTTGATTCGTTCTGTCTTCTCTCCTATGTTTGTGGTTACAAAAATAATGTCAATATGGTGTCTACAGTGGGAGGTGCTTGCAAGAGAAAGGAAATTACTTTTCTGTGGTCACTGTGGTCTGATGAGATAAGCACAAATGCAGAAGGCTGAGACTTGGATTCTCTTCAAGTTTTGGAGTGGGTTAGCTGAATAGCCGTGGTTACATGACAGACACCAGCACACAAAGGTGCTGTGTTCTGAAGCTGTGTGTGATCAAGGATCTGCTGGAATCAAGAGCATTGATGTTTCCATAGCACTTGGACAGTGGTGTCTTCTGGAGCAGTTGAGTGCAAACATCATCTACATTCTATTCCCCTATTAACCAGTGTCCCTGGGTCCCATCACAGGACGTGTATGTTAGAGAAAGGGTCAGTGTTGCAGAACTAGACGTGACTTCCCTGGTAGGCACTTACTCTTCTTTTAGAAGGTGATCTGGATGCCTCACCTTGTATGTTGGTGTTGGAGTATAGGTTAGGTACTGTCTGTGCCTGGGAGGAGAGGGGAGAAAGGAGTAGTTGGCACAAACCTCATATTTGACCCCCATCTCAGAGACTTGCTCCAATGCAAAAGCCAAGGCCCAGTGCTGGGGTGGTTTTCCTGGCAGCTGTGGTCCTCTCTGTAGAATCCACCTGGGGATTCAGTTTGTTGTTTACCTGTTCAAAGGCAGTGAGCCTGCAATTTAAGCATAGTTTAACTTTTGCAGAGGGTTAAAAAATACAGTATTCTTTACAAAAACAAAGGAGAACATATAGAATTTAGAAGATAAACCTTTCCCTGGGAATCTTTCGGATCTGCTTTTATAAAATAGGATTGCTTCTGCTGCAGCTTCTGTCACCTTGATCTGAGAATAGCCATGAGAGTAAAATAGAGCATCTCTTATCCTCTTATTACTTTGCAGTCTCCTTTATTGGATGACCACCTCAACACCTGGGTGTAATAACATCGTCTACCTGCTGAGGTCACTGCTAGGAAAAGGAAGTCCTCGTTTGAATCCAGTTGCTCATATCAGAGCGTGATCTTGGTGACAGAGAGCTTACTTGCTGCTCCTCTTCTAGTAGGTCTGTGTCACTATTGTGGAATTGGGCAAAAAGAGGGGATTGAAAAAGGAATTCTCAACTATGTGTGACACATCTCCTGTGAGAGTATTTAGAAACTTGTTTTCCATGGTTTTTGTTAGGGTCTCCTAAATTCTTCTTGAAGATAGTTTAGCTATTAGAGCATCAGGTTTTAATAATATTGACTGAAATTTGAAACCAAAGTAAGTAATTTGATAATTTTTATACCTTTAAAACTTTTTTTTTTTTCTGGCTCATTCTTATTTTTTAGCTGCACATTGGATTGTTTTACACTTAATTTTTTTTCTTATGACTGCTTGTCCTCTGGGTCCTTTGCAGCTCTTTACTGTATCCTTTCGTTAATGGATTTATGTTAATAGTTACTCAAGTTTGAGTATTAATTAATTGCAATTTGGACATGAAGGCATGCCTAAATTTGTAAATCTTGCCTGTCTCCACTATATTTTCCAGTGTTGTATTTGAGATCAGGATAGGTCTTTCTAGTTGGAATGCAAAATCTTACACTAAAAAGCTAATTTTATAACTATGTAATCCTTTTATAAAAATATTCAATACATGGGTTCTGTGTTCTTTATGGATTTAAAATGATGCCTGGTCAAATCCAAATGTTGTTTATGAGTTGTTTCTCTACGGACATCTGGTATAACCTCTGGTCAAAAAGAGGTTTTGTTTCAGTATTGACCTGAACACCTGCTTATGCCCCAAAAGATGAGTATACAAAAGTTAGTTTCCTTTTTATAAAAATTATTGAACCCCAAAGTATTAAACACCTGTGGCTTTTTCCCTTTGTTCTCTCTTAGTTCTAACTCTTATTTTTTTCCAACCCTTATTTTTTTCCTCTAATCAGCACTATTGTTTAAGGCCATTTCCTTGAATCTCTGTCCCACTTTCAGCTCTTCTCTCCATTGCTGAGCAGGATCATATCCCCAAGGTCTGTACTGGTGGGAGGACAGGATAGAACTGATTTCATGGAACACAGATGGTTTGCTAGACCCATTTTTTTCGCTCTTTCCATAGGCTTTGTTGTGGCAGTGTTATATCTTTTTTCCTCCTTTCTGCTCTCTTGATACAACGATTTTCTCCGGGCTGCAAATACAAAATTACATGGAGTTTTTTTTTTCTTGCTGTGCTCTATGTTGGGAAACCAGATGAAGCTGATTTGAAAGGATGAACTGATTCTCCTGGCAGTTTACGTCTTATCTCTGCACTTTAGCGGAGACTCTCTGCGCATCTTCCTCCCTTCCTGCTCTCCAGAATAAGTGCTATTCTCTTTGCCTTAAAAAGGCTTTGTGGGAATACTGGAAAAACACCTTATCTCTCAGCTTTGGTAAAATAGCAAAATCAGCTGTAGGAGTTTGTATCCTGCAGAAATTGTGCATGTCTGATGGGTGTTTTGTGCTTCCCCTCAGTGCTTAGATCACTTGACTGATCCATCTCCTTTTGTGAAGTGATGCCAGTGAGGAGAGGTCTCTAAAGACAGTTTGCATTAGTGAAGTGCAGCATACTAATGCGTTCTCCTCAGCCAACCTTGGGCTTTGCATTTCTGTTTTAAAATGCAAACCACATGGAATGTTGCATGCATCAATTGCTTTCCACTGCCCAGAGCTCCAGGTTTGTTCTTCGTTTGTTCTTGAACTTTTTATCATTGTGAAAATAAAGGGAGGGTCTGTTTGCATTGTTTGTAGTAGGAAAGAACAGTGCAAGATTTCATCTACTGCTGTTCAGAATCCCTTGCTATTTTTGGTATTTGACCTCTGCAGAGAAGATTGCCAAAACTACAGGTTGTTTTCATTTTTATTACGTATTTCTGCCCTCCTACTCTTAAGTTACTCTTATGTTGCTGATTAAATCTTTGAGGCAAAGTTCCATTTCTCCCACTTTTTCCACAGGATTTTTCAGAGAGGTAATTTTATGTTTCTGTATGTTGCTGAGCTAACATTCCCTTTTGGAGATGAGGACTAGGCAATTTGGCAGCATCTTGTGTACATCACTAAGAAGCGAAGGAAAATAATGTAGGAACTGCTTGTTTATTTTTTGAAAATCTTTGGATTAAAGAGGAATCATGAGCCTGTTGGCTGGAGTTGAGACCTCTGTTCATAGTAGTGCACAAACAGCACAGCAGTACATGCTGAAACAATATTTGGTGTTCATTATGTAGTTAGGTGTGTACCTTTAATTTCTCTGTGTCTGGAGAGGTCTGCTTTGGACACCTCCAGCTGTTTGCTTCTAGTCTTGCTTGTGTGCTCCACACTCCACTAGTGAGAAATACACAACAAAGGCCTCTGAAAATCCTATCCTTTCTTTTTGGCATCCCTTCTGCTTTGTGCCTTCTGCTCTAAAAGTCAACCTTATTTCTGTTTTAAATGAGCCTTGTAGGATGCCCTGGTGGTCAAAACATTTTAGGTTATTTCAGAGCACTGTATTTATTCTGAGTTTCCAAGATGTAATGAGTTTTGAGTGTCCTTCAAGAGGCTTATTGTCTCCAGCAGTTGTGATACCAAGGAGGCATGCAGGAGCTGCATGTAACTCTGAAGTCAATTCCTAGAAAAGATCACAGGGATGTCATTTGGGAGGACTAGATACAGCAACATGGAAGTTTCAGGGTCTGTTTGTGGAAGGTGGCTTTACCCTGTTGAGGGGCTGCAGATACTCATGCAGATGAGAGATGAAGCTGTTGCATATGAGGGAATGGTGATCACTGAGGATGTCATTGGACTTCTGGTTGAAACACAAGTGACTTGTCATAACCAGACACCTTCAGCCAGATACTTATCTGTCATCCAAGTGATGGTGTTTTCCTGGCATCTTAAAATCACCTGCATGTTGTCTGTGTTGAGGCTGTAGATCCAGACTGTGGGCCACTGCAACTTGGAATAAGTGAAGAACCTGAATTTAGGTAACTACCTCATGTTCTGAGCAAAGGAAGTACCTTAGGGAAAGGACAGTTTTTGGCCAGTGCTATCTCTGCCATTTCTTCTGAGATGGGAACATCTCAAGAGCAAGCTTTGTGTTAGACAGTTTGTCACATTAGAGTGAGCAGTTTTCCTCAGTGGGCATCACAACTGGCTGTTGTGCTATATCCAGATTGTGTCAGGTTTCAAAGATAATGACTTTGCCAAAGGATTCTTGGGGACAATAACCAAGCAGATACCTGTGTTGTCCAAGTTAAGGAGTGCTAAATTAGAAGTACTTCTCTTCTGTGGTGCAGAGCACCATGTGCTTTGTTAGGTGGCTGTAGTCCAATGCTTAGTTATCTTCTATTGTGTTTGGAAGACCATTGTTTCCTATTTGTCTCATAAATTTAACACAGATCCTATTCCTGCCATTTAAGCTTTCCCATCAAAATACAACAGTGACTTCCCCTTCTGAAAAGGAAGGGCTGGCAGCTACACCCTGAAGTTTGAGCATGAATTGTTTACATAACCTTCAATCACAATTTCATAATAAGTCTGAAGACTTTCTTACTAGGGCAGACATTTTACTCAGTTTTTAGCAAAAACCTGGCTGCCATCAAATGCAATATTAAGGCTTCTCAGTCGTTGCAGTGGAAATGGAATTGAAAACTGTACCCTCCAGCTTCCTGATGATATAAATTGCACATTGATCTGGTAACATAAGCAGCATTTTCTGATATTTCAGAGTAGCTGTACCTGTGTCATTCGGGGGTAAAAGCTTAAGAGCTATCTTGGGCTAAATTTATTTCCCAGACAATATTATTAAATCTAAATGAACAAGTTATTGCAGACTCTGGCTTTTTATAACTTCTTGGTACTTAGAGAGTTCCCTTGCCCTTCTCAGCAGTAAAAGCTCTGACATGAGCATTGCAGAAACTGCTTGTTGAATGATATTCTCTATCAAAGTCAGTAATATTTAAACAACTGGAGCTTGCTTTCCAAATGGATGTTATTTGTCAGGAACATGTCTGTTTGAGTTTACTTGGTCTTTTCAGTATGAAAAGCCTGAATATTTAGAGCTTGGAGTTCAGGTCAGTCTGGAAAACTACATTTTTCTTACAAAAAGTTTACAGAGAGAGAGCCCATTTTTATTTTTTTCTGTAGTGGTTATAGCACTACAGGAGAGCTGGTTTATGAAAAGTTTCTCCACCTGCAAGTATGTGTTTTTGAAATAGGATTTAAATAGAAGTTTCTATTGTAATTCTTCAGCAAATTGGATTAAGTGAAAAGTGTGCTTAATAATAATATTGAAATTATTTCTTTTTTAAATTTAAGTTACTAATTTGCATGGAAGTTTAATCGTTTGTAGGGTTTTTTTCATTGTTCTGTCTTGACTTTGTCTTACAGTCTTTGAAATACTTTAATAAGCATGGCAAAAATACTCTGTTGCTGTACTACTTGGTGATCTTTCAAAAACAAAGTTCAGCAAATTAAAAAAAAAATTGGGCCTTAGTTTTGCATGCAGCCAAACAAGCAGTGTTTGAGAACAGTCTGTTTTGTGTAATAATTCTGGTAAAAGCTTGTTCCACTTGAGGACATACCCAGAAAAGTAAGGAAGGAGCAAGCTCTGTGGGTAGGGTTGTACTCAGGCTAATGCCAGAAAACATGTTGAACTTCTTCTCTTAAGAGGGGAAAGGAGTTTCCACAGGATGTCTGCATTTTATAGCAAAAAAAAATTACTTGTAGACGTGCTCTGAAAGGTTGCTTTGATGTAGAAGATTAACCTGAGGACCTCACTGTCAAGATATTAGTGAGGCAAATAGCTTAGTGAGATTATTTGTCACTTGGGAGTTAAGCTTTTTGAGTGGGCCTACTTAAGCTGTTTTTTAAGAATTTGCTCCTTTGTTACATGGCATCACAAGTACTTACATGTACCAAATAGGAGCAGGGAAAGCAAAACCCTGAAACTACCAAGAAGAAAAAAAGCAGAATGCAATTTTGTCAGGGAAAGTTTTCTTTTGTTGCTGGTCTCTCATGGACTGTTAAAATAATTAACCCAAAACAAGTAATACGTGGAAGATTGCTCATTATATTCCCTAAATATCTAGCCTGAAGAAGTCACAGAAAAAAATTGTGTTGGGACTTCTGGGAAAGCATGAGAATATTTTCCTGCATGCTGGGTCTGCCTAATTTTTATTTTTCTGTTTTTTGTTCTTTTTTCTTTCCCCCCCCCCAAAAAAAAATCCATGTTGTTACTAGGCTTGGGTGCTGGCCTAGTCCTTATGAAATAGGGAGATTTTTGCATACTGCTTTACCCTTATTTTCATCACCTGAAACATCAGTATGAGGGAGAAGTCACCAGAGTGTTGGTTGACCCACTAGAACCTCCTGTGATTCCCTCAGTGTTTGTGTTTTGCAGTGCAGGAGAGTAGTCTCATTGAACCTATCATTTTAACAGAAGTCATTAATGTGGATAGTTATGCTCACTTAACATACCCCACCTACATTTTTCTTTTTAAACCGGTTGGAGTTTGTAAACTCACTAAACCCATGTATTGTTTATGATGGCAAATAACTTTAATTTAAATGCTTCAGTACTTTTTCTGACTCTAAAATAAAGGCCTCTGCTGCAATTACAGAATTGAATTTTCCTTCATGTTATAGGAAGTAGGTATCAGAAGACTGAGAGAATATAGTTTGATTTTGGTTTTGCTTGGTAAAATCTGAACTTGTGTACATCACTGAAACTGTGGATTTCTAAGAGGTTCAGTAGTGCCAGAGAATGTCTCTGAAGGGAAGATTTGTATCTGTTGCACTGAGAGTCAGTGTTATGTGGCTTAATAGGAGGCTGAAAAAAACATGTAGGTTCTTACGAGAATTGAAGGCAAAGGTGTGCAATTCCAGAGAATTCCACTGATGTGGAACGTGTTTAGGTGGTCTGTGGTGTGTTAACAGGTGTTTATGTGCATCATTGGGCACCTAAATAGTTGCAAAATTTGTCTCATTTGGCCATTTCAGGCTGTAGTTCTATATAATTTGGTCTTGCTTTCTGCCTGTCCTTTGAGAGTCCCCCAGGAGAAAAGTCCACAGAAGCATAGAATGGTTTGGGTTGGAAGAGACCTTGAAGATCATCTAGTTCTGAGTCCTGTGCATGGGCAGGGACACCTCCCACTAGGTCAGGTTGCTCCAAGCCCCATCCAACCTGGCCTAGAACACTTCCAGGGATGGGGCAGCCACAGCTTCCCTGGGCAACCTGGTGTCTCACCACCCTCACAGGAGAGAATTTCTTCCTAATGTCTAATCTAAATCTCCCCTCTTTCATCTGGAAACAGTTTCCCCTTGTCCTCTCACTACAAGCCCTTGTAAAAAGCCCCTCTCCATCTTTCCTGTAGCCCCTTCAGGCACTGGAAGGTGCTATAAGGTCTCCCTGGAGCCTTCTTTTCTCCAGGCTGAACAGCCCCAACTCTCTCAGACTGTCTCCAGAGCAGAGTTGCTCCAGCCCTTGGATCATCTTTGTGGCCCTTCTCTGGACTCACTCCATGTCCTGCCTGTATTGGGGGCTCCAGAACTGTACACAATACTTCAGGTGGGGTTTCACAAGAGCAGAGTAGAGAAAAATTTCCTCCCTTGACCTACTGGTCACACTTGTTTTGAAGCACCTAAGAAGTCTTCTGCAGATGTACTGATGTAACTGTTTGTGGGCTGTGCCTGCTAGCAATTTCTTAGAGCATCAATTATTCCTCCTCAGGTAGTCGTGATGACTTCGTTGTCATTCTGCTGGTGAAGAACATAAATTGACTATTATATAAAAATAATAAAGCAAATTTAGATGCGTGACTTTCACAGGATTCACAGACTATTTAATCTTTTAAGGGGATTATATGGTGTAGTGCTTACAGTCACAAAAGGCTGAACTCCTTAACTCAGGGAGTCCTTTCCAGTTCTCTGTTCTTGTAAATGAAGTTGTAGTGAGTAGGACATAAGGGTAATGGAATCTTGACTTCGCTCATCATCTCTGTGCCGGATGCTTTTTCATACGTAACTTTTGGGCTGGTATTATTTTAATTAAAACTCACCTTGGATTTCATTTATTACAGGTGTCTGGCAACATTAGGAACAGCATTTGAGATGACAGCAATGGAGAAGATTGAGGAGCAGCTTGCTAGTCTGCGCATAGCAAAACGTTCTGTACTGTCCGAGGAACCTGCTTACTTACTGGATATGGACATTTCCAAACAGTCTCAAAGCAGCCGCTTTGTGGCAGTTTCCTGTTCCAATCAGTCAATTAGGGTATATAACAGGGAAACATTAAACTTCCTGCGGGAATACAGGAGCTGTCCTGGGATCCTTAACGGGGTCAGGTTTGCACACGCGTGTGACAGCGTCGTGTTTTCAGCGTGTGGTGACGGGACCGTGAAATGTTGGGATATTTGTTCAGCATCTCAGGAGGATGTGCAGG